>NW_012148019.1:2448818-2457819 GCF_000956105.1 Propithecus coquereli
CCGCTCATGCAGAAAGCAGGGTACCGAGCTACCCGGCACCTGTATCCACATCCACCTGGATAGCTGGAAACCGCTCATGCAGAAAGCAGGGTACCGAGCTACCCGGCACCTGTATCCACATCGCCTGGATGGCTGGAAGCCGCTCATGCAGAAAGCAGGGTACCAAACTGCAGACGACGCAGTCTCAGCTCTCTAAAGAACAAAACACATAGAAACGACTGAGTGGAAATATGGGGAAAGACTGTTGTCAGTCTTGGCAGTGAGGTGTTATCATTAACATTGTAACTAACGTTTACTGGATTTTACGATCCATCCAGTGGGTTTATGTTGATAAGGTTGTGGTTCAACGCCCGTGTTGCCAGGTGGCGATGAAATTTTGTGAAAACCTTTGGGGAAATAGTTTGGCAATATTTATTTTTTAAATGTGCATTAAAAAGTATTCTGATTCAAAATAGCTAATCAAACACCTGTGTGTATTTTTCTTACCTTCCAACATCCCGTGGAAATAACAGAATAGGAAAAGATAATCCTATATAGTATATGATGAAAGTGGGGCACAGAAAAGTTTGCCCAATGTCACATAAATATGAAGTAGCAAATCCAGAGTCTGTGTGAACTGGCAACCACTATGTGGGGCTGCCACACACTCTGCACTTTTTTTTTTTTTGATACAGGGTCTCTCTCTGTCCCCCAGGCTACAATGCATGTCATAGCTCACTGCAACCTCAAATTCTTGGGCTCAAGCCATCTTCCTGCCACCTGAGTAGCTGGGACTACGGGGCACACCACCATGCCTGGCTAATTTTTCTATTTTTAGTAGAGACGGGGTCTCACTCTCGCTCTTGCTTAGGCTGGTCTCGAATTCCTGAGCTCAAGCAGTCCTCCCTCCTCAGCCTCCCAGAGTGCTAGGATTATAGGCATGAGCCACCACGCCTGGCCTTTGCACTTTTTTATACTTTCCAAATTTTCTACAGTTGAGCGTATTAAAAAAAAAAAAACATATTCCACTTCCTGATGGGATAGGCCAGCCAGCTGCAACGAACATTTCCCCAATTATTCCTGGCTGGCTCAGGAATGTGCTCAAACACTGGCCTTAACCCCCAGGGGCACATTTGGAATAGAAATCCTGGTGAGATTCCTGCTGCCTCTAAGACCTTCAAAAATCTGGTTTTTCTGCGTAGGAGCCAAAGGTCTGCATCTGGAGGATTCCTGGAAGGCTAGGGGGAAGTTCAGGGCTGGGCACAATTGGTTACATTTGAAGACAAGCCCGCCCTACATCCACCAGAATCTTGTGCCTTGCAGAACCTCCTGTCTCCACCAGGAATAACCTGGCCACAGCTCAACTTGCCCATGCCCCGACCTTGAGCCAGACTTGCCTCCTCTGTGAGAGCAGCGGTGGAGGAGGTAAGAGTGTGGGATCCAAAGCCACTCTGCCGAAGTTCACATCCCAGCTTTGTCACTTACTAGGGACACTTACTAGACAAGTTACTTTAATCTCTCTGAAATTGTTGTCTCCTCTGAAAATGAAGACTATTATGCATTGTATAGTTTGTTGTGAGGATGGACTAAATTCACAGTGAACACAGTGCCTGGCACGTGGCAGGTGTCCCTCCAGTGTAACCTTCAGCAGTTCCCTTGCCACTCTGTCCAGCATGGCCCTGTAGGAGTATGCACCTGCATACTCAGACCCAGGGAAAACATGGCATGGTGTCTTCCCTTGAGGGGCTTATCATCTTGAAAGCACAAAACCTGCACACATGAAACACAAAATTAGAAGGAAAAATAGACTAACATTTGCTGAATTCCTATTGTATGCCACAAAAAGGATACTGCCTCTCTTTTCTTTCATGTAGAAGATAGCCTAGTATCGTGGCACTTTGCAGTGTACAAAATCTAGATGCTGGGAGTTTGGGGTATTCCTTTCAGCCCTGTCCTTGTGACTGACTTAACAAGTGACTTCAGTGCTCCCTAGCTCTATCCCTTCAATTCTCTCGGGCGAAGTGGACCCTCTGTTGCCTGGCTACCAGGCAGGTGGTCCCAGATATCAAAGAAAAGCTGCCCAACCTTAGAAATTGGTCATGGACATCACTGTGGGAGGACAAGTAAATATAGAACATCAAGAGGTTATCCATTCAGAGCCCAGCTTCTGCAACGTCTCCTCACTGCGAGTCACCGGGTCGATTAAAGGCACAGTAATTCGTGTGTCAGGGAAGCTGTGTGGAGAGAACAGGCAGCTTCCCCTGCTCCCCCGGTCCTGTCCCCCTCACTGCACCCCCACCCAACACTCGCCCCAGCAGCTGATGGGACTTGCTCCTCCCTTGCCTGGTACATAAGTCACCACTGCTTGTTTCCAGAAAACCAATTAAGAAACCATAAATTGCGGTCGTCTAGAAAGGTCACTGCACAGGCTATAAATACAAGCGTTCCTAAACTATGACTGGAAATCTCTGAAGCATATTCTCTCCTGTACACCCACATCTTCCAGCTGAGGTTTTCCTTTGGTAAAATGAGAGAACATCCAGCTCGAGATCAAAAAGGCATTCCCTGGGTTTTCGTTCTGCAGCCTGCCCTCTGGGTGTACCTGGGAGTTCTGGGCCTCGGGGCTATGACTGGATGCCTTTGGCAGCCCAGCCCAGAACAGACTCCAGGTTTGGTTTGGTTTGGGGGTGGGGGTAGTTCAGAATAATCGTATCTTCACAATGTATAATACATGTATGAGCTCAAGGCAAAAAGTTGGAAAACACTGAAAAGCACGATGGAGAAATAATAACCCATAATTCCACCCCTTAAAACTGTTAACACTTTAGGATATATTCCAGGCTTTCTAGTCTGTATGTACACATCTGTTTTTCTTTACAAAGACATGTCTAAAGCGTGTCATTTAGTAATACTACTTTGTAGCCTGCTCATGCAGCAGTATTTATGTGCTGTGTACATAACATTCTGTGTGTGCCATAATGTATTTAACTTTCCCCTGTTAAGCATTTAGACTGCTTACAGATTTGCATTCATACATAACACTGCAGGGAGCATTGTTGAGTTAATGTTTTCACATAGCCGTGATTATTTCTTCCGGGAGAGTAGCTGAAGTGGATTTGCCGAGCCCTCAATCTTTATTTAAGGCGGTATATATTGCCAAATTGCCCTCTAGAGGTTGTATGATAGCTGTTCACACTTCCACTAGTGTATTCTTTTCACCATTTCCCCACACCCTGGCCAAAAACTGACTACTAATATGTACTTTTTAATCTTGACAAATTTGTTGTATTAAAAAACATGTCATGTTGTTTCAACCTAAGGAGTCCCTTAGTACCTACTGCCACATCACAAAAGGCTCCCAGAACCACGGGAGCCTCACCTGGAGAGGTGTTTCCTTCCCACCAACATCACCTGGGCTCTTCTGAGCTCCCTCACCTGCGGGACTGTGGCAGTGACAGCACCAAGGTCTCAGGTCTCCCCAGGGTAGATCCAGAGCCAGACGCAGGTTGGCTGAAGGGCACTGCAGGGCCAGCCACCAATTTGGGCTGCAGGCCTGAGCATCGCACACGAAGTAAAGTGCACTTGGGATGTGGACCCAAGAGCAGAGCCAGGCTCTTGTCCTTCCCCCCAGTGCGCTCTGCTCAGCAGCAAAGGGGGAGCTCCAGGGCTCAGTCTCAAGGGGACAAGACCAATACCAGCCACACATGGCAGCACTTAGCTACCTGGTAAGCCCTTTGACATGATTGTGTCATTTAATCCTCAAGACAACCCAGTAAGGAAGATACAAATATTATCCCCATTAACAAAGAATCAAGGTTCAGAGAGATTGAGTAACTCTGCCAAAGTCACAAGGAGAACCAGGATTTAAACTGAGACTTCAGGCCCCAAATCCTGAGCATTTCTAATGTGACCCGTAACCTCTCTGGCCCCTGGCATTTCTCAGCCCAAGGTCTGTCCTTGTCCTTATGTATTTCCATGAGTTTTAGGAGCCAGGAGCCAAGGCCTTTTCCCAAGGGCCGGCAGTGGACTGAGCCGGCTGGGAGAGCCGGGAGCTAGAGCCCTACCCTGGCACCCTGCCACGAGCTCCGCCTGCACCCGGCCACTGCAGGCCTGCTGCCAGGAAAGGGGAGAGAGACCTTTCTGACCATCAAGGATGTGGGAGGATGAATTAGATAAAGTCCATTAGGCAAACCTTGACATCCTTTGACATACAAAGCAGTATTAATAATGTTTGAAATGAGATCATTTCAAAAACATCAAGCGGTCATAAAACAAGTGGTATCAAATGCAAAGCAGAGTCTTCCAGTTCCTAAGCAATCTCTTCAGCCCAAGGCTCCTCTTAATTTGTGGTAAATAGAGTCAGCTATGTAGCTAGGCTGTTAGGCCTTTGAGCAAGGAGAGCTCACCCTAAACACTTCTAGTCTTGAAACTTGTTGATCTAAAATGAACATAAATGATAGCTCGAGGTACCAGTTTGCATGTGTTTATTCAGCTGGTGTTTCCAGAGCTCCTACCACATGCTGGTCCCTAGACCAGGCACTAGGGACACAGAAATGAATAAGACACAGCCCCTGCCCTGAAGCTTCTGTCGCCCGTCTTATGTAGTTAACTGGATCCGTAATCAAGTAACTACGTACCCCTGGGAGCAGTGCAAAAGCAGACACACAGGCTAGGGTGAAATCAGGAAACACTTCACAGGGGAGTTTTGCATGAGGAGCAAGCCCTGGGCCTGAGAGCAAGGTCTGGACACACCACTCTACAGTCCCCAAAGTGCCAGGCTTTGTCCTGGGGTGGCGGGAGCGGGGAAGGATCTGACTGGATGTGTTTTAGGGAACTTGGTCTGGTGGCAGAGTGGAGAAAGACTGGAGCCCGCTGTAGGGCCCAGGTGGGAGGCGGTCGGTGGCAGTTGTCCTGGCGAAGATCCGGGGTGCCCACATCCGGCTCACCCTGGGAGGCCCTGGGGGACAGTTCACCACACACCTTCCCACCTGCAGAGACGTGGATTCCCTAGATGTGAGTGGAATCTGGGCACCTGTATGGTCACAAAGCTCCCCGGACAACACGGATGCCAGCCAGGCTTGGGAGCTGCTGGCTCAGGAGTCCTGCAACTCAGGGATTCTCGGAGACAAGTTAATAAACGGGCTTTGTAAGCTGTAAACCGCCATGCAAATATGAGCAATGTGTTTCTCAGGATTTTCTCCATCAAAGTAATTTTGTCAGTCCCCATCCGATCACTTCTTCTCACAATGTATAACCAGGGAGAAGTTTCCAACACTTCTGCGTCTGTCTCCCTGGTCCTCTGGCCTTCGAGCAGTCAAGGCAAAGACAGAATTCTTCTCCAGCCAAGGGGGACCGTTTTGTGAATGAATAATCCTCCCTCTTTCCCACCAGGGGCACAGGACCACGTCTGGGGTGGAGAGAGAAAGAGAAAGAGAAAGCTGCTCCCACGCTACCCCGTTCCAGCACAGAACTGGTCTTGGAGTTCTAAAATTGAGCCCAGTCTTCCAGGTGTTATAAAAGCATATTCAAAAAGGTAGGAGGACAGAACATTTTTTCTTTAGATTCCTATTTTTTAAGAACTCTTTGTTATTTAATAGTTGCTAGCTTGATATTTAACTTTTAAATGTTTAGACATATAGTCTGTGGCCTCCGTTTATCCTCTTACCCTGGGCCCCGCAAATGAAGGAACCGTAGAAGCCAGTCACTCCCGCCACCCGGCCACGCTCGGTCCCCACCAAATGCTCCTGCACCGCCCATTGTGGTTGAATGCTGGTCTCACCGCCTCCTGCGGCGCTAGATCGTTCTGTCTCTGCTCCTTTGTTCTGAGTCGAAATGTCTTCCTGCTGCAGAGACAGCACTGAGCAGCCATGCGTGACGGCTTCCGCGGCCACGCGCTGGCCTGGAGAGGTTGACGAGCCGTGACCTCACGTAGACCAGGGTCCCAGTCCTGACGCTGCCACTGACTAGACGGGTGACCTCGGGCAAACTTCTTCATCTCTCCGAACGTCAGCTACCTCATCTGTAAAACGGAAATAATAATTCCCACTCGAAAGGTGGTTGTGAGTAACAGATCCCTACGATAGACATTTTTCATTCTTGGTATCTTACGCAGAAGGCCCAGTCTCAGGGACGAGGGACGTAATTAGTGCCAGCAAGTCGTGGCTCGATTGTCCGGGTGCTTCCACACTTGTTCTCATCGCGGAAAGAGGCTGGCGTTTGGCATAGGAAGGGCCGAGAACCAGTGTCTGCACTTACCAGCTGTGACCTTAGAGGCATCGCCCGTCCTCTCTGTGCCTTGGTTACCTGTCAATAAAATGGAGTTGATGGTATCCCCATCACCTCACAGAGCTCTTGTAAAAAGCCCCTACCAAAAAGTCACTTGTTCTCTGTTCTGCCAACGTGCAGGAAAGAGCCACTCTGCATTAGGGGCTGAAATGAAAAACTGTGCCCCAGCTCCTCCCTCACGGGACCTGCGCTCCGCGGGACAAGTCGAAGAGATAATTTAAAAATAGAGAACACGGCATGATAGGTGCTGGCGCCCTAGGGGACAGCTGGCTGAAGGCGTGGACAGCTGGCTGTGCCCCAGGAAGGCTGCACGGAGGAAACAGCATTTGAGAGGGGTGAGGGTGGTGGGGAGGGGAATATAATTTTAAGAAAGCATGGAGTCATGTAGTTTTCTGGAACAGAAATACAGGCTACAGCTAATCCTTCTTTGAGTGACAGGTCTTTAGATATCTGACCAAGTTACCACAGCCCGTCCCCCGTCCTTCCTCCAACATCTCACGGGCACGAGCAACACGCCCAGGTGCTGCAACCGCTGCTCACTCAGGTGGCTGCGAGTCTCCCCAGGCTCTGCGTACGGTCCCTTCCCCACACGTCCCCGTGACAGGGAGTACATGTATGTCTGCATGTGTCCCATGTGTCGCCGTAGCCAGTTCTTTAACCACAGCATGATTTTAATAAAGCCTTATTTAAAGCAGGCTGTACTTTCCAAACCTCCGAGTCTACGAGTTACACTACAGACCGGAAGGCTTATCACCCACCCGCGTAGTGACGAGTGGCCCGGCTCGTGGTGAGAACAGGGGCGCAGACACGAGAAGAGCGTGGGCTTGCACAGAGATTCTGCGGCTGCCGGCTCAACGCCCTTAGGACAGTGACATCCCCTCTCGACGGTGTCTTGGTGAAGCTCAGAGGGTGCTGGCAGGACAGGTCTAGAACTGATACTGCAGGTGGAACGCCGTGACTCACTTTGGTTCAAAGGCCTTAGAGCTGGCTCTGACGGAGCCGGGTGCTTTTCCTCGATTATAAATTAAAAGGGAAAGCAAGAGCAGCAGGACATTTCCCCCGGACAGAAGCAACAGCACTGGCACAGGAGCGAGCGGCCCTGCTGCTGTCTGAAAGGGGGACCCAGCGGGCATCTGGTCAGACTGCAGAGAGCCGCCACACACCAGGTGGCTATTGTCACCTGTCTGGCTTGACCCAGGTGCTGTTTCTCACTGTTGACGGTAAGGCGCTGTGTGAGTGACTGCCGTCCCCTTGAAGCCCCGTTTGTGAGTGAGAGGAGCCTGGTCCCTGAAGGACAGCTAGCAGCGGGCACGCCAGCACCTGTCCCTGCAGGCTTCGTTCGCCGTGGCCATGGCCAGCGCCTCCCCAGGTGGCAGGCCAGGCCCCTCCCAGGGCGCCGGCTGCCCTTCTTGCTCTCACACTCTCGGCCACCGTCTGCACCTGTTCAGCCCAGCTGCAGCACCGTGACTCCCTGCTCACCTGTCAGTTCAGGGCCTGTCTTTGCTGTGAAGTTTAGGGAATTAAAGGGGAGAAGACCCCTGGTTCCCACTCAAAGAGTTAGAGCTTTGGGCAGCAGTTCTCACACTTGATTGTCCAAAGAAATACTGGAAATGAGGGTGATTGTCCGGGTCTATGCCAGTTGTCCCAGCATAATTATTAACAGTAACCCCTTTTCCTCTAAAGTGTCCCAGTTTAGGCAATAAATTGAATAATCACCCTACTTAAAATGCATACTACCAGGCCACACCCACAGAGGTCCAGGGGTTCCCCGGCATCTGGATTTGAAGCCAGCATACTGGCATTTCTGTTGCAGGTGGAGAGGCACACTTTGGGAAATTCTGGTGGTGAGGTGAAAGTAGGTAAACCAAAAATCATTATCACAGCATTAATTTTAAAAAACGGTAATCCTTTGCTTTTGTAAAGGGCTTTTATGGTACTTTTAAACGTATGACATCATCACAGGGGGACGGGAATTCAAAGAGGCCGAGTGACTTATTCGGAGTCCCACTGAACCGTGAATCTAACCTGGGCCTCCCACCTCCAAGGCCTGGGCTCCTTCCCCAGATAATAGACTCACCACAGAAATACGTAGCCACAGACACCTGCCTGCCTCAACCCCAGAGATAAATATGCACGTGATGAGTGAAACACTGGGTGAAATGGTGAGAAGAGGGAGCGGGAGAGGATTATCAGAGTGACTAGAATTAGTGAAAAACAAGGAAGAATTAATCTAAAGAGGATTCATAGGACAGAAAGGAATTTATAAAACTTTATTATAAAACATTACAGAAAATGATAAAAATAGAGGGGAAGAATCGCCTATAATTCTCACATACCACCCCTACGCTAGCCAAGTACCGTGTTGGCCCTTCCTTTGTTCCACCATTTACATTCAATGTTTTGCCTGCTTGTGACCATATTTTATGTAAATTTATGTCCAAGTTTGTCAGCTTAAACAGTTTTTCATATCATGAAAAAGTGCTTAATAACTATTCATTGTACCATTGAATATCTCTAGAATGAGTAAACAAATAATTTCCCTATCATTAGATATTCAGTTTGCTTCCAGTTCTCTACTATAAATAATGCTACAGTGAAACTTTTTTTTGATTTTAGCCTTTTCCTTATTTTGGATCATTTCCTTCTGGGTATGTTTCTAGAAATAGAAATATTGGGTCAAACAGTATGAGAGTTTTTTAGGTTAAGTGTTAATCTCATACGCATAATTTTTAATATA
>NW_012148019.1:2458459-2480367 GCF_000956105.1 Propithecus coquereli
CTCTCAAATTTCAATACATACTATCAAAGTGCCATCAAGTCAGCTCTGCCAGTTTACACTCTGCTATGGTTTGAATGTACCCTCCCAAAATTTGTGTGTTGGAAACTTAACTGCCATTGTAATAGTATTAAGAGATGGGACCTTAAAGAGGTGATTAGGCCACCATGAGGGATCCACCCTTATGAAGGGGTGGATTGATACTGGTATCAAAGGAGTGGGTTAGTTATTGTGGGAGTCAGCTGCTGACGGAAGGGTAAGTTTGGCCCCCATCCACGCTCTGCCTCCCATGCTCGCTTGCCCTCTCACCCCCCACCATGGGATGAACCTTGCCAGATGCCGGCACCATGCTCTTGGACTGCCCAGTCTGCAGAACTGTGGGCCAAACTTCTGCTCTTTACAAATTACCCAGCCTGTATTATTCTGTTATAGCAGCAGAAAATGGACTGAGATGAAAAGCTCGTACTCAGAAGTGGGGTTGTTTATAGCAAATACCCGAAAATTTGGAAGCTGCTCTGGAACTTGGTAATGGGTAAAGGCTGGGAGAGTTGGAGAAGGAGGCTAGAAAAAACCTGTATGGCCATGAACAGAGCCTGTCTGGTGAGGGCTCAGAAGAAAGGGAGAGCTGTAGAGAAAGGCTAAATCTTCTTAGAGATTGCTTAAGTGGTCTGATCAGAACATTGGTAGAAATATGGAGAGTAAAGACCATTCTGAGGAGATCTCGGATGGAATTGAGCCACTAGGTGTTGGAAACTGGAGTAAAGGCTGTCCTTGTTATAAAGCAGCAAAGGCCTTGGCAGAATTGCGTCTGTGTCCTAGTACTTTATGGAATATAGAACTTAAGAGCTAGGGTATCTGGTGAAAGAAATACCAAAGCAGCCCAGATTTCAGGCTGCCGCGTGGCTACTCTTAGCTGCATCCAGTGAGATGCGAGAGGAAAGACGTAAATTCAGCCAGCATTTGTAATTAAAAGAGAAGCAGAACAGAAAGAATTTCAAATTCTCAGCCTGGCCACGTAAAGAGTGAAAAGGTGTCTTTAGGAAAGCAAACCAAGGGTGTTGCCAAGTGACCGTTTGCTAAAGAGACTGTCGTGGGTGGAAGGGAGCCAGGTGGTGGTACTTTTTTCTCCTTACCCGTTCCTCACTTTGGGGAGGGAATATCTACCCTATGCCTGTCTCACCAGTGTATTTTGGAAGTGGATAACATCTTTTGATTTCACAGGCTCACAACTGAAGGGAATTTGCCTCAAGATACATTGTGCCTTGAGTCTCACCCATATCTGACTTAGATGAGACTTTGAACTTTGGACTTTTGAGTTCATGCTAGAATGAGTTAAGACTTTTGCGCATTGGGATAAAACTAGTATATTTTGCATATGAGAAGGACATGAATTTCAGGGGCCAGGTGCAGAACGCTATGGTTTGAATGTGTTCCCCTAAAGTTCATGTATTGGAAACTTAATTGCCATTATAAGAGTATTAGGAGGGTGGGCCTTTAAGAGGTGATCGGGGCCATGGGGGCTCTGTCCTCATGAAGGGGTTAAGCCATCACTGCAGGAGGGGGCTGCTGATAAGAGGATAAAGTCAGCCCCCATTTTCTCTCTGTCTTGCGCACTTGCTTGCTCACTCGCCTTCTGCCAGGGGGTGGCCCTTGCCAGATCCTGGCGCCACGCTCTTGGACTTCCTGGCCTCCAGAACTGTGATCCACGTAAACATCTGTTCTTTATAAATTACCCCATCTGTGGCAGAAAACAGACTCAAATGTCCTGCCCCCAACAGTGCGGGTGCTATGGCCTTGTCCCCAGGCTGAGTGCTCAGTGGCAGCTGGTCCCAGAGGGGTGACCCACTAGGAACATTTTGAGAAATGTTTACCCTTCATGTCTCCTTTTGTCTTTTTATACTCCACTCCCTAATTTGGCTTGGTTTTTCTTATGGAAGTGACTTCCTGCCTTGGCCACTCATAACTCATTTCAACTTAATTATTTTTCCTTCCTCTACCTGTAGGTCCCACAAGAGGATTCTTTCTCCTTTATTATTATCATTCCTATTATTATTACTTTACTGCTTTTGTCTTCTCAGCCATCTCCTTGCTCTGCTACTTCCCTTCTACTCCTCACCCTATTCGCTGGTCTTTGACCTTTCTGTGGTCACAGAACTCTCCAATACCTGATGAAAGCTGCGAGCTCCTCTCCAGAAAAACATCAGTGCGCACACACACAAACTTAAAATTGAGGAAGTTCATGAGTGCTGATCTGTCTGTTTCTTCCCAGCTCTGCCTAAATTGGCATCCTCTTATCTGTGAGAGTTACTAATAATTCCTACTGGTTATTCTTCTTTGGACAAGTCATCCTTCTTCATAATGATAACCCAAAAAAGGAAAAAAAAGTTGCCTTGTGGGCTCAGTCTCTTCAAGGTGTCTCATTCAAAGAAACTCACATCTAATATGCAAACCACATTTAGAAAACAATTAAAATCTTTATTGAAGATTTTGGGAAAATCCCAAAGGGAGGAATTTCATTCATAATATATTTTTAAAACTTTTAAAAATCCTCTTTCCCCTGCTGCTACTACAGTGGACTAAAAAAAAAAAAAATCCTCTTTCCCCGTCTCCATCTCTCCCAATATCTCACAGAGATAGCAGCTATCCCGAAAGTCTCCTTCTCTCTACAGTCTCTCCAGAATGTTCCTCAAATACCTCTCATGCTGGCTCTTTGATGTATCCTCCTCTCTTCTCTTAGTCTAAGTATATTCAGGTCAGTTACTCTGACCTTGCTAACTTATATAAATCCAAACAGCATGGCACCTCCCAACTTACTTTTTACCCAAATCTGCCCAGCCCAGAAGATGAGCTGGTAGACATAGCTTAGCAGAAAGTAGAAGAGGGGAAAGGCTATAAACACTGCATCTTAACCTACTGTGTTTTCCTATTACATAAGCGAGGTATGAGGTTGCCCTCTTGCTAACCTACCTAACCTGCTGTCTAGAACAGGCTTACCTGGACCATCCTGTTCTGGAGGCTTCCCCTCCAGGTAAGTTTTCACCCTTTCAGCCTGCAGGTGCCAGTGGATGGCGTGAGGCTCCTGTCCACTTTCATCTTCACTTCTGGGGGAAGAGTTAGAAGCTGTAGTTTAGAATCAGCCAAAGCCTCCCTCACCCCAGCTATAGGGTGCAAAGTGATAAAGATTCAGCTCTAAGAGCTATCACACGACTGTCTGTAACTCACACAGAAGTAAGATCTGTTGAGACAGGAGGAATAAATTCAAGAGATCTATTGCACAGCATGGTGACTATAGTTCACGACGATATATTGTGTGCTTGAAAATTGCTAAGAGAGCACATTTTAAGTGTTCTCAGCACACAAAAAAACTTATGTGAGGTATGTTAATTAGCTTGATTTAGCCATTCCACAATGTATACATATATCAAAACATCATGTTGTACACCATATATATGCATATGTTTTATTAATTTAAAAAATCTTAACGATTCATTGAGATACAGATGCTGTTTCCCTAGTTTTGCTCCCTCTACACATCACGATACTGACTCTGTTAGTGAAACAGGTCAGTTTTTAAGAGTTTAACTTGGAACTTCACAAAGACACCCAAAGAATTGGCTGAGAATTACCAAGTCCGTAGTGGGGAATAGGAGCCATATATATTGTGATGTTCGTTGACATGCACATGTGTGTGCGTAATTATTCAGAATATAAGTGACGCTGGATGTGAACGTCCCATTCCAGCTCGCTAAGTGAGGGTGGAAGCTCCAGTCTGCCCCAGCGGAGGGCGTAGTTCTGTTCTGACCCAGTGGGATCCTCTCCTTGAAGATTTTGCCCTCTGCCCTGCTGGTCTCACCCCGTGTGAGGGGGGCGGTCTCAGCCTTGTCTCAGGAGCCCCCTCTTGAAGGCCCTTCCTGGGCTTTCCAAGGAATGCCGCCTCCACCTGCACCCAGCAGACGGCCTGCTGCCTCCCTTGCCAGACCACCTGGCACTAGGTTTTGGGCAGTCCTCCGCAGGGCACTGTCACCCGTTTTAGAATATTTTCTTTGAAGTGATTGAGGATTCTGAATAAACCCTGATGCATTTTTTTTTAAGGCCTCCAAACCCAGAAGCTGCCTTGTCCCATTCGGCACAAGCCCTCAGCCTGGCCCCGTCAGATCTGACTGGTGGGATAAACAGGCCAGGCCCTCTGGGCTGGAGGAGAGGATCAGACAACGGCTCAGCAGTGCTCCCCAAGACTCCCCGCACCACGTGGGTGGACAGTTTCCAGATCTCCTTGTTGCACTTGTTTATGTCCTTCTGTGAGATTTACCTTAGACTTGGTCTAAAATTTCTTTGGTGTAATTTTAACTCCTTAGTTCAAATCCTGTTCCCCTTGGAAAGACTTGAGCAAGCCTCCCACTTCCTGCTTCCCTGGGCATGACAACTCCTGGTTCCAGGGCTGGTCCTTGCAGCTGGCTCCCTCTGGCCATCTTGTTAGCCTAATGCTATGCTCCTCTTCCTCTCCATCCGGCCTCAGACAGCAAACGCTCCGTCCGTGCAGGGGCCTGTGTTCTTACTGGATTTCTTCCAGTCTGTTGACATCTTATCAGCGAGGAGAAACAAGCCCCGCAGATGCTTCTGCCTTTCCTAACAAGTCTGTTTAGCAGTCGTTGGGCTGGAGGCCTGCTGCCTGGGGATCTCAGAACACCTTCCAAGCAACAGCAGGTATCAAGGCAGATGGAGAGAAATCCTAGCATGAGTGCAACACAACCTTCCTTGTGAAATGTGAACCCCTGTCCCACAACACCGGGCCACACTGCCCCATCCCTCCTGTGAACAGTCCGCTATTAAGGCTGCATGGTTAGGCCGGGAAAGAGCACTGAACGTGGAGTCAGGAGACCTGGGCAACACGGAGAGGGGCCATTGGGCAGGTTCCCTGAATAGTAAAAGCTACACTGGTCATGGTGTCCCTGCTCTCCTGGAAATAGCTGTGTGACGCTGGCCAAATCACTTTGGCCTTCCTGAACTTAGTGTTTTCTGAAAAATAAGAGAAATCAAAAATGGCCATGCCTGGGGGTCAAACAAGACGAAGCACAGGAACACTCTGTGAATGGTAGTGAACACTGATGAGAGGCAGGAAGGGAAACAAAGGCAAGTCCAAGGCGAACCAAGCCCTAGCAAGTGTGCTGGTCTCGGCGCTGGCCTCTCTGAAGCAGAGAAGACAGACCCGTGATTTTAGAACCTCAAGAGCTACAGAGATGAGTGTTATCTGTGTAAAATTGTCCACATTCATCTAAAATGACACATAATTAGATCCCAACTGTGTCATACAGACGGTAGGCGAGACTGAGAGGCCCGGAGCGGTCGGGACGGCTGTGAGGTGGGGCGGGTGCTTGTGTTGCCCCACAGCAGGGACAGGCGGGCGGTGCTGAGGTAGGTGGCGATGAGGAAGACTTCCCACAAACGTGGCACACTCCCATTCACGAGCTTCTTCATTTGACGAGTGTGTATTGAGCACCTACTGTGTTCTAGGGCGAGAGAGGCTCACTGCTGAGTGAGGCGGACACAAAGCGGCTTACGGGGCTTGAGACCAAAGTCACATCCCCTCGGCAGCGAGGGGCCTCTAGCCGGGTTCTCGGGCCGTGGTAGTACAGCGGCTCCCACGTGGCCGTGCCCACTTTTCCTCCATGAGCAGTGGAGCTTTTGCTGAAGGGACATGCAGAGTGGCCTGTTCTGCCACCCCCACCAGGGAAGGAGTGAGCCCCACCTGCCCCTGACAGAGGCATCCGGGATGCAGGCAGCCCCTTGGCCGAGAGGACCAGGGCGCCTCTTGCTTTTGGCTATTTATCTGCAGCAAATATTTCTTGGTGACACTGACGGATACGCTGGATCCAGGGAGTCTGCGGGCTCCAAGCACCTTGGTGGTCTGACAGAGACTGCAGTGTCACCCCCAGGCCTTCTGCCGGTGGCCTGCCCATCTGAGGTCTTGAAGCCTGGGGACAGGCCATGGCCATTGTCACTTACTAGCTCCTTGAGGGCGCTCTGCCTCTCATCTCGTGTCCCTGGGCCGGCTCCACGCCGTGAGCTCCTTCTTGCTCAGTAACTAGCGGATGAGGAATCCGCGAAGGGGGAATAAGAGTCTCCGTGCGTGTGCTGAGACAAAAGGTCCCGGCCAGAGTGCTAGCCACGGTCACGACCAGGAGGGACACGCTCTGAGGTCGGCGCAGGTCGGAAGAGGAAGGACAGAGCAGTCTCACAGGCATTGCCACAGGTCACGTGTTCTGCAGGATCTAGAAAGGACTTGCTGAAACCCCCGCCACAGGCTCATAGAAAGCCCGAAATCTGTCTCAACACCACCGTTATCGTGGTCACCTCTGGCTCCAAACTCCTGCCTCCACTGCATCCTTGCTGTGGCATCACACGCACGCAAAAGAGTGGATGACCCAAAGGGCAGATTTCACACACAGGCCATGTGGGAGCAACATGGCTGGTGTATTCATCCGGGTGCGGGTGGCTGAGTCCGAAAGGAGAGTCGGCACAGAAGGGGGTTTAGTGAGGGTTTTATACACGGGGGCAGCTGACCCTCTCCCACCTGCCCTGTCCAGTTCTTTGTTTCTGGACCAAACTGGCAGGTGAAGAATTGCTTCCTGCTACGTGCAGCAGAGGACAGTGGGCAGAACAGCTGCTTGTAGTAAATTCTTCTTCAAACGACCAACTCCTAGGACCCCTTTGCCCCAGTCGCATCCGTGCTTCTGTTCTGGCATCGTCCTTACCAGGAGAGCGAGGGAGGGACAGCCTTGGTCTCCATCAGGGAGGGAGGGGGCGGGACGCTGGCTGCAGCTGCCAGATCTACGAAGTCTGGGGACTCCCCAGACTCCCGCAGCTATTGTTTTACCAGCCTAAGTTTTGCATGAACCACATTCCGTCCTACACATACTTTTCAGGGTCCCACCTGGAACAAACCTGACGCCATGGATACGCACCCAGACGTGTGCTCAGCCCCTTCGTTTGATTGCCACAGACAGGAAAACATCACTCAGATTTGAGGAAACAACACTACAAGAACTTAGAATTAAATAAGAGACCTCCCAATTCCTAAAAGCCTTTTACACTGATTAACTGCCAGGATTTTAACTGGCCAGGAGACCCAGCAGAACCCCAGCCTCGGCTATGTCCCCTGGCTTGTCTGTCTTCCCCACCCCATGCCCCGACACTCTGTCCTTACTCTGTTTGCTGCGTGGTCGAGCTCACCCCAGGCCTGCTCCCAAACCTCAGCATGGCCAGACTCTTCGAGGGACACGTGGGCATGAAGGGCCGTCTCCTCTGTCAGCCTGAGGCTCTTGGGACAACGTCTACCCTCCTTAGAAGGGGCATAATTTTAAATAACAGCCCCCCCATTTTCCCATGTAAGCCTCACGCTGTAAAGAAAGGTGTATTATTTATCTCCATGTTGCAGATGAACCTCAAGGAGATCATTAATTGTCCAAAGTCATCCAGGTAATAAGTACTGAAAAGAGAATTTAAACCCAAATCCCGGGACTCCTGCCTTAGTGCTCTTTCCACTGTACCCAGCAGAGCAGACCGGAAGGGAAGGCTCCGTGTCGAGACAGCACTCCGCATGCAAAGCCACTTCCCCATGCGACCTGGTCACTCCAGTGTCTGGAATGTGCCGGATACCAGGCAGCTGGAGTGTGGCCCAGTGAAGACACAGGATTCCAAGTCTGTGCCCTCAGATGGCCTATTCTCTGGCGAAGGAAGCAAAACGTACCCACAGGACACCAGCGTATCAGGACTTAGGAAGGCCAAACAAAAACGTGAACATTAAGCTGATCGTGGAAGGCTCCCTGGGGGAGGTGAAAGCCTCCTTCTTTTCTCTTTCTGTTTGAGTTGGACCTCAGAGGCAGACGACTAAGTTCGTAACACTCCTCGGATCACAGCACAGTGTCTTTCGTCATTGCTCTGGGCAAGGCCTGTCTCTTATTTTTTTCCTTGTTCTCTCACTCTCATTCCCCTTCTTCCATAGGCAGCCATAATGCGTATCTGGTTTTTGGCATGTGTTCTTGAAAAATATCAATTGTTGATCTGTGTGCTTATATTTTAAATTTATGTAAGCAGTACTGTTATGCAGCTCACGTTTGGGTTGTATTTTTCACTGGGCACCATGCTGAGATTTCTCCTTGTTGCCAGGCATTGCTGAGGGACGTCTGCTCCGTTGTTTTCGGCAGTTGCATTCCCCGCTGCCCCCATGCACCTGCCTGTTTTTTACCTCTCCACTCCCCAGTGACGATCCCTGAGGTGGCCTCCATTCCCTGCCACCATAAGCAACCCAGTACAGTAACGAACATCTTCGCACATGACCCCTCACAGATGTGTTGAGAAATTTGGGGGCCACAGACCCAGGAGCAGAATTGCTGTTTCATGGGGCACATGTGTACTTCCTGCGGCTAAGTGGGGCCAGGTCACTCCCCCAGCGCAGCCCTGGCTACACCCCCCACCAGTGCTCCTGTGTTCCCACATCTGCACCCGTACTTAGCATTATCCTACTTCTACTTGTTGCCAGTCCAGCAGGTACAAAGTGAGAGCTCACTGTGGCTTCCGTTTGTGTTTCTCAGATTACTAATGAGTTTGTGCATCTCTTCATTTCCTTGTCGGCCTTTCGGGGCTGCACCTTTCCTAAACCACCTTGTGCATTACGCGTTATTACACTGAGGTTCTTGGGGTTTTCTCTTGATTTGCAAGAGTTCCCTGCATCTTCTCAAACAGCACACATCTCTGCTGCTGTAGTTACCCACCTGGGGCAAAGTGACCCACATCACCAACTCTTCAGACCCTCATCCTGGGGCTCAGGCCTTGGCAACGGGCATACATACAATCAAAGTCAAAGGAGCCCCTTTTCGGCTCCCCTGTGCCAGCCTTGCCTGAGCATTGCAATCCAGGAAGACAGGTAACGGGGAAAGCTGCTCCTCTTCTCTGGGGCTGCTAACCTGCTGTGTCAATTTCACAAGTTAATAAATGATTGGAGATGGCTTAATTGCATTGGAAGAAATTGAGATCAGCCAGTGCTTAGGCCGCACTCAATTAACCTGTGCTCCTAAGGGGGCCGATCAAGGAGCAGGGGCAGCCTGTGGTTAATTACATATGCTGGTGCCAGCGGCGGCTGGCTCTCCTGCTGGTGTTCATCCAGGCAGTGAGGTGAGGTCACCCTGCTGCAGCGAGGCTGAAGCCACTAAGGACGGGGGGTCCTTCAGAGGCAGCAGGGCCCCCTGGCCCTGTGGGGAGTGAGGGACCCATTTCCCGACACATTCTACCAGAGTGGCCGTGAGTGCCCAGCCTCTGCCGCTGCTGGAGAAATGGCCTTTAACGTCCCCCACTTTGTTGGCTCCCTCCCACCCAGGTTGACACCACACACCTTTGGTTCTTCTCAGGCTTCCCTCCTCCTCCTCCTGATTTCTGGCCAGCTTGCCCCAGGGAGACAGAACCCAGAGCCAGTCTGTGGTGGGTGCCAGATGACACCACGGGCTCTGCAAGGTCACCCCTCCCCTGCTGCCTCCAGACTGAAATCCTCCCAAAGACCTTCATTCTCGCATCATTTCCCAAAAGGGCCGGAGGGTGAGACTCACACCTGCTAACAGTGCGGATTCCCCGGCCCCGCCCCTGCAGGTGCTGCTTCCGGACATCTGGAGGCTCCAGCTCTTGACCTGTGGCTCAGGTCACTGTTACCGTCCAGCCAGTTTGAGAAGCCCCACTTCAGAGACACCTTAGCTTCTGACAAGTAAGTACAGATCTTCCGGAAGGAGGGACAGCGTCTAACGGCAGGGCCCTAGCCTGGGGTCGGGGGCTCCACTCCCAGTGCCTCTGTGACCCCATCTGTATCTTGCTCTGTGTGTTACACAAGTCACTTATCCTCTCTGAACTCGGTTTCTTCAACGAGAAAAAAAGATATGGGGAGTCCTTACATTTCTATGGATTGTTTTTCTATAAGTAACTGATGTGGTAGAGAAGCACATTGCATTACTTGTGCTCAAAAAGCAACTTTAATTTTTTTTCTTTGAATGTCCCTTTACTTTTAAAATATATTCAGTGGGAAAAATCTTCCCCTGCCCCTAGAAAAAAACTTGGGCCAATCCATTGCATTTTCATCCACTCTTAGGTGATAGTCTTACGTGTTATACAGTCTCAACTCAGGAATTAGAAGCCGTAATAATGAGTAATAATCAAAACACTCCCAGTTTAACAGAGTTAAGCACCACATCTCTATTCCAGGGGTCTCCTGCGACCCCTTGTTCAGCCCCTGCACATCTGAAGGCCACCTCCAGCCGCCTCCCACCACTGGCACTGAGACGGGACTCAGGATGGGCAGCCCCACGGCTCCCTCCCTTGGGATTTGTAGCTCAGCCAACAGCTCCCACCTCAGAAATCTTCCTTACCAGACCTTCACCAAATTACTGTCCCATCTGTATTTTACACAACAGGTGGAAGCATTCACAGACCCTGACACGCATGTTCTCAGATTTCCATTGTGCAGACGGCACACTGCCAGTGGGGAGGGATCTGTCCCAAGCTCACTTGAGCCTTTCGACTTCTCCTTTGGCACATCAGTCAAAACCTGTGTAGGAAGAACCACACTCTAACACCCAGTCCCGGGCGACTCACAGTTTAACGAGAGTGAGAACATCTTTGGCAAAAGGAAGCCTGAGTGCCCTGAACGCCCAAGGCGGGAGCTGGGAGACAGCATCACGGCCGGATCTGGACGGGAGGGAATGTGGGGACAGGGCTGCTCCGTCACGCAGTCACTCTGCCGCCTTCTCAGTTTCCCCGAGAGCCCTGCTCCCGAGCCCTGCTAGACTCAGACAGGCACCACTCCTTGACACGCTAATGTCTGTCCTTTGACCTCCAACTTCCGGCCGAGGCCAAGAACCCAGAGGGGTCAGCCCTGTCCCCTTGGCAAGTGGCTCTTTGGATGTGGTTAATGGCTGGGCTCCCTCCCCAGTACAGACATGCACCCTAGAGGCCTCCCCTCCTCAGGACCACTGGGGCGACCTTCCTCTCCCTCCCCTTCCCAGCATAAGGTCCAAACTCTTCTAGATAATGTGGAGTAGGCATTTAAAGAATTTAAAGAGACCCCCAATAATTAGCCTACGCTGAGTTCCTAGATGTCTTGGGAGGATCCCGCCTCCCCCTCCCTCAGCACGTCAGCCTGAACCCATGCATCCCACTGTTGGTGTGTTTGGCCTGATAGAAGTCAGGACGTCGGAGTGAGGGAAGGGAGTGTGCGGTGCCAGACCCTGGAAACAACGGACAAGCCCAGGGAAGAGGGGGGGATGGAATGGGAAAGATATGTGGGGCCCGAGAGAGGGATCAGTCACACCGGCCCCAGGGACACCCCAGCTGGGGGATCGATCTGAATTGTCCGGTGCAGCCTCACTTCCCAGATGGCAGCACTGGGGGAAGGAGACCAGGACATGAGAACATGTGACCTTAGAAATGTGTCCTCAGGTTCTCAGGCTGTACAGACCAAGGAAGCTGCAGAGCCCAGGAAGCAAACCCCTTTGGAAGCCTCCACTCTAGAGTTCACAAGGTCACACCAGGGGCAGGCCCGAGCCTGTCTGCCCTCTCAGCCTCCCTGTCCAGGCCTCACCGATCCTCCCCTTTTTTCTCTGGCAGGGACTGATGCCTTGGCCATGACGCACCCCCAACTGCTGTCTGCTCAGGCACAGCCTGCGTGACTGAGCCGCCGCCGCTCCGGCTGTTTCACGTAAGTGTGAGGCCCAGGCCGACCCTGCCCTCCCCAGCCCCACCTGGGAGAGGGTGTCTGGGCCCTGGGTGGGTGACGAGCTTCAGAAAGTCCTGGTCACAGAGGGCAGGCCTTCGGGATTCCTTGGTGGACATCAGCTTTGTCCTCTTCGGCTGACCCCAGCCCCTGAGTTGGCCACCACTAAATCATTCTGCCCCAGATCTGCTAGGACCTTGATGGGAACACCGAGACTGCTCTCTCCTGTTCTCAGGAAGCCCCTCCAGACGCAGCTGGTATGGTGGCAGCTCCGCGGCACTGGCCCTTGCGTCCTGACTCAGGCAATTGCTATCCTGTGATGTCAGGCAAATTACTTAATGGTCTGGCTGCCCCTCCTGCATCGTGGAGCCCCATTTTGTGGGGTTTTTTTTTTAAGGTTCAGGGAAGTGTATTAGTTATCTTTTGCTGTATAACAAAGTACTGTAAACTTAGCAGCTTAAAACAACACATGCCAATTATCTTGGAGTTTGTGTGGGTCGGGAGTCAGGCGTGGCCGGCTGGGCCCACTGCTGCAGAGTCTCCGCTGCGGTTGCGATTTCATCCAAAAGCCCAACTGGGAGAGGCTCTCCTTCCACTCTCCTTTACGTGTTTGTTCGGGTCCTGCTGAGCAGCTGGACTGAGGACCTGAGTCCCTCCATGGCCGTTAGCCGGAAGCGCCCCTCATTCCGTCACAGGGACCCCCCAAAGACGGCGACCTGACGCATCAGAATTAGCAGGGGAGAAGCCAGGATCTCACATAATCCATTCACGGAAGCGACATCCCGGTACCTTTCCTGTATTCCGCGGTTAGAAGTCACGGGTCGCACCCACGCCCGGCGGCGGGGCACAGAGGGCGCGGTGCCAGGAGGCGGGGAGCACTGGGGCATCCGGGGCCCGCTCGCCCTGGCAGGGAGTATAGACGCGGCCCTTTGCTAACTGTGGGTGCTGCTCAGGTGCCGGGAGCTGCTGTCAGCATTCACACCCAGACGCCAGGAGAAAACGAGCCCACCTGAAATAACAGTCGCCGAATGCAGGAATCTAAATGCCGAATCGCACCGTCAGTGCTGGCCTTGGGGAAACCGGCTGAGAGCTGGTCGGTCCATCTCGCGCCCGTTACACGCGCCTTCCTGGCTTGTGACTCTGAGGCCGGACTTAAATGCCACAAAACGTCTGCGCCGTCCTCTTCCCCACAAACAGCCGTGTGCGGCGGCTGTTCAGGGTTTGCAGGAGTTCGTGCAGAGCCTCACTTCTTCCTCACAATCACACTGGGTAGCTCTGAGGAAAAGGGCTGACACCTCATGATGCCTCACGGCCACACCTGGGAGGAAAAAGCGCGGCGCACCCGAGAGCTGACCTCCGACCTGGGCCTGCAGCCCCCGGCTCCGCCGCGCCCATTTCCGGCGCCCACTTCCGGCCGCCGTGGCTCAGAAAGAGGCGAGGCCGCCCGCCCGTGGGGAGGGCGCTGATCCTGTGGCGTCTCCAGAATTCCAGTCTCCGCCCTCCTGGGCACGTCCCGGGGACGAGGCCACGCCTCCCGGGCGGGGGTCCCCGCTGCCTCGGCTTCAGGCCGCGCCGGGCCTCTGTCCCCTGAGGAGCCGGGAAGGGGGACTGTGTCGCGGTGGGAGCCATCAGGCCTCCCGGGCCGGGACTCTCTGCCCCCACCAGCTGCCCCCGCCGTCCCTGAAGCACGGCCCGCCGCGCGCCGGGCAAAGTCGCTTGCGCAGTGGCGCCCCGGGCTGCAGATGGGACCGAGCGGACAGCCGCGACTGGCGCCCCGGGCGACGCGTCGGGGTCGGGCCTGCGGGGCCACGCGGAGCCCCGATGTCGCCCGGCCGACCTGCACCGAGCGCCTGCGATGCGCCGGGCGTGGCGTGCGGTGCCGCGGTGGGGTAGGAAGCAGTGTGACACACAAGCCCTGACCCCAGAGACTGATAATTGAGCGGAAGAGGCAGATTTTCCACATGAAAAGTGAACTCTTGCCCCACCGAGATAGGACCTGGAAAATGAGGGGGGGAAGGCATGGCGGCGGGAGTCCGGAAATGAGAGAGCCGCGGGGATGAGCAGGACTTGACCGGAGAAAGCAGGATCGGGACCCTCCCCACGGAGAGCGCTCGGGAGCCCCCGTCGTCGTCTCCAGGAGAGTAGATCCTACTGCCTGCTGGGCTCACAGCCTCGCCAGCTTCGTGCCGACCCGGCCTGCCCCAGCCCGTCCAGATTCCTCACAGCCTCCCTGTCCCGGGTTCTCCACAGCCAGCCTGTGCATTCCGCCCTCTCCGCCTCGCCTCGCGGACAAGCTGCCACTCAGCTTTGAGGGCTCAGCTCATCGTGTCTCCCGTGGAACGTCTCTCCCCAGGAATGGGCTGTGCCGCCTCCGTCCCTGCAGCCCCGGTCGGGGCCGCTCTGGTTGCGTGTCCCACGCGGTGTCATGGTGTGCTGAGTGGCTCTTCATCAGCAGGCTGCAAGCTTCCCAAGGACTGGGACCGCCTGGAGGGGCAGAGGGTTCGTGGAGGGGGAGGGGGAGGAGGAGGGAGGAGATAGACAGGTGGCGAGCTGCAGGGAAGGGGGGAGGGCAAAGCCTTGGCAGCTCCATCAAAAGTTCTGTGCCCAGATCTGTGCATCCTGCAGGCAGCATGGTGCACGGGGGCACAGGGGCATGACGAGAGAGGCTTCACTGCCAGCGCCAGGAAGGGTGCTCAGAGACAAAACCAGGCAGGTTTGTCTCGAGTGCAGGCTTGAGTCTTCACTGGTGTGGGGAACAGAAGAACAAAGAAGAATTTGAGGATTTTTAAGTCTGGGCAATGGGGGGAACATCCCATGGTTTTGTCCAACCTTAATATGCCAGTTGATCACCCAAGACTTTGTGCAAATGCAGACTCTGACTGATTAGGCCTGCGGTGGGCCTGAGAGGCACATTTAACACGCTCCCAGGCGGTGCCCTTGCTGCTGGCCCGCAGACCACATGGAGCACTGCAGCCGCACGGCCCCTTCGAGTGGGTTGGGAACCGTGCCTGCCACTGGGTGGGTGCTCCCTCTGGGAGCACAGTGTGGGCGTGTGGTGTCTTCGCGTGAAGAAAAGCCTTCCCGTTGCAGCTGGTGGACGTGCCAGGGCGCACAGCTTTGTGGGCAGAGCACAGCTGGGTCCTAGCCCCCACTTGCCCTTTGAGGCATGAACGACCTGCAAAACCCTTCGGGGCAGCCCTGGTACAACCACTAACAGAGGCAGAGGTCAGAGGTGGGGAGCTCATTTGGCGAACAGAGTGGTGACTTTAGCCGGTCATGGGGAGTTTGAGATGACGGTGGGACATCCAAGGGAAATGTCTGTCTACTAGCAGTTGGAGACCCAGACTCTGGGTCTGCAGGTTTATTAATGATACACCACCCAGGGGAGAAAGCAAGATGAGGGTGGGGGTGGAATCCTCTAACCCTTGGGTCCTTATTTGGTAGGTACCACTCTTCTTCCAACATCTCTGTCCCTTTTGTTGTCTTGCAGGTCACCGTTCCCGTTACTGAACGTAAGTGCTCACAGCTGTTCTTCCACCCTCAAGAAGCCAGGTCCCCACCCTCCTGTTCCCAGGGTCCCTGGGAGGCTCAGAAATCCTCCTTCACTGACCTGAATGGGGAGTCTGCCCCAGGCCAGGACAGCCGCACACCCGGGGCTTGCCCTGCTCCTTTCGCTCAGCCCCGTTAGCGCCTGGCCACAGCTGTCAGGAGTCGCCTGCCGGCTCACCTTGCCCTTGTCTTGTAGCAGGGTTTGAAGGAGAGGAGAGACCGCCCCAAAGAAGTGAGGGTTTGAGCCAGGGCAGAACCAAGTGGAACTTTTGAGATTGGGGCCCCGTCCCCTCCAGCCAAGGGCTCAGGGACCATGGTGTGTGTGCCCCTTAGGGCAGCGACAAAGGGCGCAGCCTTTGGGATGAACCGGGCTGGGTGGAATCCCAGCCGATTAATCTCAGCCCCAGTTTGTCAGATGTACAGTAGGGATGCTTAATGACTGTCCCGAAAGGCTGTCGTGAGGATTCAGTGAGATGTGCCGGGCCGGGCTTAGTGCCACCCAGGGCCTCCCTGCCCCTGCGGCTCTCAGGTGTCCTGCCTCCAGCCTAGTGCAGAGTTCCAGGAAGGCTCCCCCACCCCAGCCCAGGGGGCAGCCACAGCTGGGCCTCACCCCTCCACGCACATCTTTGCAGAGTTTGATGGGGCGTCGGGCGGATGACAGCGGGAACGGTTGTGATCACTGGCGGAATCCTGGCTACGGTGATCCTCCTCTGCATCATCGCCGTCCTGTGCTACTGTAGGCTCCAGGTCAGTCCCGGGCCTGCAGCAAACCACGTTCTCATGAAGGAAGCAGAAACTGGAGGCCCACATTGGGGCAGACAGGGTCCAAAGCCACGGAACGTGGGAGGCATGAGTCAGGGGGGCTGGTCAGAGGGGGCTGTGCACCCCCACACCGGCACCCTTCAGGGCGCCTAGAGGGAACATGCTGGCAACATACTGGGTCATTGTGTTGGGTCTCCTGTGCCCCTGGGACTCCAGGAGTGGGGGGAAGAGCACCATCGGGGAGACCCTGAGAGCCACTGCCAGCAGCCCCAGCCCCGTCCTCAACACCATGTGCACACCCCTCCCTCTCTGTCTCCCGCCTCAGCTGCAGCCTGGTCAACACACGGAGGAGCAGAGGGAAGGGAAAGGGAAGGAAATGTCGGCCTTCAAGGCTGGGAACGTGTATTTGCAGAACGTGGGCCTTGGCTGCTCAGTTTTATCCCCAGCACCAACACAGGGCTCCGCCCCAGGGACTCGGTGGAGCGGGGGCGCGGGTGCCGGTGGGTGCACATGAGCACTGGGGCCAGGGCGAGAATCCACCCTCTCTCAAGCGTCCCTGTCCCCTCCTCCAGTACTACTGCTGCAAGAAGAGCGGATCTGAGGATGCAGATGAGGAGGAGGAGCAGCAGGAGCACGACCTCCCCGCACATCCCAGAGGTGCCAGCTGCAATGCCTGCAGTTCCCAGGCGCTGGACAGCAGAGGCGGCCTGGCGCCTCTCCCGGGCGAGCCCTGTGGCCAGCCGTGTGGGGTGGCAGGGAGCCACTGCACCACCTGCTCCCCATACAGCTCCCCCTTTTACATACGGACGGCTGACATGGTGCCCAATGGGGGTGGAGGCGAGAGGCTCTCCTTTGCCCCTACATACTACAAAGAGGGGGGTCCCCCGTCCCTCAAATTGGCAGCACCCCAGAGTTACCCGGTGACCTGGCCGGGCTCTGGGCGTGAGGCCTTCACCAATCCAAGGGCTATCAGTACAGACGTGTAACCCCCTCCACCTCTGACCACACACACCACGCTGCTGCCCCGGCGGGGCCAAGGGGGCAGCGAGGGGCCCTCCGACAGCCCCACAAGGGTCGCCTCTGCTTCTTTGGCTTTTCTTGCTCCGCAGTGGAGGGCTCACCGGGACGCAAGCTTCTGAGTGCGTTGAGAACCAGGCCTGGCTCCAAGCCCGTGGCCCAGAGGCGGGGCTGACAGGGCGAGTGTGCAGCCTGGCTGGTGTCTCGGCTGGGACGCGCCCGGCAGCCCAGCGCCACCATGGTCCTTTGCAGCGCCCTGAGCCCCTGCCCGTGCTGGGCTGGGCCAGGGAGCACCAGGGAAAGCTTAGCACAGGCTCCGGAGGCTTCCAGAGTCCTTGGGAGATGAAGTGTCCATGCCCAGAAGAAAGAGGGACAAAGGGGAAGAGAAGTGAGAACTAAGACATTGCAGAACTTGGGAAGAGAGGGGAAGGCCTGGTAAAGGGACTTCTTGAGGATTCACTTGCTGAAACGAATCCCAGAGCTAATTCACAATCTAGTGTTGTACGTGGGTTGCCGTAGACACTGCTGCACTGTGGCTGCTCCCATAAAGACATGGATTCCTGAATGTTCCACATCTCCATCTGCCCCGCCCTCCTGGAATGCCTTGAGTTGATTTTAAAGGCCATGGCTGAGGTTATCTGTGGGGACTGCTCCACCAAGTGACTGTCTAACCTTATCTTCCTAAAAGTCCTCTCTCTGCCTTAGGAACCAGCTGCCCCCTGCTGGAGAAGCTTTTTCAAGTTTTGCTGCTAGAGTCCTAGTAGCTTAGCAGGGATACCAGTGATGGTCTCTCGGCCCTGGTCCACCACGCTGAGCAGTGTGCATGGATGCAGGCCTGGGAGGGTGTGTTCATGTACATGTGTGCACACGTACACACACCAGTCACCACCAGCAGACACCTTCAGGAGCTGCACAGTGGGAGGGTCTCAGATGTACCATCTAGAAAGAAAAGTCTGACCCCCAGACAGCATGAACAAAAGGTGATTGACCTGGCAGATCCCACGGCAACCAGCTGGCTGGCAAACGGGAGGAGCGCGGGCTCTTCGTGGGGCGATGCTGCAGCACCTGAAGCCACATAAGCTCTAGAGGCTGGTGTTCCACTTGGGCGTCCGCCCGTGACACCACAGAGCAGGACCTCATCGTCCCACCAGGAGCGACGGCCCCCGGTCCTGAGGATTGGAGGGATGTGACTCAGCCATTGGATTCCGTGCTCGCTGCCTTTCCTTGGCCACCCTACTCTCCAGCCTCCTGGTGATGGGCCCCGTGTCCAACTCCCGCCCCCCCCACTCGGAACTCGGCAGTGGCCTTATGCTTTTTGACTAGTACACCTGATGCGTTTCCCAGTCGCCTCTGCAGGCGCTGCCCCTCTCCTCCCTGGGGCATAGTTGACCCCCACCCACTCCTGAGTCACCAAATGCTACAGAGGGAGAAGCAGGGAAAGGGCTGGCCCCTCTGCTGAGATCTTGATTTTGCATGTGACAAGGGCAAGGTGCAGTGAGGGAGAGGGCATGGGCAAGGGGTTGGATGCCTTTTGCACAACCCTGTTCAACATGTCACTTTGCATCTTGATCTGGAATTAAAGTGCCCTGGCCTGAGAAGCAGACGACCTGGGCTCTGGTCACATTTTAGTCACTCATTAGCTCTAGGACAGTCACTTATCTTCTCTGATACTCCGTTTTCTCCAAGGCAGTGAGGCTCGCCCAGATGGACCCTAAGGGCCTTTAGTGCCCCACCAAGCCAGGACTTCCTAAAGAGATCTGCCAGCTGGGCCGCTCCCTCCCGCCCTGGCCCTGCAGGGGCTGGACGTACCTGCCAGCTGTCCAACCCTGTGCGCAGGATGCTTGTTGAGGGATGAAAGACCACAGTAAAACACAAGAACAGCAGCAAAACCATTTTAACTGTCAGTGAAAAGGAAATGTGTTCATCCGACCTTCCCACTGGGTGACCTCAAATGGCAACACTGTCTTGCACCAGGCAGCAGCTCTAAGGTGGGTCATGAGCTCTGTCTCCAGTGCGGCTGTAACATGCCCTGGCCCCCCGCCAGCCCTCATGGGCTGTGCTCCCCACTTCCTGACAAACCAGCCCCAGTGCCTTGCTCCCCGGGAATACCACAGCAGCTATGTCCGTGTCATCGCACCTGCCTTGATTTGATCAAGACAACCCAGCTAACTCTCGATCACCTGCTTATCGCCCCTGATCTAGCAGAGTCTCTGAGTACAGAGTGTCCTGTGCAATCCCGTTTCCTCGAATCCCGTCAGCCCACAGATCAAAACCAGAGTTGAGGGCGCTGGAGAGATGGGCTGCAGCTCTCCCTGTGCAGCCCACCTTGCTCAGGGCGCAGGCTCCCACCCAGCCTCGGGGTGGCCCGGCTGGCGCTGCAGGGGCCTGCGCTGTGGGAAAGGAAGCCCCCGTTCAGCTGCACCGTCCGTTTTAGCTGTGGAGTCTGTACTGTGGGAAACCATTTGTGCGTGTTTCCAGCTGCAGCCTGTCGGGAAGAGGAGGAGGGTGGGAGACGCTCTGTTCTCTCCGCCATCTTCCCCCATCTCCCCTCCACTACTCCCACTACGGATTTCTTGTCTTGCATCTTTGATAACTTGGAGTGGCAGCCAAGTGAATGTCAAAATAAATGAAGAATTTGAAATACAAATCCCATAGGGTCCTTCATTCTTCACCTGGGGAGCGGCAGTTGGGCATGGATTTGAGAGCGAATACTCCTTTTCAGCACCCAAAACATTCGTTCCCAACACCAAAAGCTACCAGCTTCCTCTCCTCTCCACCTTGTTGCCGGCACCCCCATTGCCTCAGACAGAGTTTGCATCCTGGGAAGATGTCTGTTGGGAAAGGAGATTTGAAGTGTATTTGCTGCTGCCCCCTGCGCGGAAGAGGCCCTTCGGGACAGGCTCCCTCACCTTCTGGGCCTGCGGTTTTCCCCACCTGCAGAGCCCCGGGTCAGGCCAACTCTCAGCAGACTCAGTCACACAGCCAGTCCTTTGTCATGTGGAAAGGCGGGGGAGGAGGGAGCTGGGACCGTCCTCAGCTCGACTGCAGCAGAGACAGGAGGAGTGTGGAGAGGGGGCTGGAGAACCAGGGAGGAGCTTTGCATGTGGCAGGGAGCATCAGGGAGGAAGGGAGTGTGTGCCTGCCTGCACAAGAGAGGAGACACACACACTCTCATCGTGCTCTCTGCCCACCTCAGGCCCACGACGGGCCTCCCCTAGTGCCGGGGGAGCGCAGCTTCAGCCTCGGCCCAGGGAGCAGTGGCTGCAACTCCGGCACCACAGGGTCTTCTGGGAACAGAAACTGGCCCCTGAGGCAAATCTCCTTGCTGCACCCGGCCCACCTCCAGCCTCCCACCCAGCACCCAGCGCACCTGCCCAGCCTCGGCGCAGGGCAGCCCCACAGCCTCCGCCAGCTCCTCTTCCTGGCAGCTCCCGCCCTCCCCCAGCCCCAGAAGCTGCAGTCAAGGGGGAGGCCGTCGCCCCGATACCCCTGGGCTCTCTGGTCGACACGGCTCTGCCCCTAGACACCACCAGCCCTGTGAGCACATCAACCCAGGTCCCCAAACCCTGTCCCTCAGGTTTCTGCAGGGACTTCAAGGAGAAGCTTCTTACACCATAAAAACTTCTCTCCCAGTTTTCTATACTCAGGTTTGCAAGAGCTGCTCAGAGGCCACTGATCACTTCCAGGGGATGATCCCCAGATCATAATATCCGAGACTCCCAGGACAGCACAGCAGCAAGAAAAGGTACAACCAGGAGTCCCCTCCAGCTCTGCTCAGAAAGGACATGGCCCACACTCCTGTACCTCAGGCACTGACCAAGGCATTGCTCTGACAACAGTGACAAGGACGGCCAGCACCTCACCGCCCTCCTCAGCTCGGTTCCAGCTGCTCCTCCCCTCCCCTCCCTGTCTGGCCCCTCCATCCACCTTTGTCCCTAATCCCAATGGCCACCATCCCTCCACACCCACCATCTCCCTCGGTGCAGAGCCACGTGGTACCCAGTGTCTCGACACACTACGTGCACCTCAGGTTTCTGGCGCCCCCACAGCATGCCTCAGGGCACTCGTGGGCTACCCCATCCTCCAGCCCGGCACACAGCACCCTGCGCACAGCTGGCATCGTGCTGGGGACAGCACGAGGATGGGAAGGAGGAGCCCCTGAGTCACAAAGCTGGCACCTCTTTCCTCCCTGTGGGCCAGCCCTGGCAGACACAGCAATCGGCTGTGGGGTTAGAGCGTGGGATTTCAAAGCAGACTGCGGTTTGAGTCCTGGCTCCAGCACTTACTGTGTGACTTTGGGCAGCTTTGGGGACCTCTCAGTGTCTCAGTTTCCTCGTCTGTGAAATTAGAATCGTAATGCCCACCTTATTCCATTGTGGAAATAAGCGAGCTGAGGCACATGGTAGCCACCATCATCAGTAGGGTTTATAGACCGAATCTGAGTCACGGAGGCCGCAGGGCCCCATGGGCGTCAGGGTGGAAGGTCCTGCTGAACCCACCCCTGTCCGCACCTCCACCCCCCACACCTCCACTCTTGCCGAGCCCTGCCCCCTTGTCACCTCCCACTGCCCAAGCCAGGCATTGCCAGGGCCACCTCCTGCTCACTGGCGCCTCTCACTTTATTTGGAATTCCTCCTTCCCAATAACCCTGCCTATGACTGTGAGGAACCAATGCTCCCCACAGCCAGGGACTGCATTTTTGCCTCATATTTGTCCCAGTAAAGTGAATGAATGAAGGAGAATATTCATAATCCAACTCAAGAGCACAGCTCTCAGCTTGGCTCTGCTTCTTGTTTCCACGGCTTTCGAGTTCAAGGCTTGGGTTTCCAAGATA
>NW_012148019.1:2490101-2494542 GCF_000956105.1 Propithecus coquereli
GGCGAGAGGGAGCGTCAGGTGGCGAGAGTGGGAGTGTCACGTCGTGAGAGCGGGAGTGTCACATGGTGGGGGGGGGTGGGGCGGAGTGGGGGGAAGAGGTGCCGGGCTCTTTTTGACGAGCAGATTTCAGGAGAACTAGTAGGTGAGAACTCACTCGTTACCCACCCCCATGACACCTGCTAGCAGGGCTCTCCTCCCCTGGCGGTCGAATTTCCACCTGAGACTTGGAGGGGCCAAACGTCCCAACTACATCGGGCACGTCAAAGCAGGGTGAGGGCGTGTACTCTGTGCAACAGGTCTAGAATGTTGATAAAGCCAGATTCAGGCAAATAGCAGTTTTTCCCCGTGGGTTCTTATGCATACTGAGCTTCTCTGACTCGTTCGGTTTCTCCGCAGTGGAGAGAGCCTGGCCCAGGGCTCAGGATCCGGGCTGTGGTCTCAGGCCTGCACCACAGTCTGTGCCTTAGATGGTCCCGTCACCCCTTAGTTTCTCCATCCATAAAATAATGTATTAATAAGATGAGTCCAACAGCCATTGAACACACAGCCGGCCTCTCCCACTTGCTGTCTGCGTGACACACCAGTGCTGTCCACAGCTCATTTCTCGTGAGGTTGTTGTGAGGTTTAAAGGAGATAGCATATGGAAAGAGTTCAATACTAGTAGGTATTAGTCAATATGCTGTTGTTCATGATCCGAATAGAGGATAAAACAACTAATTTTTAAAAAAGAAATTGGTGTTTTTATATCACAAAAGTTAGAACTCAGATATGAATTTTTAGATTTGAGACACATGTTCTAGCTCCTTCTAGCCGTAACATAATCACAAGGCTACCTAAACTAAGCAGAGTTTAGTAGTTGTCCAAGACAAACTACATGACAGATAAGAAACTATGAAACTGACTCATCGCATTCTTTGTATGAGGCAAACAAGACGTTTTTTAAAAGGCTGCTTGAGACAAAGCGATTACTGAATGTTTGCAGATAGCGATGCCAGCATCGCAGGGCTTGCCAGCAAGCAACGTTGCTTATGTAACTGTGTCCCCGACATTCAATACTCCTCGTTCCAAGCTCCCAGCAGCCTCTGCTTGACTTTGCACGTAGGATCCAGTAGGCCTGTGGCTTCAGCCCTTGAGTTTTTATTCTGTTTCTGATCCTCGAAGATGCATCTCTTCTTTTTGAGCCTGGTTCTGTCTTTTAAATTTTCCCTTGAAATATTTTATCTACTATTGTTGTTTGGAGTTATGTAGTGCCAGCCCCTAGTGAGAACTTCAAATGGCATCTCAGGTAATATGATAATAAATCGCATTACTAGATTAATAGCTCATCTTAAATATTGATTTGTATATTAAAAAATTAGGGATCCTAGAAAGCATCAGGTTATAGATCAAAATGAGTTAAAATGTCTCATTTTTAATATGTGTATGGGGACCTTCTGTGGACCCTAAAGTCATATACCATGTGGGTGGGCTCCTTGGTAATGAGTGCTCTGCACATACACAAATCAGGATTTGCCCACCCATTTCCTTTTCTTAAAGTAGTTAAAATCCTGGCCCAGTAGCTAAGATCTTTTCCTAGCTTAGTTTGATGGAGCTGCTTCTGCACCAAACATTCCATGATCCAAACTGCAGCTTCAGACTTGATACCATTTTTATTATAGCCTGTTTAATGTTACAATTCCTACAGTAACTCAGTCATTCCCTTCCTTATGAATCAGTACTGAGGCCTGTTCCCGGGTATTCAGAGAAGTATGTAACATCCTCTAGTGGTGAGCATATGCATTAAGAAAATCATGTTGCTGCTAACCTAATGTAGATATTTAGAATTAGTATTCAGAAATCCTATGTTCTTCACCTTCAGGCTCATCTTACACTTGACTTTAGCCCATTTCACCGAAAGCTCATATTTTATGATATGCTAACTCCTGAGAGTTCCTATTTTTCTAAGCTGCAAAAATAAATCTTAAAAGATTTTCAAAATTCAATTCAGATTTGGTAGAAAATATTCTGTAACGTGTCAATAAGTCATTTGGTTTTAGTTGGGTATAGACAGTGGGGCAGAAAGCTGGGAGAAGGCGGGTGAGGGGCTATCACTTTTCAGGTGCTTCTGGTTTGGTGACCTTTTAAGACAGACATTCTTAACACACCCCTGCCTCCCCACTCCCGACACACAAGATGAGGGATGCTCACATTTAAGAAACGTCTTCACAATAGCACACTCCAGGTTGGGAGCAATTCCCAGAGATCTATCTACTACCCAGTCTTTTCTCCCCCACTCAAGGAAGCCTTGTTAGGTAGGAACAGCCCGCGACGAAGGCAACCTGAACTGCAGTACGTTCTAGTTGGTGTCTGTGCTGTACCACTTCACGGATGGCTGCGAATGCCACCCAACCCTCACAGGATTCTTCAGCTCTTCAGCTAATTGCCAAAAGCAGTTTCCTTTCCACTATTAATGACCACATGCCCATTTCTACAAACTTGTTATTTTTGGAACATTAATCAAGAGTCAGCTGAGAAAGATTAAGATTTATTTTGGTAATAACCAGACAGCTAATCTGAATAAGGCACATTCTTCAACATCCATAAGAAACAAACGCAAAAGCAATCACAGTTACATAGAAACGGAATGCCAAGAAGTCTGACATTAACACTGGCAAAGCCCATTTATTAAGTACAAATGAGCAAAATGCAGTTGGGGTTGAAGGTCAGTGTGCTGCTGCTTTCTTTCATGACAGGGATGGCAAACAGGTTTAAATTTCATGTGATCTCTGATGAACCAGGAGAAACTGCCTGGAGCGTTGTGTTGATGTGACGTTGAGGCCTCGTCTGGGCTGGGGGAGAAGGCCGGTTGCCGTGGGGCCGGGGCTGGCAAGCGCAACACCTCACCAGCTCTGCCTGCCGCAACGTTCTCAGCCTGTAGCTCCCTAAGTCTGAACTGTTCTTTTTGGTTCTTATAACTGCTCTTAGCCAAGGGCAAATTTAGTTTATGAGCCTCATTGAGGAAAAGTAGGAGACCACTTCCTACACTACCAATTTATGGATTTTTTTTTGAAGACATCAAAGCAAGCTGACACAGACAATGCAGGTAATACTGGAAGGAAAGGCATTGAAGCCTAAATTATTTATGTCTTTGCAGATTAGAGGACACCGATTGCGTTCTCAGGCCGTGTGAATCGGGCTAGTGCACTCTGCTGTATAGATTCAGAAGTTACAGGGCAGTACATTAGCTGGATTTTAACAGCTCAGCCTTAGTCAGAATAAGGCAAATTTAGGCCCACGTCATTAGGTATTTTGCAACCTAGTATCTAAAACTTGACATAAATTAAAATAAGGCTTATTTTAAAATCATGTGGAGAAATTTTACATGGATATCTAACTTTGTTTAGTTTTCTGTAACTGGTAACATCATCTGTGCAAACATATCACTCACAACAAGCATTTCCCATAAAGATAAGCATCAATTTTCCCGTTGAACAAGTGATAGTGTTCAAGGTACTTGAATTTTGAACAAAACCAAAACCACCAAGAGTTTTCAACAAATAAATTTTAAAATGAAATATATTATACTCAGATTGGTGAAGACATTAAAATGAAGATTAGCATTTAACTGTATATTCAACTTGAAAAACAGATAAAAACTACTTTTACAAAATATTAAGGTCTTTATAAAGATGTACTGGTTTATTTTAACAACAAAGAATAAAAGGTTTCATGTTTAAAAAAGTTTCATGCTATTTGAAAGTATTTCTCTACAATAAACTGTGCATGGACGAGCCTTATTCCCATTAAATGATCCACTTTCACAGGCCATAATTGTTGCATTTTAACATCAATGCTCTTTATGCTTCCTGTCTTCAACAGATAAAAGCAGAAATCAAACGATTAAAAGCTATTTAAAGGGTCAAAATTGTCTCAGCGGCTAGCACTATTTAGCCGATTCATTAGCTGAGAGGCTGGTGAGCCACAGGCAGGCTCGGCCTTACTTAACTACCATAAGATGGAGGCTTCCAAATGAAATGTATTACTTTATTGACTGATTTAAAAAATAGAAACAGAAGCAAATTAGCATCACTATCTTTAGTAATATGAACCCCCTGGAACTTCTCTGTCAATCCCTGGAAACTAAATAGAAAACCTAAAATTTACTCTAAGTGTAAAAAAAAAAACAAGTCTAAAGACAGTTTCTGATTCTGCCACTTGCTTCTACAATTCTGGTGTTACTCAAGTATAATGTAATGAAAGTGGTTCTGTGATAGTAATTAAGTGGTGATGTTTAGTTATCATGTATGGTATTGTATGCCTACAAATTATTTTCTAAGTCAAATAAGCAAATTACCTGTTCCAGTAATGAAAAATTAACTACTAGCTATACAAAAGAAAATTTGAAAACTGGAAAAATGTAAAAAATAGAAATAGAAACTGATCTAAGACAATATATTAGATT
>NW_012148019.1:2494787-2514384 GCF_000956105.1 Propithecus coquereli
ATTTCTTTCTATTTTTAGTAGAGACGGGGTCTCGCTCTTGCTCAGGCTGGTCTCGAACTCCTGAGCTCAAACAATCCGCCCACCTCGGCCTTCCAAAGTGCTAGGATTACAGGCGTGAGCCACCACGCCCGGCCTACACTGCTTCTTTTTAAAATGGTTTTTGAAATAGTGGACAGAAAACTGAAAATAGTCTTAGTTGATTGCACTTATACATGGAAGGAAAAGTGTTTTTAAAAAGGATAAACAGTTAAATAAAAAAGGAATTGTGACTTTTAGAACTTTATTTTTCTAAATTATATTGAAAGTAAATGATGAAAAATCATATTCAACTGAAGGAAGAGTAAAAATCTTTGTTTCAACTGTGCCCTGAGTCACTCACAGAGATCAGACAGATGCATTTCGTGCTGGTTCCTTTACAGACAGATCTGAGGTAGCACAGGTCAGCGGGCCAACATGACAGCTCCACAAGGCACCGTTGGTTTTGTGTGATGCAGTGCTAGCATCCAAGATCCAGAAATACAGAAAAAAACCAAATATGGATGTAGATTTTTCTTCAGTTTCCTCGGATTTTGTATTGGATTGACATTGATATCATTTAATACATTCACTATGCTTTGTGTTTGGGTCTTTTCTGAAATAGACTGTAAGATTTCGTCAATGTCCCAAATGCAAATTGTTCCTCCAGGTAAGCCCCTACATGCAATTGAGCACAACTTAAGGCTTCGGTTAGAACAGATTCATGTGTTTTTCCTGTGGCAGGTATTTTTTTTTTTTTTGAAACAGAGTCTCACTCCGTTGCGCGGGCTAGAGTGAGTGCCGTGGCGTCAGCCTAGCTCACAGCAACCCCAAACTCCTGGGCTCAAGCAATCCTCCTGCCTCAGCCTCCACAGTAGCTGGGACTACAGGCATGCGCCACCATGCCCGGCTAATTTTTTCTATGTATTTTTAGTTGTCCAGCTAATTCCTTTCTATTTTTTTTTTTAGTAGAGATGGGGTCTCGCTCTTGCTCAGGATGGTCTCGAACTCCTGAACTCAAACGATCTGCCTGCCTTGGCTTCCCAGAGTGCTAGGATTACAGGCGTGACCCACTGCACCCTGCCAGTGGCAGATATTTTCAAATAGATTCTTCCCCACGTCTTTGTAATCTTCTTAGGTATCAATAAAGAGCCTGATACCTTCTTAGTGTTTCCTAAAATCCTTCCATACTTTAATCACATGACTTAATAAAAAATATATATATACATATTTATCGTAGAAACAGAGAAGCCAAAACTTAATTAATACATTCCAGGATCCTGGTGACAGTCCAAGCAGTCCTGCCTCGGCTTCCCCAAGTGCTAGGATGACAGGCCTGAGCCACCACACCTGGCCCAGGACATTTTTGGAGCACAGCTGCTCTTAGCTCTAACGGAAAAAAAGCACAGTGCTTTACATATAGTAAGTTTTTAGGTTAAGTCTTCGATGGTTTAAATTTAGATTTTCTTTTTTCATACTACTCAAAACTACAAATAGAATAGGATATAATCCCACAACTACATTATTAAAGTGAGTTTTAAAAATACTTAACGCGTGATTGAAAAATTTTCTAAAATTTATCATTGCTTCATAATTGTAATTACTTTTGTCCGATTTCAAACACTACCTAAAAGGTTCTTTAGAGTCTCACTCAAGAAAACAAAAATCACTCAGTAGTTACTCTGAGAAGTAAGAGGATCTTCCTGTGCAATGATTTTGTTGCTGTATCTTGGAATTTAAAATATTCCTCAGTTATAGATACCATGCTGTATTTCAAATCTGATTTGCTTGAAAAGGCAAAGAAAAAATGTCATCAATTCTTAGCTTTGTCGAGGCTTAGATTATTAGAAAGATTTTACAAAAAGTAAAAAATGAAAACTTTTTTTCTAACATAAGTTCATTTGTGCTTTTCAGGCTATTTCTGAAGGCCTTTAAACTTTTTCATGAGCCTGTGCCTTCTATAATCGACTCTGAGCTTAGCTTTTCAAAAGGCACCCCTGTTCCTCTATGTTCCTCACGGGCTGGACCGGCAGGACCAGGTGAGAAATGCGGCTCCAGAGCCCACTCAGTTTGTCTGAGTCCATGTGGTTGAAGGAGCTGGGAGTGTCCGAGTTGGTGAACTTGGCCCAGAGCAAATCCCTCACTTTTTCTTCAGTTTCCCTTGGGCCTACACTTGCCTCTAATGTTTCCTCCTCTAACAGAACGGTTAGGACCAGGGCCACGTCTTTAAAGGCAGCATTCTCGTGATCACAATACTTGTAGAAGATCAAGGTGGAGCCCGCGGGAAGGGACTCGAAGTTGTGCACCACAGCAGCCTTCTGGCCATTCTCAAATCCGTAGCTCAGTTCCAGGTCAACCAGCAGCTTGACAGTGTCACTGTCCTGCCAGGTTCTTCCAGCCCCATCAATCTGAATGGCAGAGACGTTCTGGGAAGAGGTGTAGGCGTCTGCGACGTGGTGGCTCAGGCACTTCAAGGTCTCTCTCCCCTCTCGAGCTGCGGTAAATATGACCGTGGCTGGCTCAGTGGGGTTTGAAGCATTGAGGTGCTTCTGGAGAAACTTACGTCCTCTCTGCCACAGGAAGGAACTCTGGCCTGGAAATTTACCCTCCAACTGGCTGAACTGAGCCAAGAAGGCCTCCAAAGCTGGATTTTGGGGTACTTGCTGGGCTGGAAGTGAATGGTAGCTATTAACAAAACTTAGCACAAAAGCCACAACCAGGAAGCCAAGAAGGAAGGGGCCTGTGAAAAAGAACAAAAAATTAGAACATGAGTCAGAAACAAAGCCCGTGGTAAACGGGAACGAAGCAGAGACGCTGTCAGGTTCTACTCTGGAAGTGGCAGGTTCTTCTGCCTAACTCATCTAAACTTTCTGCTAGGAAAGTCTGCCAGAAATACCCTTCCTAATCTCTTCTCAGATTTTATTATTTGAATATACAATATCCTTGTTAAAAGGTAAAATCCAAGTTTATGTATTTGTTGTTATAATTAATGAAGTGATTTAGAAATGAGCTATCAGGATTTTCTTCTACCTTCTCAAAGTACCTATATAGCACAACTTTTTTTTAGGGGTCAAACCTTAAAAATGCCACTTGAGAAGTTAATATTCTAATTGAAAGGCAGTTTTAGATTCTTGTTTAGGACTAGTCCTTTCTACTCTGGGAATTTTTCATTCTGTTAAGCACAGCAAAACATCAGCCAGCATTCTTAAGAGAAAAAAATTCCCTAAAACTCTATTGCTCTATTTTACTATGACTTACTATCAAACATTTAAAAAAATATATTAATATCATGTTAAAACTATTCAAATTTGCTAGTTTTCTAGGCATTCTCACTGAGGGTTTCTGAATGTGAATCAACACTGCAGTAAAACCACATTTGTTCTCACCATAGCTCCAAAAAGCCTTTTTACTAATCTTTATTATGGCATCTTGTGCTTTCTCTTTGTTTTCTTCCAATTTTTCTGTTTCTGGTTGACGACTTTCAGCCTCTGGGGGGAAAAAAGGATCAGTATTATTTTCAGACAGTACACTATTGACAGTGTGCATACCTTTGTATCTCTCACCAGCCCAAATAATTGACTAAGAGAATTTTTATACTTCATAAAATTTTCTTTTATACAAAGCTAACTTTTTTCTTGTCATTTACTTAAAGGCTCACTGTTACTTTTACTCTGCTTAGAAAAACAAGAGGAAGTGCTGTGAAATTCATTCAAGGATGCTGTTACATTCACAATTCCTCGCTGCCCCGTACATCAAAGATAAAGAAATAGGTATTCTAATATTGTAGCCAAACCTGTCTACAGTGTGACCCAGCAAAATGTGCACAATTCAGAAGGGATTTAAGGAATGTTCACCATACACGAGATTCAACATTACAGGGCAATGGTGCCCTGACTCCAGTCTCACACGGCTTCCTAAGACCCCAAGTAGAAAAAATAACAGGCACTAAGTTCAGAGACAGGAGACATTACTGTACACTTGCAAAATAGCTTACGAAAGAAAGTTTGGAACTCGTAGGGAAGGAGATAAGGCAAGGAATATAAGGTGAAGAAAATTTATAAAATATGTAAAAATATAGGTGCAGGGTAAGCACGTCAATCTTAAAATATGTGAGTGAAATAAATGGCAACACTCTATAGCACTCTGAGCTAAATCACTCCAGAATCTAGACACGGGCTTGACTCCAGCCAGGTACCTCTATCAGCACAGACAAGTAGAATCATCTTAACCTATAGAGGAGAGTTCATATCATACCAAAAAACAGGTTCTTAAAATATCACATCATGGAATTTAAGGACTGAAAGAATCTTTAATGAACACCGACTCCAACCTCCTCCTTAACCCAACATGAAAAAAGGTCCAAGGATGTTAAGAGCCTCATCCAAGGTCCCATAAAGACGTGGCTGAGCTGAGATCAGAGTGAGGTTTCTTACCTCCTTCAGTGGTTCCCAACCTTTTTGGCACCAGGGACAGGTTTCACAGGAGACGATTTTTCCATGGGAGGAGGATAGGGGAGTTCTGGGGCAGGGCGTGGTTTGGGGATGATCCAAGCGCATTACATTCATTGGCAGTCAAACCTCTCTGCTAATGATCATCTGTGTTTGCAGCCGCTCCCCAGCACTAGCATCACCGCCTCAGCTCCATCTCAGATCACCAGACATTAGATTCTCATAAGGAGCCGCAACCTAGATCCTCTGCGTACACAGCTTACAGTACAGCTTTTGCTCCTATGAAAATCTAATGTCACCGCTGATCTGACAGGAGGCAGAGCTTCTGCCATGATGTGAGGCTGTTCGCTGAACGGCCTGCTGCTCACCTCCTGCTGGGTGGCTCGGTTCCTAACAGGCCGGGAAGCAGTGCTGGGACCACAGTCCTAGACTATAGATTAGCTCATTCCACTAAGCTAAATTGCTTCCCACACATAAATTGCATGTTTTAAGCAGCATTTTCTTTCTCTACTCACAATGAACCTGCATAATGGTGAAATTCTGATGGCAGATAATGGTCTATACAAATCACATTTACTCATTCGATAAACATTCCGAAAGTTGTTTCTTTGTGCCAGGCGCCAGAGACACACTATGAATGAAAGGGACACCGAAGTCATGGACCATTCTAACGACTGGTGAATGAAACACACATTGGAGACCAGTCACTGGTTTGCAGTGAAACATGAATTACTAGCACTTGGTCAAGTCTCTGACAAACAGAATGTCCCGGACATCATCTCATCCGACTTCTTCATTTTACAAATAGGACACTAAAGGACCAGGCAGTTAAGAGACTTGCCCAAGGTCACTCAAGTGAGCAGGTTGCAGGGCCCCAATTAGACTCCACATCTCTTGAGTCCTAAGGAAGGATTGAGCAACTTCAACTCTTACCTTCATGAGGGAAGATGTGCTTGTTCCCCTTAATATGCAAGCAGGGAAAATCAGGTATAAAGCAATTAACAGATTTGCTCAAAGTCCTAAAAAACTGAAATATGACTGACCTAAGGATACCATACCATTAATGTTTATTTTAAAATATGCCCATCTCTTGACTTACATAACATTTAGTTTCCCCAACAGTAATAGATGTTTAAAATTGTAAGTCAAAATATTCTCATAAGAAATAATGAAAAGGCCAGGGGCAAATTTTTTAAAAGTCATGCCCCTTTTTGTCATATTGCCTTAATGTTAATATAAACAGTAAGTAAAAACATTGTTAAGAATGCAGTTTATGGGTAGGAAGCAACTTCCTGTGGTGGAATGAGCTACTCTAGGAGATGAGAATCTCATTCTAATCTCAACTCGGCCATAATGCTTTGTGTTACCTCGGGTAAAGCCCAAAGGCCTTAATCCCTATGAAAGACAGATAAAAGTTCTCTAAAAAGGCCCTTGACTTTTGCTGTGTTCTCAGTAACAGAGCAATACACAAGAGGATAGTGTTTCAGTGGGTTCTCTCACCTGGTAGCAGCAGTCGCCTCCTCAGTGTATCCTGGCTCTCAAGACCCACCCCGGAATGGCCAGGACTCTGGGCCGCCTGTATTCCTGCAGCAGATGGCTCCTGAGAAGCTCCAATTCTGTCACTCACTTCCTCAGGGACAGCTGCAGAGCTGCTCTCTAAGTGTGTGTCTGCTCTTCCTTCCTTACCACTTGCAGAACCGTCAGGATCTGGATCTGAGGGTTCTTCACCCAGACTTTCTGAAGGGACCTGATGCCCTTGTTCTCCATCCTGAGAGCTCTGGTTGTTCCCACATTCTGTTTTATCCTTTGGATAGTCCCCAAGATTTGTTTCATCGGGACTTTCTGATTCATCAACTGTATCTGCACTTTCTGGATGTATTGTTTCTATCTCTTGGTGGTCTGTGTTAAGACCAGAGGCAGGGTGTGGCGTCTGAGCTTCTTCAGTGGTACTTTCTGTGACTGTGGTCTCCTGTGCCTGAGAATTTATTGATGGATCACTTTGCAAATCCTTTTGAGAGTCTATGAGATAAAAATGTATAATTTTTAATGAAAAATAATTACCCATATTTTTGTACTTTAACAAGGTCCCTGATTAATAATATTTACATAGATTTTCATGGTTTACAAGGCACTCTTCCTAAACATTATTTCTCTTGGCTCCCTCTAAAGGTGATTAAATCAAATTTATTATCATGTTAATAAATTTGACAAATAATGCTAATATAAAAATTCTGAGTGATAGAACCAACTTTTCATTATATTAAAAAAATCTTCTTCCCTAATGAAAGGCAATGATCATCAATGGCAGTTAAAACCATTATGCAAAAGGCTGATGGGGAATTTTATAATGGATGAACCAGACTGACAACTGCTAAACCCATCGATCAATCAATATCACAAAAACAGGGAAAAACCAGATGTCATTAACCTCCCAATACAATGCATTACGAAGTACACTAGATCACCTGTTAAGTGTTCTTCCCAAACAACTGATCTTGAATCTGATAAAGCTTCTAGAACTACCAGTTTCTAAGAAATACAGGGATAAAGAAATACACTAAATTACGCCTCAAGAATGTAATCAGCCAAACCCACAATGGGGCAAATTTCAAGAGACAAAAGACTGGATGCCAGATATTTTGATGATACTAAGGAATTATTATTCATCTTTTTAAGTATGATAAAGGTACTGTGATTATGTTTTTTAAAAAGAATCCTCATCTTTTAGAGATACATATTCAAGTATTTATGGCTAAAATTACAGGATGTCTAGAATCTGCCTCAGTTAAACGACATGGGGAACAGAGGAGTGTGGCAGTACAGATGAGACAATGACAACCATCAGCTGAGAGCAGATGAAGCTCTTTAATGGGTACATGGAGGTTCACTTAGTATCTCTCTCTACTTTTATATCACGTTCGAAATTTCCTTTTTTTTCTTTTTCTGTTTTTGAGACAGGGTCTCGTTCTGTTGGAGGCTTGAGTGCAGTGGCACGTTCATAACTCACAGCAACCTCAAATTCCTGGGCTTAAGTGATCCTCCTGCCTCAGCCTCCAGAGTAACTGGAACTATAGGCACACACCACCACACCCAGCTAATTTTTTAAAAATATTTTTGTAGAGGCAAGGTCTCTAGCTATTTTGCTCAGGCTGGTCTCAAACTCCTGGCCTCAAGCTATCCGCCCTCCTCGACCTCCCAAAGTGCAAGGATGGATTACACACATGAGCCAGAGACAGCCAGAAATTTTCTGTAAGATATTTTAGTTATGTTTTTAAAAAAACAATCTATCTTTTGGCAATGTAAGCTAAAGTACTTACAAATAAAATAAACTGATATTATGTCTTGGACTTACATTAAAATAATCCGGGGCAGGCAACAAGATCAGCATTATATTGGTAACAGCTGAGGCTGGATGTTGAGTACATGGCAGGTTCACCATACTGTTCTTTTACAATACTTAAAAACTTCCATAATAAAAAGATTTTTTGTTTTTGTGGGTTTTTGAGGAGGGTGCAAGCTGTGGGGGTGGGCTCGTTTCGCTGTATCACCCAGGTTGGTTGTGAACTCCGGGGTTCAAGCAATCCTCCTGCCTCGGCGTCCCGAGCAGCTGGGGACTACAGGCACCAGCCACTGCACCCAGCCAATAAAAAGACTTTTAAATAAGTGTCCTTTCTCTTCTGAAAAATCTATTTCATATTTTACCTATATCTCCTACATATACATATAAGCAGGATAAAGAACTTAAATTTCACTCTTACCTGTAACTGAAATATCCCCTCTAAATATAGCACAGTCCTTTTTTTATTTTACAGATCTAAAGATCAGCTTTTTAAAAGATGCATTGTATTTTTCCAATATTATAGGTCCCTACTATTGGAGTCTCTGAAACAATTATCTTCCTTATAATTAGGGTCTGGTATTACAGTAAAATTCAGTAAATATTAAAGAATAATAATAATGCAAATTAATCCACTTGATTAGCTTTTTTACTTCAAAACTTCAGGTTCAGTCATCAGAGATTCTCTCTAAGCACAGCCTGTTTTCCTGCAGGCGAATGTCAGTGCTGGACAAACTAGTCTTACCCTCTTGGGGCTCCCCAAGTCCACTGTCGGTCATGTTTGTGTTCTCTCTGCAGAGTCTGGGGTGGTGGTTTTAGTGTCTGATTTTCCTTGTGAAGACGTCTTGTTTTCTTCTTGTCCCAAGTCCCAACAGACTCATGCTTCCCGAGGACCCAGGGAACAAGGCATACATATAGTGACTAAAATAAAATGAAAAAAATTAAATGACTTTTTATCCGTACAAGGGGGAAATGCCAATTTCAGCTTTATTAAATCTGTTTAGTGTGAGGAATATTTCCTCTCTGAAACTTTTTTAGTAAAGAAAAACTACTTTCCAGTGTCATGAGATTCATACTCCAAATCGCAGACTAAAACAAAAAAAAGATACAGACTATCATTATCCTTGCATGGATATCATAATCTCTTAATACATTCCAGTATAGTTGAAGAAGTATAAAAAATAAGATCAAGTGTCCAGAATCGTAAAGCGAATAGACTGAAATGGAAGTTCCAAAAAAAAAATTCTAAGATTAGAAATTTAAGTCAGTGCTATGACAATCACTGCATATTTCCTTTTATCTTTGATTTCTTTCCCATATAATTTTCTCATTGTCTGCCTATCAAAGGCATCCACTCATTAACAAGTAACAATGCACAGGGCTGCCTTCAGGTACTAGGAAACACATATTTGGACTGCCGCCCTCATGGTCTTCTGGAAGTATCTTTTGGTAAAATGTGGACACGGAGATCCCTTTATACGATGCCTTTTTATGCAATTCTCCAAAAAGACAGATAAAGAAAAATTATTATGAACTTCATACAAATCAAAATCCAAAGCAATTTATAAGCAATAAAAACTGAGTATCATTTTATAGTTAAATCTTATTTTTTGTCAAAAACAAATTGATCAGTAAGTTATTTAACTTTCACTGCCTGTAAAAATAAGATTGAGGATTGCTATGAGGATTGAAATACAAAGAAACATATTTAAGGGCTTTGTGAAGTGCTACATTTTTTTGATAGCCTAGCTCAGGGGCCAGCTAACTAGCCTTCTTTGTGTTTTTCTCACAGTACTCTTGGGTAAAATTAGATTTTACCAATTAAAAATTTTGATCCCGAAAGCCCAGCACAGTACCTAGTGTAGAGTAGCAACTCCATATTTTAATTTAAAAGAACATAAAAAATGAACGACTGTATGAACAGTGACGGTGCATGTACACTGGAAGAGAAGGGAGGAGCTAAGGACAGACTCTTCTTTCTGGTGGTGTGAACACTTAGAAATGCCTCAGATTTGGAGCGTTCCCTGTCCTCCCTTTCAGATTTGGATGAATCTAAAAAATTAGCGAAAGAAGCCACACATAAAAGTGTACGTCGAATGATTCCACGTACATGAAGTTCTCGAACAGGCAAATGATTACGACCAACAGTAACAGAAAACAGGTTAGCGGTTACGGGAAGGAAGAGTATGGATTGGAAAACAGCAAGGAGACCTTGAGGAGGTTATGGAATGTTTCACCTTCACTGAGGCGGTGGTTCCATTTGTCATCAAACTTAAAATCCGTATGTTTACTGTATGTAGATTTTCCTCAGTAAACTTTATTGAAAACAAACAGAACTGAATGCTTTCAAAAATGTATTCCTTGGTTACGAGCTTAAAATAAAAAAGAATCTGCAAAGCAGCCAGAACAGGTATTTCCATTATCTTACAAATGCTGACATGAGCCTTTCCTGTCACCGAGCACACATCAGTCCTGCCCACTGCATTTAGACACCACTGTTTGCCGCTGCAAGGAAGGGGACAAACAGGAAGGTACTTGGCACATCCTCACGAAAGGCCACGTGGTGGGACAGCAGGGAGATCTGGAAGCCACTGCTCCAGTGGCAGGTCGATCGTCTGAACACTGTCCACTCGCCACCAGGAAACGTGCTCACGAGGAACCCAGTGCTGGACTGGATAATGGACGTGAGGCAGAGCCTCATCCTGATGGAGAATGGAGCTGTTGGGACTTTTTGTCTGTAGGAAAAAATCCTTCCACAACCATATGTGAAAAAAGATACCTTTGATGGCATCCTTTGCAATAAGGATCTGATGAAGACCTGTGGGCTGCACAAAAGACACTTATTTCAGTGAATCCCTTACAAGTTCAGTTGTGAAATGTTGGTTTTCAGTGCCCCGTATGTGGAGGTAATAAAGGTTCATTTCTCTACTTAAAAAAATTTAACCTCATCAATGTCATCTCCACTTCCCTGTTACCCTGAAATCTGCAACAGAACTTGCGTCCTTTTGCTTTAATTGTCTCCATCAGGGCTTGTAACAGGTTAAAGCCACAGGGTTTTATTCTCCATTTATGGAGAATGCGCTGAATTGTAGGCTCAGGGAAATGCTTTGCTTAATTCGATTTCCTGGAACTTCTCTAAAGAGGGACACAGATTTGCCTCACTGTTCCCTCTGCAAACGTGGATGCCCTGTGCTCCTTTAAGAATTACCATTTCTGGCCGGGCGCGGTGGCTCACGCCTGTAATCCTAGCACTCTGGGAGGCCGAGGCGGGTGGATTGCTCAAGGTCAGGAGTTCGAGACCAGCCTGAGCAAGAGCGAGACCCCGTCTCTACTAAAAATAGAAAGAAATTAATTGGACAGCTAAAAATATATAGAAAAAATTAGCCGGGCATGGTGGCACATGTCTGTAGTCCCAGCTACTCGGGAGGCTGAGGCAGTAGGATGGCTTGAGCCCACGAGTGTGAGGTTGCTGTGAGCTAGGCTGACGCGATGGCACTCACTCGAGCCAGGGCAACAGAGTGAGACTGTCTCAAAAAAAAAAAAAAAAAAAGAATTACCCTTTCTGCTTCATCTCACTGGACAGCAGTAAATTCTTTGACAATCCGGTAGGTGCCACCATGTGGTGCACCAGACGCCCTCTGCACAGCCAAGTTCAGGAGTCTCCAACATATAAAATTAAGTGTTCTAAGGGTAACTGCAAACTGATACATATTACATGCTTACATGTGAATTTGATGCTAAAAAAGTTTTGAAAGTATTTAATTCTGTCACTGTGTGCATTGTTTACACACATATAAATTTATAATAAAAAATAAACACATAAATGCAAAGGGTACACATCAACTTCCATTTAGTGCTTGCTTCTCCAAGAACAAGCAGATTTCAACAGTATATGTAAAGTCTCTTAAAAAACAAAAAGAACTGAGGTTAACTATGGCAGAATGTTAACATAGTTTAGATCTAGGTACACAGGTGCTTGTTATTCTCTGCATTTTTCTGTGTCTTTGACGTAGATAATGATTTTTAAAAATGAGTAATAAACTACATTGGCCTCTGTAGGAAAAGCATGAAAAGGAAAGGCCTGGAATGGTAACTCTGAGCCCACATGCAATGGCCTCGCACTGCAGAGGTTCACTCCCACCACAGCCCACCATTCATCGTGTCACCGCCAGCCGGGAGGATAGAGGACAGGAAAAGCCGTCCGTGAGACAAGATGGGGCTGAGAGAGCGGCAGGACTTTACCCATTCTCCACTCCGTCCTGTAAACTGCTAGTGTTGCCATGGGGACCAGCAAAAAGAAGCGGAGAAGAAAACCTAGGCAGAACCTGAGGGGAGGAAGGAGTAGGTATCAGGAAGCACAGAGGTTTAATTTTTTTTTAATAGAGAAGGAAATTATAAGCTTAGCAACTAAGAAAATCAAAAAAGAATCATTAATTCCAGGATGGCAGTTTAGACGTAAATGCCATCATGACTAATGTAGGTAGTAAGGGTACAAGTATATATCTTTTTTTTATTTTTAAACACTTTTATTTTAGTGAATGATGCCATTTTAGGCTCTAGGGATAAAAAGAAACATAGCTTGACCCTCAAACAATTTACAATCCTGCTGTGGAAAGAAATAACATATAAAGCATACACAACAACTATAAAATCTAATATTTATTGAGTGCCTTCTTCATGCCAGGCAGGATTCAAAGCACTATGTATAAACTCATTTAATCTTTATAACAATCTTATGAGGTATGGACTATTAATATTCCTACTATTTTACAGATAAGGAAATTGAGATATAGAAAGGTTAAGAACCTTACCCAGGAACACACAAATGCTAAGGGCAGAGTCAGGATTTGAACTCAGGTAGTCTGGCTGTGGGACCTAAGCTTTTAACCATGACACCTTAAAAAAGCTTATATTAAACACACTACAAAGCGCTCCATGGAATACTTAAATCTAGTTGTTGTTTTTTTTTTATTTGAGACAGAGTCTCGCTCTGTTGCCAGGGCTAGAGTGCCGTGGCATCAGCCTAGCTCACAGCAACCTCAAACTCCTGGGCTCAAGTGATCCTCCTGCCTCAGCCTCCTGAGTAGCTGGGACTACAGGCATTTGTCACCATGCCCGGCTAATTTTTTCTATATATATTTTTAGTTGTCCAGATAATTTCTTTCTATTTTTAGTAGAGATGGGGTCTCGCTCTTGCTCAGGCTGGTCTCAAACTCCTGACCTCGAGCGATCCTCCCTCCTCGGCCTCCCAGTGCGCCAGGATTACAGATGTGAGCCACCACACCCAGGCCAAATCTAGGTTTTAATTGTGACTCTAGCACCTATAACCTGAGTAAATTTGCACATATCCTTCACCTTTTCTCAACCTGCTTATTTCAGTGCTGTGGAAAGTCTCAAGTGATGTAATAAATCACACAGCAATTACATCTACTGTAATTAGATTTTAAATGGACCTAAAAAATATGACAAGGATCTACCTTGGGTCCATCCACCCCTCCAGGCCTCTTGATCCTTATACCTAAGACCATCTGACACAATATAGGCTCAACCTCAGTCCCAAGACCAATCTTGTCCTTCACTGGGAGAGATTTAACAAGTTTTTAAATAATTCAGCACCACATTCTAACAACTGGTTTTAATCCCTGTTCTAAAACTCTACATTATTTCCTAGTTCTAACTTTTGCCTTTTTGCCCTGTACCCCTCCTAGTCCTACAGATTCACTCTGTGCCGTGACTGGCACACGCTAACACATTTAAACCCCACAGCAGTGCAAGGTATTATTACACAACCGATTTCACAGACGAAGAAAATAGATACAGAGAGGTTAAAATGCCCAGAGTCATTTAGTAGTGTCAGAATTAGAATACAAGCCTAGCTAGTGGCAAGGTCATTATTTTTCCCCTATAAAAAGCAGTTTTCAAGCTATGTCCCCAAAATTGCATGGAGAATCAAGGGCTGCCATGGGAGATTAGAGAGGTGACAGGACTGCGGCTCACCTTACTTTCACAGACAGCTGTGACATGCGACTGCCACAGTGTTTGGATGCCATGGACTTGCATTCGCCGGCACTTTCTCCTCCTGTAACTTAGTGATGAGTCTCACCTCAGCCACCCACACCCCATGAGAACCCCCACCCTTTTGGTGGATGTATTTTCTTCCCAGTCTGCTTCAGCATGTTTCCATTAACCCGTCCACTCCCAGGTCTGCCACAGAGTAAAAGAAGTAGTTAAAATGGTCATTTTAGAAATGCTACCATTATGTATAATATTATCAATTCTTCCACACTATAAAAATAGAGACTAATACGACTTACATAATCTAAAACACCAGATAACCCCCAGATCATTTGTTGTGAGAATTACTTTTAACAACACACTACTTATATTTTAATAAAATTCATTATTCACATCAACTATGGAGTATTCTAGAATCTGCAATATTTTAAGCCACGTGAAGGCATACGAAAAAGATCTAAGCTGAAAAGCTGCAAAGCCACCCTAAATTTTCTCCTTTGCTCAGTTGTATGAGCTCTGCATGATGCTAGTTTTTGGGAACTAACCATGTAACAGGGATGATAATATAATCATGTTTGAAGGCAAGGTACCCTTAATATTAAAATTAGCATTTTTGATCCCTTTCTCTTGCTTACTCATGTAGCTCATGACACCAAACAACTGTTTGTGAGGAGGACTAGGACAGTTCTGATTAGTTTAATTAATGAGGAAAACCGTGGCTGTGCTATGACCTAAAATATCAACAGTGATCTTCAGTCTGACATGAAGCATGTTGCCAGCACAGGAAAGTACAGTAAATATTACCGCCTTGCTGTATTACGAGTCTCAGCTCCCATTCTTTAAAGCCAGGTAAGCGAACACTACGGATGTGCTCCGACAGTGTTCCTCAAAGTAGGGTCCACAGAGCACCTGTGTAAGACTCTCCTGAGGGGCTATTATAATATGCAGATTCCTGGGCCCTACAAACCACCTAAGGAAAAAATGTCTATAGTAAACCAAGAAATCTGCATTTTTTAGTAAGCTCTCCAAGGCACTGCTTAGGAATTGATTTGGGAGATCAATGGTATAAGTCCTTTTCAATAGACCTTACTATTTAAAGGAGAGATTGGTTAAAATAAAGACCTTTTCTCTATTCTGTCTAAAATTTCACACATATATAGTGTTTCTTAGTGTGTGTCCTTGTAGCATAAGCATTCTCTAATAATTGAAAAAATTTAGGGGACAATAATATTGATCACATCACAGTCCTCAAAAGCACTATCTCGAAGTAAATTTTCACTTTATAGGAAGAGCTTTAGCATAGTGAAGGAGTTCTTAATTAACGGTTAATGACAAACTAACTAGTCTTCACTCAATTCAGCAGCCCACACAGTTTATTTAGCAAGGTAACAGGAGAGAACCTCCATCACGATAGACATAAGGCAGGTACAGGATGGGTCTCTGGGGTACATTCTTTACACAGACCAACAAATAACTTAAGTTTCACAACGTGTGGCAAGTATGATGTTGCACACCGACAGTCATTCATTTCCCCCTCCTCCCTACCTAAAAGAGCCCCAATTTTACCAGTGGAGGCAATGCACCCTACCCAGGCAATGCTAATCCTGTTCACCTCCGCCCAGCTTTCCCAGGCTCCCTTGTGAACCAGTACCTTCTCATGAGATGTTAGGAAGAAACCTGCTATGAACCTTGGGGAAAGACTTTATTCCCAAATAAAAGATAGACTTCAAAGGAGAAAGCCTTTTGCTTCCTACTTCTAGCCTTTGCCTGGGATTAAAATATCTGGTGCAACAAGCCATACTGTACTCATTAAAGAAACCACCATAAGGACAAAAAGCAAACATGTCAAGGATCCCAGGGAAAGAGAGAAAGAACTTGGGTCCTTGATAACATTGTTGAGGTAATATGCTAGCACTAGATACCTAGCATCTTAAGTGTAATTTAAAAATTGTTCAGTGGCCTCTGAGTTGTTTTCAATAGCTCTAAGTTGCTTAACCCCAACTCTGGTTCCATAATTTTCATGAACAGGAAAAATCTAGAATGCGGCCAATGTTCAGCAAGACTTTCTTAGTTCTAAGAAAGTTGCTTCCTCTAGACTGTTCATAACACATATGGAGTCAGGCTCGATAATTCCTTTTGTCATGTATCTCACACAGGTACTTTTCCACGTCCAGGGGAGGACATTGCAAATTCACTCATCACAAGGTCAGTCTTTGTTTATGCAGAGCAAAGTGTAGACAGGTGGCATATTTCTGCATGTTTTTACATAACCTGTGCATGTGTTGCCTCATACAATGTGATTTCTCTGACAGTGACCAGTTACCAACATCACAGCCACACTGAGGATGGGCCAGAGTCAATGATGAATAAATGGTTATATATGAACAGATTTATATATATATATAAAAATGTATACCATCACTGATCAGTGTGTAAGATGTGGAATTTAGAATACAGTTCTTATTAATATTTACTGGAATAATCTAGGATCCAGCTTCAACAAGAATGCATTCCTACAAAAGTTACCCTTAAAATCCCACAGTGCAGCACAGTGTGGGGCCCCCCTTCTAGGACAACCTAGCATTCGTCAGTAATTAGGCTGTGGAACTTTTTAGGGGTGGTAAGATAGTTCACAACATCGCTTATGGGGAATATGGATTAGTCTAGCTCTACAGGAACAGTCTGGCTCGAATACTGACTAAATTCAGGCTGAACAAAACACGTGTAGGCCACAGAAGCAGATCCAATGATTTAAGCAGTTCCCTAAAGTAGTGACGGTGTGGGTTAGAGTTAGAAATGAGTTATTTTTTCCATTTTCCTTGGGCTACTAGCACAAAACCCTCTAGAACTTGATGATTTTGACTGTTGGAGAAGTTACTTGCTTTGGCCAAGTTTTTTATTTAAGGTTTTATCTGTTCTGGTCAAGATTAACTGTAATGCAGGGTTAAAACCAGCTAGTCTAGAGTCATGTATTCTTTTTCTAACCAGTGGAGGACCCAGAAGAAATGGATGGCAAGCTTTTTCAAAGGTCCACCTGGTGAGATTTTGGGGAGCCCACTCAAGTGGGAAAGACCACGGAAGAACAAGGCTTCTATTAGCAGGATTATCAGGATAACACTCAGGGCAATAATCAGCTCTATTAATACGGTCTAAGAATACTTGGTAACATTCATTTTCGACAAGTTCGGTTTGGTACAACCAATGGCCTAGTTCTAAACTAGGGAACCACTGCTGTCCACAATCAGGGCAATGTGAATTATCTGAGAACATCTGGATCTAGAAAGACAACACAGGGAGCAATGTAACAGCCAGAGGCAACAATGACAAAGAGAGACACCAAAGTAACCAGTCCTAATACAGGTTTGGTTTAGCGATTTCTCAGTTCAACCAACATTACTTGGAGAGGGTTAAATTTGGCTTGCACCTCTGTGCAATTCTTCAAGATTTCGTTGTCTATTTTTCACTCAATTGCAACTCAGTCTCTGAACTCAGGGACCAATCCAGTCTATAACGTTAATCAGTCACTTACAATGTTATTAGTCACTTACTAGTAGCACAGATCTCAGAATAGCTCCTTCAAATCCCAGCTTCTCAAGAAGAGACAGGCTCTAGGCTAAATTAGTTATTTTTTTTTTGTTATCAGCTGGTGGTGGTGTCACACAGAGGCACTTGGCTTACTCTGCTTTCTTGGTAAGATTATGTCTGCTCGGTGAAACAGAGGAGCTGACAGGTCCAATGGATCTTTTGCTGGCGCTGGCACTCTTGCCGTTGTAATACATATACCCAAGTCTTAAGGCCTTGGCACTTTATAGCGATGTAGGGGGGGTCAGGAAAACCTGGTAGAGTCCTCTTGAGCGTAGATCCGATGAAGTCTGTCTTGGGAGGATCTTAATCAGGACCCAGTCAAGGAGCTGATGTTGAGTTGGCTGGAGGATCTGGGAATGCGTCACATACCTGTAAATGATAAAACTTCAGACGACTCATATGGGTTTTGCAGTTGCTCACAATATTAGAAACACGCATTTAGAAATTATTTGGGTCAGTCAAGGTGGATGAGAAATGTCTCTACCCCATGACAATTTAACATGGATAAAAATCAATTTATCTGTTAAGAGTTATTCTTACGCTCATATGAGCACTAGGAAGGGTGCTGGATTATTTAAACTTTGTACTAGGACTAGCTTATTTTTTTAGGACTGTATTTCTTCTACTCCTTTTGCACACTGGGAGTAGTTAAGTCTGTGTAATCACGTTTAACTTGGTAAAACTTTGAGATCTCCTGTATATATTTCCTGTGAAATGGGTGCCATAAATGGTATTCCCATGACGTATGGGTAACATTAACAATGACGGCTTTTCCCTAATAGGGTTCAATCCACCCGGGAAAAAGCTTACAAAATTATTAGATAATATTCTTAAAAGCTAACCATCGGAAGCTGGATAAAACCCTTTTGATCACTAAAAAAGAAAAGAAAAGGGGCAGGTCTCACTGCTCACATTTATCTTTATTGGTTTATTTATTTACATTGTCAGTTTGAGAAGGCAAGTAAGGCATAGTCCTGAGCAGTTCTGAGCTATTCTTGGAAAATAAACAGTAAATCGGTTAGAATTTATAGATGCCATCGTCGTCTTTGTCCTCCCCCTCATGACACTGAATGTAGTAGGTAAACTAGATGGGGCAGCGGGATGTATGGAAACAACTAGATGGCCACCTGGAGTGTATCACAGATTATCAGATTAAAATATATACCCTAACTTTTTACAGTGTTCATTTTGTAAATTCTGAGGATCAATCCTGTGAGAGTAATAAGGGACATACATAGGAGGATGTAGGTGTTAAAACTGTATAAAGATCTGGCCTGAAAAACAGTAGTTACAGCCTTAGTTGTGGTCAGCCAAAGGATTTTCCTTACAGACTGTTAATAATGGCTGTGATTCTCAGATTTTAGAGTGGCAAGTTTAAAAGTCAACTGAAGAGCCTCTGACACTGCCACACATGGGGTTCATGTTTTGACGGGCGCCCCAGAGGAGGAGACACAGCGCACATTCTGACGTGCTTTTTGAGGTTAGGTAACAATGTGTGGGTGAGGGCTGCCAATTCAGCTCCTCAGGCATAGTGGACAAAAAGTAGGGTTCCTGACTCAATGACCTTATGCTTGGTGGTGATAGCGTAGGACATAACAGATTTCCTGAGGGTCTGTTGACAAGAGTCACCAGAGTGGAAGTTTCAGCTGCTGAATTAAATCTTGGGCGCCTAGTCATGGTACAGATAGATGACGAATAAACCCCCACAACAGTGGAGTTACACTGCATCCCTTTAGCCTCTAACGACCCATACGGTTCTAAGAGCAGTGACATAACACCCGCTCCCCCTGCTTTATTTTTTTTTTCCATAAACAGATACCTTTGCTATATTACATATTTTAGCTATTTTTCTCCACTAAAATATAAACTCCCTGAGAGCAGGATTTTTTGTCTTTTTATGTACTGCTACAAATGTTCAATAAACATTTCTTCAATGAACAAAAGGCAAAAAGAAAGCACAACTTGAATCCTTATATTCTTATGACAGAAGAGTAAATTAGAACAAGCACTTTTGGAATTAATTTGGCACTATCTAGTATAGCTGAAGAGGTGCATTTCCTATAACTCAGCAATTCCACTCTTAGGCATATACCCTAGAGAAACTTACATATGTGCATTTGAAAACATGCAGAAAAACATTAATGGTGGCATTGTGTAATAGCAAAATAATAGCCAGAATGTCCATCAACAACAGAAC
>NW_012148019.1:2514511-2571404 GCF_000956105.1 Propithecus coquereli
CCCAGGCTGGAGTGCAGTGGCACAATCACAGCTCACTGCAGCCTCAAAATCTTGGGCTCAAGCAATCCTCCTGCCTCAGCCTCCTGAGTAGCTAGGACTACAGGAGCACACTACCACACCTGGATAATTTTTAAATTTTTTGTACAGATGGTGGTCTCACTATGTTGCCCAGGCTGGTCTTAAACTTTGGCCTCAAGAGGTCTTCCCAAAGTGCTGGGATAACAGGCGTGAGCCACCGTGCCTGGCCAATGCACACATTCTTAAACTTGCCACTTACATAATGTTTCAAAAGCATGTAAAATTAATATATTGTTTAGGGATAAATATGCAATAAAGCTAGAAAGAAAAGAAGGATAAGCCCAAAACTCAAGATAATTATTACCTATGATGGGAGAGGAAAGTGGATGGGATGGGGAGAGCAACCAAAGAACTTCAAAGATACTTGTAATTTTTTTTTCTTTAACTGAGTGGAGGTACGAGAATGCTCACTGTATCATAAATCCTAACAGCTTACAGCATCTCTCTTCAGTACTTTATAATTAAAAAAAAAAGTAGAGTGGAAACAGCAACGGGATAGAAGAGATTAATAAGCCAAATCAAACTTTCACACTGTGGACAAGAGTAGCAGCAGTTAATTTGCTCAGAGGCAAAGCAGGTGACTGATATATTGGGATAAAGAGAAGCCCTATAGAAGAACGTGGCTCTTTGTTTTTCTCATAAAATGGTAAGCAACCATCTCTTCATAGAAATAAGGCAAAACAGGCCTACCTAATGCAGGTATGAAAAGAGAGTTTATCTTGGCATTCTCCTTGAAGGCATGAATCTCTGTGTAGGGAAGTTGCTACTTCATGGCGCCTTTGTGCAGACTGGAAAAAGGCACCCTTGCTACAGGCAGCCCAGAGAACCTCACCTGGCCAGGTATTCAGCAACACACAGTAACCTTCTGTCTGTTAGACAACAATACTTAACGAGCTAACATTTAAGGAATGCGTTTTCTATTCTAAATACCTTATGTGTATTAACTCATTTATTCTTTATGAGAATCCAACAAGGGATCATTATCTCTATTTTATAGTTAACAAAACAGAGTGAAGCAATTTGCCCAATATCATATAGGCAGTTGTAGAGAAGCCAGATTTGAATTCAGGCAGATTGGTCCAGAGCCTGTACTCTTAACCACTATGAAGAGACCGCCTTTCTGAAGCAGTGACAGTTAAGCTTTAGAAAGCCCTTTCATAAGCTGTTTGCAAAGCCACAGGATATTCTTAAACTGTGTGTATATACTGGGGGTGGGGGTGGAGGAAATCACCCCTCAATTTTCTACTTCCGCACAAAAAAAATACAAGGTAAGTTTCAAAGAAGTCCTGAATCCCTGGAAACATATAAAAATCTTTAGGAACATATGTGCATTTTTCCCAGAAAGACAGTACACACTCCTAGACTCTCAAAGGAATGTGAAGTGATTCAGGACCATTAGGCATCAATGATTCCTAATCATTTTACTATCAAAGACAACTTTATTCCTAGCACCTCCTTGCATCTCATTTTGAAAGATGACTGACAATTGCACTCTTGTAATAATTTCATTTTTATTAATCAGACATGTAGATCAACCAGTCAGAACTTCTAATAAACCAAAAAACTAGTGTTACTAGCCTTGGTTTATAAACTTTCAATATTTTAAATTAGAGATACTGTTCTGCGTGCCTACAACACAAAGCTGGAAAGACGCACGTATTCTGAAATTTGCTTCCATCCTCAACTTCATTAGCTTAAGTCAAAAGCAGCTGATTTAAGGTAAATATATGACTATCATTAGGCTTTCGGAAATGCAAAACACCCTGAGAACTACCATTACTCTGATTATTAAACATAATTGTTTAAGTTATCTGAGGAAACTACCCAACGTCAAGTACTATGGATACAGAGAGAACAATCTTTCAGGACTTCTAGATGTCTAGGGAGTTGAGATTGAACCAGTGATTTAGGTGAAATCTAAGGGCTTTTAGATGGATATAAAAAAGATCACCTGTAGACATATTGGGCAAATGGTGAGATCCCATCGCTACAAAAAATTTAAAAATTATCCAGGTGTGGTGGTGCGCCTGTAGTCCTAGCTACTCAGGAGGCTGAGGTAGGATCGCCTGAGTCCAGGACTTCGAGACTGCAGGGAGCTATGACTGCGCCCCTGCACTCCAGCCCAGGCAAAACAACAACATCCTGTCTTAAAGGGGGGGAAAGAAAAGAGAAAAAAGATCACCTGTAAGAGAGATCACAGGAAATTTAGGAAGGCCCACAGAAGAAGCTGGAATGCCTATATATTTTTTTTAATTTAGTTTTTTTTTTTTTCCCCAGAGACAGGGTCCCAGACTAGACTTGAACTCCTGCCTTAGCCTCCTGAGTAGCTGGGATTATAGGTGCATGCCACCTGTATTTTCAAACAAACCTTTGGCCAAAAACAGTGGGCAAAAACCAAAGTTTTAAGAGTTTCACTACCACACAAATGCTATACAAAAGAAGACACAAATGCAACACAATCAGAACTTTTGTTTCTGAGAACTAAAGTAAATTTAAGATTCTTCTATTTTATTAGAAGAAAATCTAGAAAACAGCACTTTCACACCAAAACAGAAAATGCAGTTCTATTTAATTCACTGAAATTTATTACATCCACTAACCATGATGGCTTTATACATGTTAAATAATTACCTTCTCTAAACATTGTGATTCTATTTCATTCTTTCCTGAATGGATGTAAGTAAGTAAACTCAAATTTGCCTTTGATAAACAAAAATTCTCTTGTTCTTTTTAGTGGTAGCACAACAGTAAGTTTCAGACTATGTCAGAATTTGGGTGACTTTTCCAGGCAATATATCCTTTAGACTTCAGCCACAACCAACTCTTGATATCATACATAAAATAAAAGAGAAGCACATAGAAAAAAACATAACTGCTTTAAATCCTCTTGCATTCCCATTTTAAATATTTCATACACAATGTGAAATCTTAAGAGCTTCCTATTTCATAACTAGTTCTGAATTTAGATGATGGGACATTAGGGAGTATGAAAACAAAAGGAATTGCTCTTTTTGAATTCACTAATCTAAAATAATTTGTTGAAAATACATTATAAAAAATGCTCCTGGAAAGTCTTCAATTCATTTTGTAAAAACTACTTTTAATTTGGCAAAGTCTTGAGATCACTGAGAGAAGGCATACGGATGACAATATTCAGTACTATTTAGCACACACACAGTTCTCTTAAGAACAGATAAGCCAAGTGAAAAATGTGATCCTAGGTTAGAAAATAGCTGCAGAATGTTCCCTCTCACCCCAAGAACTAACAAACAAAACAGGTATGTAGATGCATTGCTAGCATACTTTGGTGGGGGGGGAATGGAGATTGTCCATAAAGGAGAACAAATGGTTTAGAAATTTGCCCGTACATTTCTGTGTTGTCCTAATGGACCCAAAGTCCATGGTTCAAATTCTACAGTTTAACTTTAAAATACCAGCAGCCAAACCTTTAAGGTTAATACGCAGTTTTTGACAGTCCGACCCTGTGCCAAGCTTAGGTATTTCTATTACGTGTATTAGCTACTTGTGTCTGTGTTTAAAACTAAATTTCTAAGTCTTGCCCACTCCTCTGCACCATATGCACTATCATAATATCCACCCAGCATTACGATTTTCACAATTTATACACTCATTTCCCAGTATTTTCACTAACTGGTAACTTACTCCAGATTTTTAAAAGGAAGTTTGAAAAAGTACTAAACTAGGAACAAAAAGCACTCCAATTACTTCCTTAGGGAACTGTTTTTTTACATAAGGACTGAATACCCAGCACGGTTCAGATACTACACATATCTTCTTGAGTAGATACGTATAGTACCCTTCTTCCTATTACCTTCCAATCCCTTTGACTTCTATCTCTGGTTTAGGCTGACCACGCACAGGCATTAAGCAATGCACAAAGGATCTAAGAGTTTGCTAAGATTTCCAATGCTGGGTGGCATAACCAACTCCCAGCTGTAGTTCAACTCCCCTGACCACTTTTAGTAGCTACTTCAAGTGAACACATTTTTATATGTTTTATTTTAAACTTTTACTTTGAACTAATTTCAGACTTACAGAAAAGTTGCAAAAATAGTGCAGAGTTCCTTTATATCCTTCTTCTAGCATCTTATATAATTAAAGTACAATTATCGAAATCAAGAAATTAACATTGGTACAAGTCAGCTAACTACAGGCCATGTTCAAATTTCACCAGTTTTCCCACCAATGTCCCTTTTCACTTCTGGGGTCCAATCCACATTGCATTGCATTTAGTTGCTATTTCTCCTCAGTCTTTGTCTTTTATGACGTTTCCTTGTCTTTGTGACCTTGACACTTTTGAATAATACTGGTTATTTTGTAGAATGTTTCCCCAGTGAGTTTTTATAATATTATATCATGATTAGAAAGAAAAAGAGATTATGCATTTGGGGCAAGAAGAATCAACGTCACATAAATGGTGTTGTAGCGTTCTCACTGCATCTTATCACTGGGTTCATGATGTCCTTGTTTTATTACTGGTCATGTTAACCTTGATCACTTGGTTAATATCATACTTCCAGCGTCAAGTTACTATTTTTCCTTTGTAGTCAATGATTATCCTGGGGGAGATACTTTGAGACCACGTAAATATCCTGATTTTCCTCAGTCTTTCGCCCACTATCATCATAAATGGATTTTGTCTTCAATACCTACTATGCTGCTGTTTGCCTAATGGTGGTTTTCTATTTCCTTCGTTCTTTCTATGTTTACTAATTGGAATTCTTCTGTAAGAGTTGTACCTTCTCCCCTATTTATCTATTTATTCAGCTATATCAATATGGACTCAAATACTTATTTTGAGCATTTCCTTCATTTCAAGCACAGGGCTCATCTTGTATTTTCCCTGCCCAGCCCTGAAATCAACCACTTCTCTAAAAAGTCGTGGTTCCTGTAACAAGTAAGATCTGAGTGCTACTGGGGTATAACTGTCAAGTCAACAATGTGGACAACTACCACTAATATTTGTTTCCTTATTATATTAAACTCATTAGCTGGGAATCATTAGCATCACCTGGAGCTTGCTAGAAATACAAATTCTTGGACCCCAAGCTAGATCCACTAGATCAGAATCTTTGAGGGTCTCTTGCAGGAATTCATGTTTTAAGAAATTTGCCAAATGACTTCGGTGTTCACTGTAAAGTTTAAGGAGCACTGCTTTAAACAAAAGTTAGTCTTCCTTCATTATAAACCCCATGTTCATCCCTTAAGAAACAAAAAGGGCAAGTTTAGACCTAATAATTTGCCTTGCGTATAAATCATATTTTTACTACCGCAACTAATAAAACTATAGGTGAAAGGCCTCACCCATTAAAGAAGTAAACACTTTCCTATTCTTCATTTTCCTATAAAAGTCGTTAAAAGTCTGGTGGTCTAAGTAGGTATAAAGAAAAAAAGTAGTTATAAAATATCTTTATACAGTAGTTTAAAAAATACTATAAATAATATTACTTTTATACCAAGAAGTTGTAAGTCAGCCTCCAGGATCAACTCCTGCCTACATATATGACCTAACATCCATACAGTGAATTTACAAATATAGAACCCAATACAGCACTGTCCTTTAAAGTCAGCCTGCCTAGGCCTGAATGACTGCTCCAGCCTCTGACTTGGTGAACTCTATGTGCCTTTGGTTTTTTTAGTCACAAAATGGAATACTACTACCTAGATGAAGAGGTAGTGGGAGAGTTAAATGAGATAATGTGCAACACTTACAACTATGGGGGCACAAGAGAAGTCCTCAAAAACCGTTAACTATTACCATATGAAAATTAAATAAAAGTACATACAACTGCAGGTTTTATTTTTTGGAATGGGGAAAGCAAGTGGAAACTGCACTAAAGGAAAGTTCTCCTGCTGTTTCACAAGTAGATCTGAAAAAAAGGCAGAACCAGACAGCTTATTTATATAATTAAAACAAAACCCTCAGAAGTTAACAAACCCATGTTTTAAATTTGACTTCTTGTAAAAATGTTATTACATTTACATTATGTATAACTATGGTCTAGGCCTGAGGGAAAATATATAAAAATCAAAACAATTTGGTTTGTTGAAGTAGTGTAATTACAGGTGAATTTTCTTCCTTTCTATTATGATTACCAAATCATGTGTACAGTTTGTATGTGAGTCACAAAAAAATCATTTGCCACCTCCTCTAATATCAGTAAAGAGGAAAGTAGCCCAAAAAGTAATAACAGTTCCTGTTTACCGAGTCCTTAAAACTATCCCATTTAATACTTTCCATAACACCCCTCGTTATTCCCAAATGCTTGATTTCTGTGCAAAATTTATGATTTAAAGTACAATTGCCACAATGAACTATCTCTTGTGGGACACAATTTAATAGGCAGTTCACAGGATGTAGAAATATTAATGAAACTTAATTAAAATTCTAAATGCAAAACAAAGACAGTCATTTCTTTATTCTTTAAAATTTTTTGGAGGTTGTTGAACCTTCAAGTTTATGTGCTTTCGCATTTGGCTTAGTGTACCACCTGAAAGTGAAAAAGCAGACAAGCCTGCTCCAAGAAAACTTTCTTCAGGAAATTCAAGTATCACTTCAAAGAAATGTGGACTTCCATGACTTCGTAAGCAAAAATAAGTTATATACAAGACATAATGCATTATTAAAAATAACCAGTAACCCTCAAATAAGTGGCTAAAGTCTGACATTAATTTCTGAATTATCAAAGCTCTCAGGCTAGTACTACTCCTACCTTAGGAAGGAAACTAGGTAAAATACCGCTTAAATGAGTCATTCAAGATTACACAATAAACCTGCAGCAAAACTGGTATCAAGTTGTGGACTCTGCACTGATCATAATATTCCGGGAGAAAAGCTCTCATTTAAAGTTTTCATAGCAAATTTTAGTTTTTCTAACTGTTCTAATCCAAACAAACGCTTCCAAGAACATCTGTAGTTACTCTACCATTAAGTTCCTTTTCTCATTAAATGAGTTTCCACCGACCATTTATATATTAATCATGTGATTAGAAAACAAAACTGATAAATACGGAGAGCTGCCACGGCACACAAGAAAAGGATCTCTTACATAGATCCGAAATAAAATGTTTTGAAGACCTAAAGACAGGTAAAAGAAACAAAACCAGTATGTTTAATCTGCGTAAGATAACTCGGGTCTGGATCTGTGTAACAGTATAAATCTTAACAATTAAGCACTACTGACAGAGCTATAAATTTTGGAAGAAGGAGGAAGGGTAAACGTTTCCATCGGGAATAAAACGCTGAGAGCAGGATACATACATAATGTGTAAGCAAAATGGTAGGGGGTCTTGCTAAAACCTCAAACTTTGCTCTTCTCAGCACCTTTAAAGAAAGTGCTATCTTTTAAAGGATTAAGACGACGAATGTTAGGCACGGAGTAATCGCCGCCTGGTGTAAGCAGAGCTACACTTTACATTTCGAAACTTAAATTCTGCTTCGCATGTTAAAGTCTAAACCAAAAATTCACTCACACCTTAATCCGTTCAATATTTATAAGACTTTCTCTCTTTTTAACTCCAAAACAAAAATATACCCCCAACCTACCTCGTTTACTGTTCGCGCGGTAGGGAGGTGGGGGTGGGGAGGGATCGTTTCTGAACCTTTTGAAAGAAAAAGACATCAGTTCGGATACTGAAACATGAAAAAGTTGTACATGTTGTTTACTTACAAATTCTAGCGGGGTTTTAAGTCGTAGGCCCGTCAAGACCACGGGAGCCTTTCGGGTCTGCCCTCCGCTCACAACGCCAGGTTGCACTCTCGCTGCCGCGCGGCCGAACGTCGTGCTCGTCCTCGCCCACGTGACGACAACCTCCGCCGGAAGGCGCCCGCGGAATGCTGGGATTTGTAGTCCTCGTGCCCCGCCTCCTCCCTTTTCCTCCTGCAACTCTACACCGTTCGTCCTCCACGGCCAGGACGTCTGCCCGAGGGGCGCGGCGAGGGACGCGTCACGGAAACGCGGAGGTCTCCGAGTTCTCATGGGGACATCTGACAGGCCTGCAGGCATCTCCGCAAGACGTCTGATCACCCTGACCCTTATAATGACCTGACATTCACAGACTGGAAAGAATCTATAGGACCAACACAGTGAGAGGCAGTACTGAATGATGACGGGAAACACCAGCACTCGGAACCCAGCCTCTCCCATTACCGGGAACATGTTCTCAAACGAGCTGCTTAATCTAAACCTCAGTTTGCTCATGTGTCAAATGGGGACAAGGTTACTTACTTCATAAGGCTGTAAGTGAATGAGATAACATACGTTGCGCGTGTCTGCTAATAACAGTAAATGAATAAAAATAGCTATTGTTTTGACCGATCAATTTTATAAATGTGAAAATCTAGAGATGGTAAGCAATTTACCCAAAAACATATAACTGGTTAGGGGCAAAGTCAAGTAAGTCTAAAATTCCTGTTCCTGACCCACCAATTAACATAGAAGAAATCTACCCATGTAAATCTCCCTTCCCCATTCCTCATTTTTTTCCATAACACTTTTGACCAACACCCTACTTTGCTTTTTGTCTGACTCCTCTCGCAGACTAGAAACTCCAAGAAGGCAGGATGGTTTTTTTGTCTTTTAGTCTATTTTGTTCACTGCTTTATCCCAAGCACAGAGAAACAGGGACTGCCTACAACATAATAGTAGCTCAAATATTTACTAAACTAACCATGCAACATGATTTTGGGTGCTTTTACCTCTCAATCATCCTCTTTTGGCAGAAGTCACAGGATTTGGGAACACTTAGATGCTGTTCAATAATTGACTGCAATTTCTGATTCAACAAAGAATAATGGAAGAATCCTATATTCTACTCACTTTAGTTTTCTTAATTTCAGAATAAGATTTCCAGCAAGACATTTTCATTTGTATTAATTCTTTAAAATATCTTTTCTATATCTTGTGAGAATAGAGAATAAATGGAGCCAACTATGTCTTTAACTTACGTAATATTTTAATCCTTTCCTTATCAAAATTAACAACGTTGCCCCTTTCTGTTAATACAACTAAACTACAACCCCAAAGATATTTACTTCCCTATCCAACCAGAAATGTGATTATGCACAATGAACTGATAGAGGCTTTCTCTTTAAATAACTGGATTTCTGCTTACCCTAAACAAAAAAACTCCTGTACAAAAATTTATTATTTTAAAATAAGTTTTATTTAAAATAGCTGATTTAGAAACCCACTCTCAAGAGCACAGGTTTCTTAGACCAAGCCCTAATAGCTAAGTATGTAAATTAAATATCAGTCATTTAATCTGAATTCTAACTTTTTGTGTATCCATCTTTCCTAACAAATGGAAAATTCTGTAAAGGTAAAGCTACCTTCATCTTTGTTGGCATATAATACATGTGATGCAGGGCAAGGAACCCTCCTTCGGGGGGCACCCCCAACATGGAAATAAAAGAAAATCTTGCAGGGAAGTTCCTGGCATCTGGCCAGTCTTGAAAAGTGAAGGGCAGCTGGCCAGAGTGCAGAGTGGTGTTTACAACTAATCACAACCAGTTACAAATTCTTTTGTTCCTCTTCACCCCCACCGCTTTCACTTGACTAACCTTAAAAAAAAAAAAAAAAAAAAAGTGAACAGGCAAACTGATGAGAACAATGGCCCACCAAAAGAGCCAAAATCATCAAAATCATGAGGTGTTTTGTTTCCCTATGGAAACCAAAATATGACAACTTTTTTTTTTTTTTGAGTCAGAGTCTCATTTTGTTACCCTGGCTAGAGCATGATCATAACTCACAGCAACCTCAATCCTGGGCTCACGCAACCCTGCCTCAGCCTCCCAAGTAGCAGGAACTACAGGTGCACACCACCATGCCCAGCTAATTTTTTCTATTTTTAGCAGAGACGGGTCTCCCTTTAGTTCTGGCTAGTCTCGAACTCCTGACCTCAAGCAATCCTCCTGGAGTGCTAGGATTACAGGGGTGAGCCGCCACCACACCCGCTGTAGGTTCCTGAGTTGTTTTCCAGAAACCCCTACCAGATGGAAAATGCAGATAAGGAGGAACTGAGGGACTGAACTCTGACTCCCATTCTTTGTTCTAAATTTCCTGGAGGCACTGTCACACCCATCTTAACATCTCACTAGTCCAGGAATCTCTGAATCCACCTATTCCCACCCCCGCCCCACCCCTGCTTCAGAATATCCCACCCTTTGGGGCCAGGCCAATGTATAATTTCCATGTATTGATTTACAACTCTGCCTGCCTGAAATGGACCCTTGCCTCTAAAAACCCTGGCTTATAAACCATGGGGGAGTCCTGGTCTTAAACATTAGCTACTACTCGGTCTCCTTGCATGGTGCCCTGCAACTCTTGTCTTCAGTGCCTGGCTTCACTGTGCCCAGTGAGCGAGGGACTCCAGTTTGGTTTGGTAAAAAGACGATTAACAAATACATGAATTAATGAGTGTTTTATTACTATAATTTCTTCTCTTACCTGTCTTCTCTTTTGATTCACTGAATTCCTCCATATTTCTCAAATTTCCAAAGTAACTGTCTAACATCCAGAACTCAGGCATTCTTTCCTCTTGGTATTAGTGACCCAGCAAATCCCTTATATTTGCTATGAGTCTCCCGTCACTGTAATGACACCTCTTTTGGGTCACCCTTGTAGTTTGGAAAACATCTACAGCAGAATATCTGGTTTGACAAGAGTTTACGTTTGCCTCACAGTCAGCAATGAATATTTGGTATTTGCAAGGTTGCTGGGTGTGGGAGGCAGTCCTGGTAGCGCTAGGATATGTAATGTTATGCCCTAGACAAGAAAAGGAAAATCCCGAGCAAATGTATGTGTTAGCGTTAAAGTTACCATGCCTCTGATTGAGTCTCATTATTCATTTCTATGAAAAGTCGTAACTACGGCTTTATAAGCATTTTAATAACAAAACAACACATATGCTGATTATTCAATACGTAGAACCTTTCACCTTTTTCTTTTTTAATATGTCCCTCAAACCTGTTTTATTAATACAAGCCTGTATCCAAGTTTTACAAGCCAGTATCCAAGTTTCTACATAATCACCTGTCCTGGTAAATGTGTTAAAGAGGTTCTTAATATGTGCATTAATGTTCATAATATGAACTTAGTCTATTAATAAACAAACAAAACCCAAAACCATAAAATTTATATTTAATAATTATACCTATTAAGAAACTTTTACTATTATGTTATTAATGAGTAATGTAATAGCCACCTTACAGGGAAAGCATTACTTAAAACATAAATAAATAAAAACCAGGTCTTACCAAGTACTTTCCAGCATTTTGTCAAAAAAGAGTAAGTTTCACAAATTTTTTTGCCCCCCGAACCCCCCACAAATTTTCCAAATATACCATCTGGCCAAGGCTGACAAGAGGGAGTATCCTTTTTCATCTCTTCTTGTAAAAGACTGAAAAAAAAAAAAAAATTAGCAGTAGCAGCATCTCTTGTTACTGCTCCTCCAGGTTTTGGGTTTTGTTTGTTTTGCTGTATCATAAACGAAGCTAAACTAAACTCTTAACAGGCCAAAATCTGACTCTAAAGCATGTAATTTCTTGTATTTGTGGCCAAATTTATGAACTATTAGTGAAAACATAGTACACCTTAAAACTTTTAAGACTTAAGAAATTCATCCCAGGTTTGAGCAACAAATGAGTTGCTCAAAAACATTCTGAAGTGATTATTTGGACTAATGAACAAACATTTTCAAATTTTTCAGAATCATTCATTGTAACTGGTATCCGAGTTACAATTCTTTAAATCTATTCACTGAACTCAATCGATGAAAGTCCTCCAAGAAGACAAGTTGTATATCTGAAGGTAACATTAAGCCTTCTTTCAATAATTGTTTAGACTTTACACTAACTTAATCGGCCTTCTCTGAGCTTGTCTAGATTTGGTTAGACATTTGCAGATTATCTGCAACTATACAGAGTTGAAAAAAAAAAAAGCTTTTATCATGGTTTCTGATTCCGTAAACTAGAGCAGGAACCTTAAATTAAAATGTAGTATATCAAGTCATACCCAGAATCAAAGTAAAAATAGTGGCTCACAAGTTAAAATTACAATGCTGCCTTTAATCAAGATATTTCTTCCTTTATCAGTGTCCATAACGCAGCATTAATACGGTGTTCTGGACCAGGAAACAGGAAAGACCGGGAATACGGTTCAGTTGGCTATGGGTACGTTTTGCAAATGGAAATTCATCCAACGAGCGCGACAGTAGATACAATTTTGTACACCTGCAACAAGTGATTCACAATTTAAAACTGGGTAATCGCCTTCCTAAGGCGCTTGAAACTAGAATTTTTGCACGAAAAGATAACGTGCAAAAGTTATCTCTCTAACCATCGCTCGGGCTAGGTTCCAGGAAAACTGCGCAACAGCCTGGGGCCGAGAATTGAAACTCGGTCTTCTCCACCCTCGTCTCCCTCGTTCTTCCCCGGAGACTCGATACCGGGGGCCAGGACGGGCGTCTGCCGCTGCGGGCAGCACTCGTCGCCAGCGGCTGGACTTAGGACAGGGAATTCGCCCTGCCAACCTTCCGTCGCCCCCGCCCTCCCGCCGTCCCTCAAGGCCGAGGGCAGACACGTCCTCCTCCCCCTTCTCCTCCTCTTTGGAGCCTCCAGCCAGGAGGCGGGAGTGACCCACAGCAGCTGACCCAGCGCAGGCACTGCCTCCCCACAGCCCTCCAGACACACCATGGGCCCAGAGGCGGGTTTGGTGCACAGCAGCGACGACGCAGGCGGCGGCCCCGGCGACTCTCAACTGCCTCCCTGACCACCGTGACCACCGCCCAACACCCCCGAGGAGCCATCGTCACCACCATCTGGACAGCACAGGGGCCACAAAGCCATCTTTACGGCCGACTCCAGCTACGTCAACAACAATGGCGGGCGAGGGGCGGCGGGCGGAGCCGGTGTGGCAAGGATGGGGTGTGTACGTCACGCCCAGGGCCCCCCTCCGAGAGGGAAGGCCCCGGCTCGCCCCTCAAAATGGCGGCGGCAGTGGCGCGCCTGCGTACGGAAGTGCGTCGCGCCAGGGCCGGCGGGAAGTGAGGTTCTCCGAAGAGCCGCCAGAAGTGTACGGCGATTTCGAGCCCCGGGTGACCCAAGAAAGGTCCCCGGGAGGAAAACGAACCTCGCTAGAAGTGTTCCGGCCCGATTCTGCGAAAGAGGAAGTGAGAGGAAGCGCCTACTACCTTCGGTCTAGGCAGCGGAGACAGCCGCGACCCCAGGAGGCCGAGGAGATGAAGACTCGAAGGGCTGCCCGACTGCAGCCGCAGGACTCACAGCAGCCTCCGCTGCAGACGTCTCCGGTTACGACCAGGAGAGGGCTGCGGGACTCTCCTTCCTCTGAAGGTAGGCAGGGCTAAGTCTCAGCCGCCAGACGGGGAACGCGTGCCGCCGGCGTGCGCCGCCGCGGAGCTCATGCCCTCCCGGGTGTGAGTCCTCCGCGGTCCCCGCTGGACGTGCGCCCCCGCGCGGGGCCCGCCCAGACCCGCAGGCGGGCAGGGGGCGCCCGGGGCAGAGTAGCAAGATGGTGGTGCGAAGCCACCCGGGCAGAGCCGGGGCGCTTGGCCCATTCTTGGGCGTCAGTTTAGGGGAGTCAGGGTTGCCTCCTCCTGCAGGCTTTCGCGAGGGGACGGCCGGTGCCTCCGGGTTCAGTTTCATTTCGGACCCCTCTGTCTTGCGGATGTTTCTTTCTACGGAAGCCGCTTCCATTTCCTCTAAAGCTCAGAGGCCAGAAGTCCCCAGCTGGAGATGATGGCTCTAACCTAACCTTCCAGTCTTTTTCCGTCCCCACCCAGGTGGGGAGAGGGGAAGGGGAGATTTTTTGTGAGTGGGCATGTCGAGGGATAGCGGAATTGGCGCGAGACCCCACCCAGATACCCGAGTCGGAATGGGGTAACTCAGGTATCCTGAGCCGAAGCGCCTCAGTGTCTGATGAACCTGAGCTGATCGCTCTTGCTCCAGTGTGTTGGTCCCTACCAAAAATTCGCCACTCTGGTGGCCCTCACTGCAGCCTGACAAAAAAGGACTCTTAACTAGTTAGCAAGTTTTCATCTAGATGGGCCAAAAGGATGCTGACAAAATGAGCATATAGTGGTAGGTGAGTCATAGGCGAATCAGTTTTCTTAACCTGTCCTCTCCTACCCTGACCCCGCCCTGGGACCTAACGCTAAGTCACAGATGAAGTTTCATGTTAGTCCCGTGGGAGGCACTTAGGAGGTAGAAGGGGATTTGGGTCACAGTGGGATGACGTAGTGGTAGACCATTGATGGGTATGAAGAGGAGTGGATTTTCATCTGAGCACAGCGATAGGCTGCAAGTTCACCTGCTGGTTCTGACACATTTGAAGACTTGATTTTGGAAACTTGTTGTTAATGAAAGCTACTTTTGGGTGTCATAACTCAAGACAGTTTAGCCCATGTGTATGTTAGTTTTATTTCTTTTAAGATTATAAACTTTTTGAAGACAAGGATCTTATCATACGTATTTGATAATAACTTACGTACTTGTGTTAATTCTGTATTTCTTTGAGTACCTGGGAGAATGCTTTGCACAGGGTAGGCGGTGAACAGGTTACATTGTATTGATTTTCACAGATCCTCGTGCAGTTATATAGGCTTTTTTTAAAAGAGGAAGGAATTTGCTTCTGTTTTAGTAAGTCTTTAAGGATATAAACATTTTTCACTCTTCTGCTTTTTACCACATCGTTTGTGAAACCCTACCCCATCTTTTTAATTTTCTAAAGTAATATATTTTTATTGCAAAGCAATAATGGTGAATAGTTTATTTTTACATCCTGACGAATTAGTTATGTTCTGTCTTAAGAGGATTTCTGACTAGTTTAATTCTTAAATTTTGGTAAACGCAACTACATGTTTCTGAAGAAATGAATTACTTGCATTTTTGCTTATATATTGCTGTAAATATGAATAATCTGTACCATTATCTCCTGGGTCATATATTCTGAATTTTAACTCTTTTCACATCTGTTCTTTAGAGGATGAACCATCTTCCCAAACTGTTTTAAGCCAAACAGTCTCAAAGAAAACTTTCAGGAGAACACAAGAGGCTCCAGGTAAGAATAGTTAATTTTGTTTTTCTCTTTACCTGCCAACTTCTTTTATGTTCGTTGAATTAGGCAATACAGGTAGGTGTCAAGAAAAGACAGGGCAAACACTTGAGTACGTGCTTACAGTACCAGTCACTTTGTATATGTTAATCCATGTAGCCTTGCAAGGTTAGATATTATACCCATTTCATAGATGAGAAAACTAGAGTTCAGGGAAGCCGAGACTCCTCTCTAAGATCAAACATGTGATGGAGCCAACATTCAGACCCAGATTTGTCTTCTCTAAAGCCCTTTTATTTTCCTCCAAGTGCCTCACTATCACTCTCCCATGTAATAACTACCTATGCAGTAAAGTTTGTTAAATGTCAAATGAATGACTATCTTACTGCCCTCTACTTAAAATGGATTAAGTTTTCTGCATAGCAAAATCTTGACACAATATGATTGATCTTGTGAGTTTAACAACATGTCTTCTCAAATCTAAGAGGCCATCAGTTGTAAGATACACATCATTGTTTTATGTACCATCTGGAAGGAAAGCTGCTAATTTTTTGGTGATTCGTGATAATATGCCACAGATTATATGCTGCATTCCCAATTTCAGAGATGTTAAAGTATAAAAAAAAAAATTGTCTTAGAATCAATGTAACATGAAAGTAGGCTACATTTAATAGTTTACTTAAGTTTTAAAAACTGTTTAAAATATTTTGAAAAGCCGGGGAGATTATTAAATTCAGTTAAGTTATTAATGCTTTGGCTTTTAGTTCCATTTACTTTCAACTTTCTTTTTTGATATTAGGAAAGTCACACAGTAATAAATCACCATAGCTATTGAAACTGATCACCCCTGGTTTTTATTACCTAGATCCTGACTTATTTATCTATTGCTTTTAATAAGATTATGCTTTATAATTTGTACTATGCTATTCTCAATTTAAAATTAAGCATTTCTGGTTCAAGTTCAGTTTCAAATAAACACACCTTTATGCTTAATTCTTTGAATAGCTGATGTTACTAGGTTAAGATTATAAACTATCTGAGAAAAACACTTTGAGTAATGATGCTATAATCAGATTTTTCAGGCCATTTGAAAAAAAAACTATAATCTTGAATTTATTTACAATAGATTTAATTGTATGTGTCTTATACCTGAAAAAGCAAAAATATGTCAATTTTAAAATTTAAACTCATAAAAGATTTACCTATGAAGTTAAGTAAATTGGTATAATAAAGGCTGTTGAGTACCAGCTTATAGACTTATTATAAAACTGTTATAGAATGAACAGTCTTTTTGGAATTTATATTAGGCTCATATTTAAGAACTGCTAACAGGTACATGGCTGCATAATGTTGTGGAAAGAACACTGGACTTTGGTGAAGTTACCCACCTACCTTGATCCTTAGGCCTTTATCTATATTATTTGCCCTACATAACTCACAGGGCCACTGGAGGAATGAGATAGTGTATATGAAATCACTTTATACCCTGTAGAACACACAGGTAATGTTCCCCGCCCTCCCTGCTGCCCCCAGGCCCAGGGAACTTTACAAGAGATATGAAGTACGTAAAATGTTGCTTAAGCATGTCCTTTTTCTCAAGAAGGTTATACTGTAACTGGATATTTTAAAGAAAACATTTCCCAGTATAGTTGACATATTGAATGGAACCCATACGTAGATTACTTGGAACGTATTGATAGCACACTGTATACTCAGCATAACTAGAAATAAGAGTATGTCCATCTTTGGGAGATTTGAGACACTCAGGGTCCTCTTCCTCTAAAAGGTGCTTTTAAAAAATCATATCACATCTGATAGTTGGCATATTCCCTTCCCACGCCTCTTAATGAAAGGAGAAGGAGTTTGGAATTATTAAATAAATGCTTGTAAAGTCTAAGGGGAATTATTTAAATAGAAGTCCCTCTGTGTTGGAGTACTGCTTTAAGTATAAGTTTAAGGGTAGGCCCTTCCTCCTCATAGACAGGCTTTTAGTTTAACTTTGGTATTCAAAATAGTGCTGTAATTTTTTTTTTTTTTGAGACAGGGTCTCACTCTGTTGCCCAGGCTAGAGTACAGTGGTGTCGTCATAGTTCACTGCAACCTCAAACTGCCAGGCTCAAGCACATCCTCCTGCCTCAGCCTGCTGAGTAGCTGGGACTACAGGCACATGCCACCATGCCCAGCTAATTTTTCTGTTTTTTTTTTTGTTGTTGTTGAGACGGAGTCTCATTATGTTGCTAAGGCTGGTCTTGAACTCCTGGACTCAAGCAGTCAATCCTCCTGCCTCAGCCTCACAAAGTGCTAGGGTTACAGGTGTGAGCCACCATACCTGGCTGGTGCTGTAATTGTATATAAGGCCACTGGTGTGGTTTGAGAGAAATTTATGCAAAGATGTACTTAAGAACAAAGACCTAAACCAAGCAACTGTCTTCTAGAACAACCTAGTAAAAACATCTACATGATTTGTCATCCTGTTTTTGGAAGACTTGAAAAATGTTAATTATATTAGTTTTAGAATAGGGATATGATTTGAAATCTTCTCGTCATTTGAAATTCTAGAATTGAATTGTCTTCACATTTAAATGGCCATTAGGTTGTTTAATCAATTCAGTTCATATATACCTACATAAATGTTATTCCTCTATGGCCAGATTCATTCCTTTCTGGAAATCATGAAACTAATTTTATAGTCTAGAAAATATACTATTACCCATTTCATTTAATGTCCTAAAGTTAAGTAGGTATTTTTATTCTACCAGTTGTGGTTTCTAGCTAAGTAATCAAGGATAAATATTTTTAAATGCCTGCCGTTTTGTCATGAATATTCGATTCTTTAGCTGCTGTAGTTACAGCATTCGTTCATTGTCCGCATATTTATTGGGCACCTCGTGCCAGTCTCTGTGCTTGATGCTGAGGTGCAGTGCTGCGCGAAAGCAGACAAGTGAGGGAGGTTCCGACTGAAGAAGGGTACTTGATGCTGGGCACAGTGGCTCGTGCTGTAATCGCGGCACTTTGGGAGGCTGAGGCAGGAGGATTGCTTGAAGCCAGGAGTTTGAGACCAGCCTGGGCAACACAATGAGGGACACTCCACCCACCCAGCCCCCTAGTCTCTACAAAAAATAAAAAAAAAATTAGCTGGGATGGTGGTGCACGCTTGTAGTCCTAGGTACTCAGGAGGCTGAGATTGAAGGATTGCTTGAGCCTGGGAATTCAAGGTTGCAGTGGGCTATCATCATGCCACTGCACACCAGCCTGGTCAGCAAAGCGAGAGCCTGTGTCTTTTAAGTACTTTACGTAGGTCTATGTATACAGTAGAGCTTACAGGAAATGCTTCTCTTTTTTTTTTTTGAGACAGAGTCTCACTCTGTTGTCAGGGCCGGAGTGCCATGGCATCAGCCTAGCTCACAGCAACCTCAAACGACAGGGCTCAAGCAATCCTCCTGCCTCAGCCTCCTGAGAAGCTGGGACTACAGGCATGTGCCCCCACATCTGGCTAATTTTTTCTATTTTTAGTAGAGACCGGGTCTTGCTCTTGCTCAGGCTGGTGTCAAACTCCTGAGCTTAAGCAATCCTCCTGCCTCAGCCTCCCAGAGTGCTAGGATTACAGGCACGAGCCACCATACCTGGCCAGGAAATGCTTCTTAAATGAAAAGATGGGGAACTAGTAATTCATGTCTGTAGATTAAGTTTTTAAAAATATAGCTCAATAAAAGCAAACAAACAAAAACCAGATTTTGAGTTTTAGGTTTTAAGTAAATCTGAGAAGAGTGGAAGTACAGAGGAGAAAAAGAGGAAGGTAGTTGTAATACTGGGAGTAACAGAAACTAAAATTTGCCTTTATTATCACGTGTACAAAATTTATTTTTAAAGCTATTTATGTAAGTTCTAAATACCTGACATGTGAAATACTATACTAACAACTGAGATAGATATTACATAGAATCTTAGAGATGGAAGAGTTAAGGAAATCATTAAAGTTTCAGAATGTGGTATTTGCAAGTCATACAGAGCCAAAACATAAAGGTTTTCTATAGAGATGAATGAAACAAAACATAATATCCAAATTTAGATACATATTGGGTTTTAGAATATATTGTGTGAGGCTCTTTGAAAAAACATACCTTTATAATTGGTTTTCTAAGCTAAAATTAACATTTTATTTAATAGAATTGTCTTCTCCACTAACCCTATGCCATTGAACCATAGACTGTCTGAAATGAACCCTGACTAATATTAACATTTTAGTTAAAATTAGGAGTTTGTGTTTCCTCAACATGCACAAGGTTAAATAGTTGGAATGAGCGTATTAACTCTCAGGAAGTTAACCGTAAAATATGCCATAAGTAGTCCACAATGAGGGTAAATCACAAATGGAACAGACAATTGAGTTGGTACTATAGTACAGATTTTTGTTTTTGTTTTTTTTTTTGAGACAGAGTCTGGCTCTGTTGCGCGGGCTAGACTGCTGTGGTATCAGCCCAGCTCACAGCAACCTCAAACTCCTGGGCTCAAGCGATCTTCCTGCCTCAGCCTCCCGGGTAGCTGGAGCTACAGGCATGCGCCACCATGCCCGGCTAATTTTTTCTATATATTTTTAGCTGTCCAATTAATTTCTTTCTATTTTTAGTAGAGACGTGGTCTCACTCTTGCTCAGGCTGGTCTCGAACTCCTGAGCTCAAATGATCCTCTCGCCTTGGCCTCGCGGAGTGTGAGGATTACAGGCGTGAGCCACCGCGCCCGGCCCAGATTTTGGTTCTTAATTGAGCTATTCTGAAGAGGTTTATTTAGTATTTCTTTCCTTGTGTACAAACACGGTCTGCTGAGAAAAATCGAGAATTTCTCCATCGAGACCATAAATTTTATGTGGCAGGAAACGTGCCTCTAGTGCACTATCGTCACTAGTTCACAGGTGGCCTCACTTAGAGAAACTTGTCTCCAGTTCTCCAGCATCGTGAAGAGCTCTGTGAACCTATGTTGAATAAATAAGGGGATCATTGCATAATAAAGCTAGTATGTTTCACATTTTATACTTTTTTTAAATGTTTTTTCTTCCTATATTAGTGGTGAGAGACGATCCTGTAATCAGCCTATGTAGACCCCCTCTGAGAAGCCCAGGATCTGGTAAGAGATTGTTTTGTCTGTTAGCTTACTTTTTTATAAATACAATTTTACTTTTAAAATTATTATTTTAAAAGTGAAGTACATTATTCATATGATTAAAAACTCAAAAGTTACTGTAGATACACACTGAAAAGTCTTCCCGCCCCTTTAACCACCCATTCTCCACCCATTCAGAAGCAACCAGTGTTGTCAGTTTCTGAAGTATTTTTCCAGAGATATTTTTTGGAAATTTAAGGAAAGTCATGTATAAATTATCTTTTCCTCCTTTTTTTTTTTCTTTTTGAGACAGAGTCTCATTCTGTTGCCCCAGGTAGAGTGCAGTGGTGTCATCGTAGCTCACTGCAACCTCAAACTCCTGGACTCAAGTGATCCTCCTGCCTCAGCCTCCCGAGTAGCTGGGACTATAGGTGAACACCGTGACACCGGTTAAGTTTTCCATTTTTAGTGGGAGACAGGGTCTCACTCTTGCTCAGGCTGGTCTCAAACTCCTGAGCTCAAGCGATCCTCCTGCCTTGGCCTCCCAGAGTGCTGGGATTACAGGCGTGAGCCACCGGGCCTGGCTCTTTTCCTTCCTTTTTTAACACAAATTTTGCCTTTTCTTATTTATTTTTACTTAACATATATTGAGAGATCTTTTCATTTCAGTACATAAAGGGCTTCCTAATTTTAAGAGATTGTTTCTTACATGTTGCTCTGGTCTTTTTGTTAGTGTGGTGACTTTAAACCAAGGTCAGGGACTTTTTATTCTCCCAGTGTACTGCTGATAAAAGTTCAAGACTGAGGCTTTGTGGCACAGGGCTGTAAAATTTCCCTGCCTTTCTTTTTGACTAAAACCTTAAAAAGTATTGCCCTTTAATTGATTTCATGACTAGGAAAGAAAACTAGTAAGGTCATTCCAAGCAGTTTGCTTCCACTTCATTTTCAATGTTTATTGGCCCTTAAGGGTGCTCTGTCATTGAAACTAAAAATGAAACTTACTTATTTTTATATTGCGTTTCTATTGCTCCGCAGTCATTCTCTTTAAGGAGGAATTACGTTAATTTATTTTGATAGGTAGTTGATAGTCCTTTTAAGTATTGTAGTGATAAAGACCTGTTAAGGCTCTGAAGATCAGCCTGCGGTACAGAACCGTACGATGCGTTTCCTTTTCAGCTCTCATCATTCTCTTGCTCTCTCTCTTGCAGATCCGGCGTACAAAACAAGTGGAAATACCGAAATGAGTGAATTAGGTTCGTTTATCCCCAATTCTTACAGGTTCCCTTTCAGGGTTCTGATTATCAATAGAATAAAAGAGTACATTTGGTTGCTGGCTTGAAAATATTACTTCGTTTATTATCTCAGCTTGTGGGACACTGTCCCTGTGACCGTGGCCTAGCTTGAATAGCCTTGGTTTTTATTCTGCCTGAAATTATGTCTTATATTATTGTTTCAATTAATATGAGAACATGTACTAACAAATCTACTAAGTTTTTGTTAGTCTTAGTTTGATTCATACTGTTGAGGAAAAAGGAGTTATCAACTTACCAATTAAGGTTTTTCCCTTGATTTAGAAAGTGGATTTGAGATGTTTTTCATAAGTTCAGTATCCCTTGCCAGTTTGTTGAATTGATTTTAATTCAAGTGTTTGCCTTGTTGTAGGACATGAATACTAGTATCTGTGGCTTTAAGTGAACCTACATTGAATGCTGTTGGACTTAGTTTTAATTCTTCTCTAAATTTAAAGATGAGCCAAAAAGAGAGAAGCTTCATTTCTCTTTATAAATAGTTGCAACTTCCTCTATTAAATTCATCTTTCCCTTAAGTTCAGCCTAATTCTTTGGAGACCTCAGGATTTATAGTGCTCGGGTACTAAAAATGATCTTTGTAGTATGCACCTTTTTGTGTATAATGCTTTTTACATGCCAGAATTTCTTTTAAAAAAATTTTTTTAAGCCATAGGCTCTTAATTGGAAGAGAACTTGGAGCTGAAATAATCTAAGACTATTACTTTGTATACTAGATTTAGAAATCATTTTTATAAGAACTTTATGAGAAAAACTAAATTTTTAAAAACCATTTGCCATTTTCAAGTAATTTTCTGTGGGTTTAATACAGAGAATAGCACTCTCTGATTCCCTTTGTAGTAACCTTAGTACACCTTGGAGCACACAAAATGGCCGTTCATGAAGCTGGATACTAGTGGTTGTCTCCAGGCTGCTCTTTGCTCTCTGCTTCCTGCTGCCCCGCTCTGACTCTGCTCTCAAAAGCGGGATTGTCATTGGACAGTCTTAAAGGTATCTCTACGAGGAATCAGTAAGCCACATCCTCTGGGTGAAAAATCTGACTCACAATCTGTCTTCATACAGCCTATGAACTAAGAAAGGGATTTTACATTTTGGGGGGAAAAATCCTGACAGAGACCTTATGTGGCTCACAAAGCCTAAAATATTTACTATTTGGTCTTTTATGGAGAAAGTGTTGCTGAGCCCTGATTTATACTGACGGCAGGAATAAAGACAGCAAATCACTGAAATTGTCACTGTATTGTTCTAAGAGTAAATTCAGGAGTCACATACTTGCCTGAACATCTGCTTATTGCAACGCTCCGTGCTAGGTTGTACTGACAGCCCAGGAAGAAAGGAGACAGTGACTCCTGTATTCTGACGAGTCTTCCTTCGGGAAAGCCCGCAGTCTCATTTGTGATATTTTCGTATCTTTGTCCCCAGACAAAACACAAAGTAAGCCAAGTGTGCATTTTCTCCGGTAGCCTTTGTTCATCACACCAAGCACATCCCATAAGTCTCTGTGAATAGCAAGGTCTGTAGTATAAATCTAGGTGCTTTGGCAGGTGGGCTTTCAAAATATCTGGGGAATTTTATGAGTCTTAACAGGCCGAGTTACACGCGGGACTTTGTATTTTCCTTAAAAATCGTAATTAAATGAAAGAAAGTGAGCAAAAAGTGGCATAATTAGTGGTTGGTCTCCATTAGAGGAGATGATCGTAAGTGATCTATTCTTTAAACATAAACACCTCGTTCTTCTGAAAGTAGCTTTTCTTAATCAGTTGAGATTGTTGGAAAAGTAATACCTTCTTAACAGCATGATTTAATTAATTACTATTTGTCTATATATTTGTTAAAGCCACAGCCTTTATAATTTCTTAAAATAACTTTTTAAAAATAAGGATATTTTTGCTCAAAATAGGATTTGAATTGTCAAAGATTGTGCATGAGCATAGGGAAGAGTAATACTTTCATTTTAAAAATATTTCTTTTAGTGCTTTAACCTTCTACATGTAGCAGCCAAGTTTAAAACCAAGGAAGCTGAATAATAAGAAGAGGGAAATGAAATTAAAGCTTATGTAGTTGTAGGTGCTACTAATCCATCATCAGATTGTGTTTAAATATTCATCTGTACATTCTTTGCAGCTTGGTTAAAAAGATGAAAACAAGTGGAATGTTTAAAACCTTGCATGAAATCTAATTATCAAGCACTAATTTCAGACTATTTTTCTTAAGTTACTAAGTAATGTTATTTATCATAATATGAGAAATACTAGCAAAAGTCTTGATCATAAAATCTATTCATTCGTGGAACAAACTTTTTTTTTTTTTTTTGAAGCACAGAGTTTCAGGAAAACAAGTATTTATTTTTAACTACTTTCTATATGTTAGCAACTAACTCAAATGTTAGTTAGAGCCATGCAATTTTTTTTCTCTACCTCTTAAGAAGTACGTTATATAATGGGAAAGAACAACGAGTTTAAAAATCACTGTAATTTTATAAGTGCTAAAATAATGATATATGTATATGGGAGCCCAGAGGAGAGGTGTCCTACTCGGCAGGAGAGGTCGAGGTGGTTTATGAATTGGAGGTGACATTTGAATTGAATTTCGAAGGATGACCAGCAGACAAAGTGAGGAAGGAGACAGGCAAATACTACAGTTTGTCTTGTAGTAGACATTGTTGTTTTACCTTTAGAGACTGTGAAGTATGAGAAATTAAAGTCCATTATATTAGAAATAACACTCTCGCATTAACTGTGACTCTTCATCTGAGACATCTTATGCTAAATAATTTTTAGAATGTCATTCTACATCTTAGTAGGCTTGGATTTCTTGCACTTTGTTTGCTAGAATGAAAACTGTGTATAGCCAAGACGGTGGATCGCATGATTCCGTGATGATTGTTTGTCAAATCTATCGGATTTATTATTATTTGAGATATCTAATTCATGATATTGGGTTATGAAACACAAAATAATACTGTTTTTTTTTGCAGTGGGATCAAGATGGTATTGCATAACAAGTCATTCATGTTTTGAATACTGTTGATATCATTTATTGTTAGGAAGAGAGAATTCTAAAGAGTCTTTAGTCAGAAGATCGAAAGTGTTAAAAGTGTTCAAAAATAGATAAAATCCTCAGTGCTTCCTCCTGGTTGGTACAGAAAGAAAAAAAATAGATAAAATCCATGATTTATTAGATACTTCTAATATGATAACATATTAGAAGTATTAAAAATAAATGGAGCCAGGTGCGGTGGCCTGTGCCTGTGTTCCCAGCTGCTCAGGGGACTGAGGCCAGAGAATTGCTTAAGCCCAGTAGTTCAAGACCAGCCTGGGCAATACAGCAAGACCCCAGCTCTAAAATAAAATAAAATAATAAATGGGGAGCTCCCTCATGTAAACTGGCTAAAAAATAATTCTTAAACACCCTTCCCCCATGCAAGTTAGACAACACATGGATAAGTAGAAAAAAGGAGATGGAATTGATTTTTAGGCAACCTGGTATATGGAGAATTGATTATTGAGTGAATTGCCTCTAGACAAATTGACCTGGAGCTTCAAATGTATATGGAAATGAAATATATCAGAATGAGAAAAGGAGGGATTATTGTACTGTTCATTTTTTCTGGCAGCTCAGTGAAGGAATGTAAATTTTCAATATACCTTTGTTTTCATTATTACAGATACTAAAGTCTATTCAGCCTTAAAGAAGTTTTGACATACCAAATAATTTTTAAAGAGTAACTATGTAAAACATAATGTCCTAATATAAATGTAACTTTAGTAAACCCTACTGTATGACACAACTTACACCTAGGAGTTGTTGGAACCTCTCACATTAGGAAAGATTCAGCTCTCGCCTTTTCTTCATTTATTCATTTATTCGAAACATTACTGAGCGCTTACTGCATGCTGTTGTGAACACGACTGACGTGGTGGCAGCGGGCAGTCGACTAGAAGTCGGAAGTGCCTGTGTTCAAATCCATTTTACTAATGTTAGTTTTACACCCTTGGACAAGTCACTTAATATCTATGAACCTTACTTACGAAAGTATTCCCTTACAATATGGTAATCAGCTAACAGTCATGAAGGTTTTTTGGAGAACTAAATAGCATCATGCAAATATTAAGGGCTTATATTATTAAGATAATAACTAAGATATATGATCATTGATTCTTAAGAAAGCATCTTTTGGTTACATGCTATGTGAATAGTTACATAAATGAATAGTATAAAACTGCTTTACAGGTAACAAAGTGCTATAATAGTTATGCACTTAGAAAATAAAACTTCCGAAAGGGAACAATACCTTTTTGTAGGAATGGAAATATTAATAGAATATTTTTAAGGGAACAGTACTAAGACAAGTTTGAGTTTTCATTTTTCTCTTTCAAAAAGGAGAAAATGAAAGGACAGTCTAGTCTCCCTAAGGAACTTAGATTAAAATAGCACATAATATACCAGATTCTAGCTTTTTAACAGTAACATGGTGTTATCAGCAGTTTTCTCAGGGTTACGATTTTTTTCTGGCAAGAATATTGGCAAATATATTCCAGATATTGATTTTCACTTGCCACTGTCGAGGAGGAGTATTTTCAGTGGAACTCAAAATTTGACTAGTATTATCCTAATCTAATTAAATGGATTTGAAAAAAAAGAAAAAAATTTCCAAATTCACCATATAATGTTTGCTTTCCACAATCCTGTTTTCCATTTTAAAAAGCAAATAGAGGCCGGGCGCAGTGGCTCACACCTGTAACCTTGCATTCTGGGAGGCCGAGGCGGGCGGATTGTTTGAGCTCAGGAGTTCGAAACCAGCCTGAGCAAGAGTGAGACCCCGTCTCTACTAAAAATAGAAAGAAATTAATTGGACAACTAAAAAAATATATAAAGAAATTAGTCGGGCATGGTGGCACATGCCTGTAGTCCCAGCTACTCAGGAGGCTGATGCAGAAGGATCGCTTGAGCCCAGGCGTTTGAGGTTGCTGTGAGCTAGGCTGACGCCACGGCACTCACTCTAGCCCGGGCAACACAGTGAGACTCTGTCGCAAAAAAAAAAAAAAAAAAGTTTCAGAATAGCTCATGTAAAAATACTACATGTAAAAACACTGCATTTAAAGTTTGTTTGATGTGTTTTGCTTACTTCTCTTTGTTCAAATTCTCTGTTGCTCTGAGAAACAGTGATGGGTTAATACACAGATCTGCTTAACCAGGAAGAGGGTTTCTTTACCCTTCACGCTTCCTCTTGGAGGCCCCAGTGCACTGAAAGAACTGTGGGTGTGGTAGGTTTTCACAGGAGTGTAGAGAATCCGGCAAACAGGAAAATGAGAATATATAATAGTAAACCTATAGGGACTGAAATATTTGTCAATGTAGAATTTAATGTACTCTGTACCTGCAGGTTACGTTTTAAAGTAAAAATAGACCATGACTAAAGGAAAAATAAACACTTTATTTCTGATTCTAGTTTGTATCAGACTTATTTCTGAACTAGCCTAGAAGGAAATGATAGATTCCTAGTGATTTAATAGAAAAAAGATTACTTAGTGTATCTTTCTGTTCATTTTCCTAAATTAGATGCTCTTATTTATTCTTAAGCTTTAACTTTTGATATTATATATTTAGTTTTTGATGTATGCTTTTTCCTTCCAGAAGCCACCAGCGTCCAACAGAAGGTCAACTTCTCTGAAGGAGGTATTCTCTTCGTAATGCAATATATTCTAAATCTTTTTCTTTACGTCAGGAGCCATTTCGATAGGTACAAAAGAGATAAGAGCAGAAAATTGTGTTTCTTCAGGAAAAAAAATTATTGTTTATCTGAACCGTTAAGTGGGCAGGTAAAATAGGGTGAAATGAGTGATCAACGAGCCTTTATGTATATTTTAAGCATCTTTTGTCTATTTGAGTTCATTTTAAGCACAGCTAATATGTTCCGTTTCTGGCATGTGCTGGCCTTTGATTACGGTATTAAAATAATCACTTTTCGAAATTCTCAGAACCAGTCTATGTTTGAAAAGTACAGGAGTAAAATTTAGTTCATCTTTAAGCCTAGCATAATCCGAGATTAGCCGCCTGCGTAATGAGATGTTTGCGTGTGGGTGTGTGTGCACGACCCTTCCACCACGGACACACGGCCAGACCACGCTAACACATACGCTAATCTTGTCTGAGTTTAACTGCACACTAGCTCTATATAGTTTTTCACCACATACACTAAAATTTTTCCATTATTTAATACTTATCTCTTCATTTTTGACTCTACATTAAAGCCTCAGAGTGTAGTCTTTTAGATATGACTCTGAATATTTGTTTAGGAAAGAATTACGTGGCTCAGAGAACACAAAATAAATGAGCTCAATTTTGGCTCACTTAGAACTTTGGGATTCAAAATAGTAAGCATAATAAATAAATAGCAATTCTATATCTTTTAATTTAAAAGCCTTCATTTCATGTTAAATTATATTTTTTTAATTCAGATCTTTTGAGCATTAGAACAAAGGCTATACTTGTATATTGTTTACTTCTCTTCAGGAGAAACTGAGGAAGATGATCAAGACAGCTCTGACAGTGATGTCGCTACTCTTAAGGTCAGATCCAGGGATTCCGATGAGTCTGGAGGTAAGATTGCTTATGTACATAGGACGCTTCTCACAGGAGCTATCTTTTTAGTTAAAATATAAAAGTATTCTGTGAATTTGCTTTTTAAAAAGTACTTTAAAATTTTTTTATTGAAAACAAATAACTCGGCCAGGCCCGGTGGCTCACGCCTGTAACCCTAGCACTCTGGGAGGCCGAGGCGGGAGGATCGCTGGAGGTCAGGAGTTTGAGACCAGCCTGAGCAAGAGCAACACCCCGTCTCTACTAAAAAATAGAAAGAAATGATCTGGACAACTAAAAAAATATATATATATATAAATTAGCCAGGCATGATGGCACATGCCTGTAGTCCCAGCTACTTGGGAGCCCGAGGTTGCTGTGAGCTGGGCTGATGCCACGGCACTCTAGCCCAGGCAACAGAGCAAGACTGTGTCTCAAAAAAAAAAAAAGCTCTAAAAATTAGAGACTAATTAAGTCATTCATATAGCCAATAGTTTGCTGCCATTGCTACCAGCATATAGCTGTTTGGAACTACATAAACTCTAGGTCCTGTGATCCCTTCAGAATTCTTAAAAGTTCTTTGTGTGATCTTATTGAAGCATACCCACATGCAGAAGAAAACTCTAGCTAAAGAACAAAATATTGAGACATATTAAGAGTACTGGTCTTCCTAGGTTATCTTCTGGGCCAGTCATCACCTAAGAGGTACAAAAAGATCCACTGGAGTGCAGGAAGAAAATAATAGAATTTTATATACATTTATTTTTTATCTCTATCTGTAGAGACAGAATCTCACTCTGTCACCCAGGCTGGAGTGCAGTGGCACGATCATAGCTCACTGTGGCCTCAAGATCCTGGGCCCAAGTGATCCTCCCAACTCAGCCTCCCAAGTAGCTAGGACTACAAGTGCATGCCACCATGCTTGTCTAATTTTTTTTTTTTATAGAGACAGGGTCTTGCTATGTTGCCTAGCTTGGTCTTAATAAATGTATTATTTCAGTAGTGCATGTATATAATGTAAGAAAGAAAAAATGTTTCAGGGATTGATGCTCAAAATTTTTTTAGTGATAGAAGTATACTATTAAAAATATTTAGCTACTATACCTTTATGCATCAAATGCTTCTGTTTCCAAAATAGCAAGTTGATCACTTGTAAACAAATCTATTTATAAATTCTACTTTTTAGGGAGAAAAAATTTTTAAGAAAAGCAAACTAAAATACATAATGTATTGCCCACTTGCAGGAAAAATTTAAGGCAAAACGGGTATTAATGATTTCAAGAAGATCCATCGCTGTAAGCTTTTCAAAATTTTCCCCAAACTCAAAAGATTTCATTATTTCCTTACCTCATGCCATGTTCCATATCTTACAATTTTTTTCTTTAAAAAGTGGCTAGGGAAAAGACATAATTAATTAGTTAATTTTTTAGAGATGATAGGACTCTTTAGAAACTATGTGTTTTAAATAAATTGTGCACCCAAGTGTTGAATTCTCTGCAGTTTATCTGAATATTTTTGCTCTTTCAAGTAAATACTTATTGTTCTCTTATACAATGTAAATTTAAAAGTTAAATGTGATTTATAATATAGTTTTTTGGTTTTTTTTTTTTATTTTTTAGATCAAACCACCAGATCATCTGGCCGATATCAAGAATCGTTTTGGCAGTCATCACAAAGTAAGTAAAGCCATGTTTACAGGTATACCTGTGGGCCTGGTCAAATACTATTCTTTATTTTTGAAGATCTTCTTTTCCAGTTTAATATAAATATTGAAAAAGAGTTGTAATGAATACTAAAAAAACTTACCAATATCTTTCTATGTCTTGAATTCACTTCTTGAGTTATTCTTCTCTATACCCAAACCTGAATTTGAATTTAAAACACACAAAAAAAACCACTACTGCTTTCTGTGACTTGTTGAATGACCTTGCTTACAATATAAATGGGTTAATTGTTTTTAGTTTAATTGACCGATACAGTAGTTTGAGCCTACTTATGTGGACATATTCTAATAAGGACATAAAATTTTATATATAGTATGGTTTCGACTCTGTTGCAAAAGTTTGGAAGGATGAATAAATAAGTGATAAAGCACATATAGTAAAAAGTTAATGGTAATCCAGGTGGTGGGTATATGAGTATTCATTATAAAAGTCTTACAACTTTGAAAATTTTCACGATCAAATGTGAAAATAGAACAAAAGATTGGAAAGTAATACACTAAATGCTGAGAATGATTTGCACAGGATGATAGAATCATTGGCGACATTTTTCTTTTACTTTATTATTTTCCGTATTACTATTTTTTCTTTTTCCATTTTTAAATCAAGTCGCTCAGAATTTGAGTTAATTATTAATCAACTGAAAATATCTTATATATAAAATATTCAAGAAAATTTTTTTTCTTCCATATCATTTTTTTTCTTGAGACAGAGTCTCACTCTGTTGGCTGGGCTAGAGTGCTGTGGTGTCAGCCTAGCTCACAGCAACCTGAAACTCGTGGGCTCAAGGCGTCCTCCTGCCTCAGCCTCCCGAGTAGCTGGAACTACAGGCTCATGCCACCACACCCAGCTAATTTTTTCTATTTTTCTTAGAGATGGGATCTCATTCTTGCTTAGGCCTCACTACTTTTAGATATGTAATTTCAGGAAAATTATTAATTTCAATTTTCCCTTATTTTTAAAATAGGGATAATAGGATTTTCCACATAAATTATGAGAATTAAGTAAATTATACTTGATAGCTGGTAACCATTGGATACTTTTTTAGCCATTATTTTGATGGTAATGATCGTAAAGCTGACTCCTTTTCTAATTCCTGAACATTTTTAAGTTTAAAATGAAAAAAAAATATATATATATATATGTGGAGAGAGAGAGAATGTTTTGAACTGACAAGAGGTTTGTGTTTTTTGGTTGTTCTGAACCAGATCGACAATGAACAAGCAAAATGTCTATACATCTTTTTTGTTTTATTTTCAAGTAGTCTATAACCTTATCCCTGTTTTCTGTTTCAGGTCAAGACTTCAGAGCTCATAATAAGCAACCTTCAGTGCTGAGTGAGTGGTTGGTTGTCTGCTCGTTATTCGATTAATCAAATCTAATCTTACTTTATTCTCCCAACTTAAAGTTCTGATAGGATTTTAAGTCATTTTACTCTTTGCCTTTTTAGTCCACCACGCATCAGTACTACGTGTGGTAACTACTCTGTGATGGGGAAATGTGTTCAGGGCTATTTTACCACAAGTAATTTACTTGCAAGAGTAAATAGTTAGGTCGGGCACAGTGGCTTGTGCCTATATTCCCAGCTACTCAGGAGGCTAAGGTGGGAGTATCACTTAAGGCCAGGAGTTTGAGACCAGCATGGGCAACACAGTGAGATCTCCTCTGTAAGCCATTTTAAAAGTTAGCTGAGTGTGGTGGCGCTCACCTGTAGCCCCAGCTACTCAGGAGGCTGAGGCAGGAGGATCGCTTGAGCCCAGGAGTTTAGGGCTGCAGGGAGCTATGATCAGGTCACTATACTCCAGCCTGGGCGACAGAGGGAAACCCCATCTCTAAATAAACAAACAGATAAATATACATATACAGAGAGAAAGACAGTAAATGGCTAACTTTTCTTCTTAAATAACATTAAAATCTAATGAAGTGTTTTTGAACTCAGTCATTCTCATACACCAGAGCAGAGGACTTGGGTGTAGTCTGTCTGTTAGGTGACATTATACTTGTTGGCCACCTGCTTTGCTGCGGGAAATGGTTCATCCTCACTGATAACGATCCTTTGAAATTATGTTTTACTTCTGTAACTATTGCTTTTATTATTTTCCTCCCCTACTTTATTTTGCCTTTCTGGTAGAGTTATTGTATAACACTGGAATGTGGTATATACACTTTCAAAGTATGGGAAATGATATTTCGATGTATGTGTTTGCTTCAGCCTCAGGATATCAAAAGCCCTCTCAAGTATGGGCCCAACAGACTGCAAGAATAAGGAGTAGGATGCAGAGTAAGTAGACAAATCTCTGTTACCAAGATAATTTTATTTGCTGTGTTTTTCTTGATAAAAATATTTAGGGCCAGGTGCAGTGGCTCACGCCTGTAATCCGAGCACTCTGGGAGGCCGAGGCGGGCGGATTGTTTGAGCTCAGGAGTTCGAGACCAGCCTGAGCAAGAGTGAGACCCCGTCTCTACTAAAATTAGAAAGAAATTAATTGGACAACTAAAAATATATAGAAAAAATTAGCCGGGCATGGTGGCGCATGCCTGTAGTCCCAGCTACTCGGGAGGCTGAGGCAGGAGGATCGCTTGAGCCCAGGAGTTTGAGGTTGCTGTGAGCTAGGCTGACGCCACGGCAGTCACTCTAGCCCGGGCAACAGAGTGAGACTCTGTCTCAAAAAAAAAAAAAAAAAATTTAGTTCTTCAGATAAGCATTTAGGTTGTCTGTGATTTCACCAAAAAGAACAGCTTTTTCCCTAGGCAGGCAGGTTCCGGTTCAGGTTTCTGTGACTGCATCCTAAGCTTTTGGGAAAGATGGAAGCACTGTCTTTACTTTTTCCCATGTGCCAGGTGATAAAACAGCGAGACTAGGGAAGAATATGTATGTACGAAGAGGTCAGACCATTAATATACACGCTTTGGAATCGGTCTCGGAAGTTGGTGTAGAGAAAAGAAGACGAGTTTGGTGTTAGAGCGCCTGGGTTCCAGTCCTATCTCTGGTAGTTACAAATCGAGTGATCTTGGCAAAGTCATTTAACCTTTGTGAACCTCAGTTTTCTCGCCTTTAGAGATTACAGCGCCTATACCTGTGTAATTGTAATCAGCTTCTATGTGTAAATATAATTTTTTAAAGTCTAAATATCATAGAATTATTAATGCTTATTTATTGTTAATAGACTGTGTAATAGGGATTCATGCCCTCCACTCTTGACTTTTATAGAGTGATTGTTACCATAGTCTTCAAACTGAAAAAGCTCGAGCTTTATCTTTTAACAAGATTTTTTTCAGAGTTTTTGTTACCGTCTGTAATAATTTTAATAAGAGGGATAGAAATTACCTTTTAGACAGTGTCCTGCTTCAGCTGTGCATACCCTGCTGAGTGTGTGTTTGTGTTCTATGCATTATATAAATATTACATACGTTACATAATTAGTATTTAGCTATCCTTCATTATTAACATCATAGAATAGCACTTCACAGCATTTTCATATATATTATCTCACTTGGTCTTTGCAACCATAGAGGGAGATGTTCAGGATAAACATTATCTGATGGGTTTGGGGTTTTTTATTCGGTTGAGTTTTTTTGTTTTGTTTTGTTTTGTTCGTTGTAACTTTGATGACCTAACTTAGAAACTTTTAAATAACTAAATTTTCTAAGCTAAACTAGCAATTGAAAAACAATAGCTTCTTAGAGTTACAGTTGATGTCATTTTGTCTTATTTGGGGTTTTTTGTCATGTGACCAAAAAGGCTATTTCTGTATTAGCAGTGCTGATTTTATTCCTCTAGTTTAGTCCAGTGTTTCTCAAACGACAGCTGTTGACAAAATGCCAGGAAGATCCCCCAGGAAGATCGTTTGTATATATTAACATGAAAGTTACAGAGCTCTAGGCAAGTGGTAGGTGGCGATGCTGGTCCATACAGGGCCTGTGACCGAGACACCTCAGCCGCCTGCCTTCAGAACCTCGTCCCGCCGCTCCCTCTCTCAGATGTGAAATCTGCTAAAAACAGATGGAGGAGAAAAGGGAAGCATTAGGATACTTTTTAATTTATTTTGTAAAATAATGATGGAAGTGGAGATTTGATGGAGTTCTGATAAAATTATTTTTGAGCTCCATTTAACCACAGATCTGAAACAGAATTACTTAATTGTCTATTAACAGAAGTGATGAAAAGTTTTTTAATGTGATTTTAAAAATATTACTAATATTTGAAATGGTCAGAAGCCCCAGAGGAAATATTTGAATCAGTCGGAGGTAGAAAATAGCTAGGATTAAGATTGAATTTTATATCGAAACACCTTATCCTGATAGCTCAGTAATCCATAATCCACATTTTGTCCTTTCCCTCGTTACAGCACCTTCACCAGGCAAGAGTTCAGTGTGTGGCAGTTTTTCAGATGGTATAACGTATTTCCTTTTGTTACGGTGTACTGTTTTCTCTGTCCTCTTAACTGTGTTACAGAAGTTTCACCAATCCTATTACCTAATTCTGGGTCAGATACTTCAGGGCTCTCTGGGATAACAGCATAGTAAGTGTTTGCTTTGTCCTGACCACTTCATGCTGCGGTAACTACGAAAGACACAGGTCTTGTGTCTTCAGGAGCTTTCGGTCTGATGGGCCCTCAGATAGTCTGCTTTTTCTTCTGCTTCTGCCTGATCTCTGCCTTCTTTTTTTCTTGGTGGAATTTATATCTTCTTTCTCTATTAGAAATAAAAACTCAAAGTATAAAATATAAGACAACAGTCTTCTTTTATTACTCCTATCCTTAGATGACAGCATTCAGAAATCAGAGCCTGGAAACCAGTCTCCATCAACCTCCAGCCAACGTAAGTTTGTCTATTTGGTTTTTGTTACATGTGTCTCTAAAATTGGTGGTCCATAATTGTTTAAAAATGTTTTTTGACAGCAGTATGACTGATGCTATTTGAAGAATCATAGTTGAAGCATTTCATAGGAAATACTATATATTTTATTAGCAGTGAAATTCTCTATGGACAAACTATGTGATGTAACATCTGATTTTCTCCTTCGCTTTATTGTCCATAGACCAAAATAAGAGTCAATAAATAAAGCTACTGATACTGTTAACTGAGTGAACCATGCTGAACTAGAAGAAAGACAGCACATAGAATGACATAATGGGATTATTATGGGTGTGGAGTTCACAGACCTGTATTTAAACTAGATTGGACCACTTAGCTCCTATATAGCCTTGGAGCAAGTTTCTTAAATTCTCTATGCCTGTTTATTGGCCTGAATGAGTACTAAGAAAACAGACTACCAGTGAGTCTCAAACATGTTGGTCTCAGTAACCCTTTACACTAGTAAAGTTATTAAAAACCTCAAAGAGCGTTTAAAAAAACAAAAAATACGGGGCCGGGCACGGTGGCTGATGCTTATCATCCTAGCACTTTGGGAGGCCACGGCAGGAGGGTCATTTGAGCCCAGGAGTTTGAGACTGTCCTGGGTAACATGGCAAGACCCCATCTCTACAAAAAATTTTAAAAATTAGCCAGGCATGGTGGCGTGCACCTGTAGTCCCAGCTACTCGGGAGGTTGAGACAGGAGGACTGCTTGAGCCCAAGAGTTTGAGGCTGCAGCCAGCTGTGATCACACTCCAGCCTGGGTGACAGAGTGAGAACTCTGTCTCTTAAGGAAAAAGGGGGGGAGGTTTAATATCTCTTTATACTTACCTAGAAAGTAAAGTTGAGAAATTTTTTAAATATTAATTTATTTTTAAGTAATTAGTAAGAAGAGTGACAGTTTTGCATTTTTTTTCTAATTTCTTTAATGCCTGGCTTAAAACGGAATTGGTTTTTCACATCTGCTTCTGCGTTCAGTCATTACAATATATTGTTTGTTTGTTTGAGACAGGGTCTCAGCCTATTGCTCTATTGCCAGTGGTGGAAGACAGTGGCGTCATCATAGCTCACAGCAACCTCAAACGCCTGGGCTCAAGTGATCCTCCTGCCTCAGCCTCCCAAGTTGTTGGGACCATGGGTGTGTGCCACCACGCCCAGCTAATGTTTCACTGTGTTGCTAAGACTGGTGTCAAACTCCTGGCCTCAAGCAATCATTCTGCCTCAGCCTCCCAAAGTGCTAGAATTACAGGTGTGAGCCACAGCATCTGGCCTATATTGTTTGCTTTGGTTGAAGTATCTGTAGAAAATCCAGTTTCATAAAGATATGAAGAATTTTAATAGCCTTTTCAGATAATTATGTGAGGTCGGATATTCTTTTTTGGTATTCTCCAAAACTCAACAAATGGTAGTTTCTTAAATGTTATTCGAAATACTAAATAGAAACCATATTAATGAACTTTTTGTACCCTCTTAAAAATCAATTGGTTTTTCTTACACTTCGAATGGAGTATCATGGACTGGTCATTTTGAAAATACTGGTTCAGTAAGATATGCAGATCTTCCAAGTGCTGACACACTTGTAATAGGAAAGATCAAAGTTGTTAATATCACTATCAATCTCCAAGACTATTTTTTTTGAGACAGAGTCTTGCTCAGCCGGCCCGGGCTAAGTTGCAGTGCCGTCATCATAGCTCTCTACAGCCTCAAACTCCTGCCTCAGCCTCAGCTGGGACTACAGGCTCGCGCCACTGTGCCCAGCTAATTTTTCTATTTTTAGTCAAGAGGGGGTCTCACTCTTGCTCAGGCTGGTCTTGGAACTCCCGAGCTCAAGTGATCCTCCCGCCTCGGCCTCCCAGAGTGCTGGGATTACAGGCATCAGCCCCCACGCCCGGCCTTAAGATTTTTAAAAAGTCTTTAAGTACAGTATTGGGAGCTGTCAAGCTTTGGTGGCAGATAGAATTTTACTAAAATCCTAATTTTCACTTGAAAGCTTAAATTTTATAATTGATGAATACCATCAGTTGTTTTCCTAGAACAGGCTCGCTTTGTTCATTTTCAAGAAAATGTCTCAGATACACAAGTCTGACTAGCCATAGTTTGTTACTTGTTCTTTCACGTAAAAAATGATACTCCATTAAAAAGTACTAATCGGCTTATACCTAGGTGCACAAAATTCTTTTCCTTGGGACAACCATTGTTCTGTGCTATGCAGTAGAAGGGCTTTATGTATACTCCCCATTTCTTCACACGGAATATGGAGAAGATACATACTCAAATATTGAGACTTAATAAGATATGTAACTTGAACTGCTTCATGAACAACATTCTTAAGTGAAACCGGCCCCTGTTTTTTTAACCTTGCACACATGGCCGTGAAAAATGCAACGGCTACACTGGCGCTGTTTGCGGCCCCTGCCCTGTGAGTCACGCGAAATCATCATTAAGTTTCCCACCATTGCCTCTGCACCGTCAGTGCACACGTCAGCACGATGGGAAAAGTCAAATTATGAGAATAGCTTTAACCTCATGGGCCCCCCTAAAATAGGATCTTAAGGTACCCCCCCAGACCACACTTTGAGAACTGCTGCTCTAAAAATGTCCCTAGTACAATTATTAGCCTAAAGCAGTCAATAAATAAATAAAAGCCATAAAAGTATATTGTTACTATCATATTAACTGATTAAGTGAAGTAGAATATGAGAAAGTGCTTTAGAAACTGAAAAGCACTAAATCAATGTAAATTGATGTTATTATTGCCAATAATAATTAGGGATACAAAGTAAATTTTACCAGTGTTACCTTCCATACCAGAAAAAGATGGGCCTCGGTGCAGGTGATTTAAAGGGACAACTTGCTGTTACAGCATCTGGAAGATTGTGCACTTACTTTGCATCCTTTCCTTTAACCCTTTATATACTTCAGAAATATTTCACCTTGGCCCGGCATGGTGGCTCATGCCTGTAATCGCAGCACTTTGTGAGGTCAGGCATTCGAGACCAACTTTGGCAACATAGCAATACCCCATCTCTACAAATATCAGAAAAATTTGCCGGGCATGGTGGCGCACACCTGTAGTCCCAGCTACTCAGGAGGCTGAGGCAGGAGGATCTCCTGAGCCCAGGAGTACAGTGAGCTGTGATGGCAGCACAGCGCTCCGGCCTGGGCAGCAGAGCAAGACCCTGCCTTAAAAAAAGAAAAAGAAAAAGGAAATATTCCACCTTGGGTAATTAGCCATGTGAAATATGAACTGCTGAATTTCTAAATTTAAAAATATTTTATAAAGTGTCTTTTAATTCTATTTTTGTCCCAACTATTAGCAGTATTATTAATAATAGTTTTGCTTTATAAACTATTATCTCCGACCTGTTTATGCCATTTCGTATGTTTAAGTGCTACTTTTTCCTTGAAGACTTATATTTACATTGGAGAGATATATGCATATGTATACATGTAACTCAAAGCCTGTGGGTATTGAGATTTCCTTGAGAACATGATAAATTATTTTAATTCTTTAAGAAGGAAAATTACCAGTTCCCTTCTTTAAAGACTTTCCTCTTTTAATTAATGTTTATAAAAATTAATACAGATTTTAAAAGTCATTCATTCTTGAATCTAAGAAAATGGTATTTATATCTGTCATTTCTTTTTTTCTGAGCAGAATTGACTAGACAACCCAAAAATGTATCTTTTGTCAAGATCAAGTGGTGGTGGCTGCTTTTCCTAATAGCTCCTCTTGCCTTTGGGAGTCTTTGGTTCTTTCGTACTCCTGACGTAGAAGCCTCCGCTGCTGTTCAAGAGTTCCAGAACCAGATGAACCAACTTAGGAATAAGTACCAAGGCCAAGATGAGAAGCTGTGGAAAAGGAGCCTCACGTTCCTGGAAAAACATCTTAATAGCTCCCACCCCCGGCCTCAGCCTGCCATCTTGCTGCTCACTGCTGCCCGAGACGCTGAGGAAGCACTTAAATGTCTGAGTGAACAAATCGCTGACGCTTATTCTTCCTTCCGTAGCGTCCGTGCCATCCGGATTGACGGGGCGAGCAAAGCTGCTCAGGACAGTGACACTGTCAAACTCGAGGTGGATCAGGAACTGAGCAGCGGATTCACAAATGGCCAGAACGCAGCCGTGGTGCACCGCTTTGAGTCGCTGCCCGCAGGCTCTGCTCTGATCTTCTATAAATACTGCGACCACGAAAATGCAGCCTTCAAAGATGTAGCTCTAGTACTGACTGTCTTGTTGGAGGAGGAGACACTCGGAACCAGTCTAGGCCTAAAGGAAATTGAAGAAAAAGTGAGAGATTTCCTCAAAGCCAAGTTCACCAGCTCTAACACACCCGACTCCTACGATCACATGGACCCAGACAAACTGAACGGGCTCTGGAGCCGCATTTCTCACCTGGTCCTGCCCGTGCAACCCGAAAATGCCCTGAGAAGGGGCATCTGCCTATAAGGGGTGAGAAAAGAGAAAATCGTGTCTCAAGTTCTGAGAATGTTTCAGACTTCCTAACCAGAGACAGGATTCAGAGCTCTTTTTGAGAGAACTGGTTTCCTTTTAAAGGAAGTTAAGTTCTTTCTGTAAACGTGGAACATCTAAGTCGTTTATCCAACCTAATTATCTATGATATGAGAGAATCATTTCTGTTTCCACTGAGAGCTGTCGAGGAGGGTATCCTAGGGGCGTAAATTATATGCAGTTCCATAGAGAATCTGTTTTGATCCTGGGCTGAATTATCGTTGCTGTGTTGTAACCAGTGAGAGGGATTCAGCTCCTTTCTTGTGAATCTTCCCAATTTTTTAACTTCGATTTTTCACAAAGTTTTTGGAGTTATTAGTAAGATAGCTTCCCTAAAAGTAACCGCGGATTTTCCCATTATGTTCCCTTTTACGCCATTTAGTTGTGAGTTCCTTAGTCAGCTTCTGCTTGTGGGAACAAAGGTAATGAAAGGTCATCTGGGTGTGTGTTTGGATTCATCTTCTTTTGTTTTTGGAGGGTGGCAAGAAGCAGGCAAGGGAAAAGAGAGAAATTGTGTAATAGGGAAGGTAAGGGGAGGAACAAAGTCTGCAAGATGAAATGTTACAATGAGGCACTGAGACGTAGGTTACTCAAACATAGGTATTTGGGATTTGTTTTTTACATTTCCTTTTTTTTTTTTTCCTTGAAGAAATTCTTGGTCCTCCCAAGGATTTTTAAAGCATGTGTATCACAAGGTTTAATATATTTGTTTACTTGACTCTTGAGGGTAGGTAAATTCAGAGCAGTTTATTTTGGACATATCCTGAAGCTTTTGTTTTAAATTAAGAAACACAGTTTCAGGAGTTGGTAAACCATTTTTTAACCAGCTATCCTGGGCTTTTGAAGAAAGATTTAATTTTCTGCGCATCCACTTGTTGCCGTCTTTAGAACACTCCATGTAAAAATTTACTATGCACGCGATAAATTTTATTGAGTGCCTGAAGCCAAGATAGTGAACTTTATCACACATGAAGAATGTTAGATGCATTTCTGTGCTACCGTAGTATTTCAGCTGTAACCTCGCATCTATAGCTGAGCTTTCTCATCTGTCAACTGCTTTGGTTTTCTTAAAATCTTATGATTCTGGATCAACCTTGTTTTTTTTATTTTCCATAAACCTTTAAATGAAAATGTTGTTTTTAGAATCAGTCATTGGCTTCATCATTTACCCTTTGAAGGTGTCACTACTGATAATAGAGAGGGATATGATTTTTCCCCTAGGTGTCATAAACTTATACCCCTTATTGTAATTTGTTCCTGACTCTGAAAAGTCAGATCATCTGATTTATAGAGGATTATAAAACAGCAGTTTTTAAAAGGCTTATTTTATACATACATGTTATATGGAGAAACAAATATTTTTATTAAATATTTCACTGACCGAATAATTTAAAAGTTATATGTTACTTGTATCTTTCAGGAAAAAATAATTGAAGCAGCTGATCTGTAAATGACTTTAAAAACTATTTTAGTAGTCTAAATAAATTTACTTTCTTGGTTTGTACTCTGTGTTATAAACTTGATGACTTATAAACTTTTTTTTTTAAGTTAATCAAAGTGTTTTCTTTACACTTGAACAATTATAGTGACTTTGGAGAAACGAGGCCAAAGAATTGGAGCCATTCACAAGTATGTTGGTTTAGAAATGGAATAGCCATGATTTTGTTTTATCCAGAGATTTTGAATTATTAAAATGTAGTTAATTTAGCTATTGCTCACTTGGCAAAAGAATCTCACACAGATTTTCCTAAACTTCTCTTTAACCTCCCTAAAGAGCCTTTTTAGATGTTTTTTTCTAAACATCCCTTCCCCATGAAATTTTCATACCACACATACGTTTATGGACTGTATATATTTTTGTGCTTCATACAAAATATATTTTTTGTCGCCAATAAACCAGTTTTCACCCCCAGTGGGAATGCATGCTCAAGAGAATCCATATTTTTATTTTGATTTACTTATTTAGAGACAGGGTCTCGCTCTGCCACCCAGGCTAGAGTGCCGCAGCGCAATCAGCTCACTGCAGCCGCAAACTCCTGCGCTCCGGCGATCCTCCACCGCAGACTCCCAAGTAGCTGGGAGTAGAGGTGTTTTATTAACACAAAACCCAGCAGTATGAGGTGGGAATTTCCTAGGAGGGTGACTTAGAGGCTGGAAAAATTCATCACAAGCGTCACAAGACAACCAATAATGCCCCTGACGAAGGGAAACCTCTATAAACCGCTAGCTGAAGCCAGCCTGTGTCCTCTTGTTCAAAGCCGGTCATGTCCACACCCAAACCAGCGGGGGAAGAGGGAACAGTCATTCCAGAGGGCTCAAATGACTCGTGAATCTTCCGGATAATGGGAGAGAGCACAGCCTCGCCTGAGCATTTTGAAGTGACTAAGGGGATGCCCACTGGCCAGGTGCCTCCTCGTACGGTCTCATCCATCCCGTATCTCCCGTCACGGCATCGGCACGCTTCCCTTGCCGCGTGCCCCTGGAGAAGCATACGTGTTGTCAGGGCGTGCACAGTGGTAGTCACAACGAGTGTTCAGGTATTTGTTGAATAAGAAGAGCAAGCCCTACCTATTAGGTAGGCTGCACCTTGCTCAGTGTTTTATTTGCTTTTTTTTCTGTTACGCCTGAGCCCTTTCTAAAAGCTCTATGTAACTATTTCACCTGGATTCAGCAGTGCTAGGAATAAAGAAAAACGAGGACCAATCCAAGTGCCAGAAACTGGCACTTCTCCGGCAGAGACAGTGATCATTAGTGAGCGGTCCCCAAGGGGAAAGTGAACATCAAGGGAAAAGATGGGGAAAGCTTGAGGTCTTTTCAGTGATATTCGGCATTTGTATTTTCTTAAAACAATTAGCAAGTTTCCTTACATCTTTTTATATTTTATAATCCAGATAAGAGATGGCTGTGAGTGTGGAGAGAAGACGGATAAGAAAAATATTTGAGAAGTACAATTGAGAAGATTTGTTGACTTTATAAGTTGACATTTTGCAGTTTGAAGTAGAAATAGTCACATGTATTTAGTGAGGAATTGATTAAATAAAAACCCTGTCCAACCAGGAAATGAGAAAAGGAGGGCTGAGGTGAGGATTAGAAGAACATACATCTCAGACTCCACGACAAAGGAATATGCGAACTGAGAAGCCTGGTTTTGGGTGGAGACCTCAGCAGCCATTCCCTCTGCCTCGACCCGTCGGTCACTTCCCCTCTGTGACTTCAGTAGCAAGAAGGTGAATTTGATGGCTCAATCCAGGATGCCTGAGAAGGGTATATGATCAAACATGGCTGTCTGGTTCACCCCTTTAACAGGGACCATGGGGCAGGGATGGGATAGGGTAGTTTCCTGAGATCCGGCCAGGGAGTGGGCAGGTACGGTTCAGGAATGACTAAATACTTCTTCAAATATACAATATCTTTTTATATAGAACGTGATGTATGATTAATTCATTTTGGCTTTTTTGGAAAAGAAATTAAAAGTAATGGAAACATTTTTTATCTCAAATGCTGAAATCAATATGGTATTTGGAAACATTTTAAGTTTTAAAATCTGGGTCTTGGTCATGGGTCTACTACAAATGTGATTTCTTCCCATTATTTCTGTTTCCTCTATGCCGAAAAAGAGGGAGACAGTTATCAAGACATCAGGTACTATTTTAATATACATCAGCTATTATTATCAATTTGTTTTAAGTCCCTCAATAGAACATGGAGCTTTCTTTGGTTTTCATGCTGTTTCTTGGGCACGTGAGGTGGTAGGTGACTGTGTACCTGATTCAAACTTGATTTTTAGGGCTTGTTTTCCCACTTTGAGAGAATACTATTCTTGGACTAAACTCAATAGCAGAATCTACTCCATTCTACACAGCACTGCATAGAGGACATTCACCATAGTAGTTATTTGCATTTCTGAATGGACAAATCTTTTATCTACTCTCAATTTCTCATAGTTTAAATTGACTTCCTCTTATTTTGCCTACAACAAAGATGGAAAAGATCTGTATGAAGGTCTTTTTATATGTATTAAGTTGTCCCTCAACCTTTTATATTTTTTGCCAGCTATTGTTTATTAATGCTCCAAACACTGTTCTAAGTGATTCACATGTATTAGCTCATTTAATTCTCACAGCAACCCTGTGAGGCGGTGCTATTGTATTTTCCCAATTTAATAGATGGGAAACCGAAGCAGACAGGTCAAGTGACACTCAGAATGGTGGAGCAGAGATTTGAACCCAGGCAGTCTGGCTGGGGAACATCTGTTCTCACCACGGAGATGTTCTCTAGAACCCCATTCTAAATACAGAAACAAACAAACTCGGTGTCTCCTACTGTACACTCACAACCCCCTCCTCACAGCAGATCTGCGGACGTGTTTCCCCACACAGCAGGCAAGCAGTTCTGCAGGAGACGCCAGCTGGGTGTCCTCCGATTCATTCTGACACTGCAGATGGCATCAGCTCCCGCAGGTTGAGAGTTCAGCCCCACGAGTCTGCCCCCACCGCGCACACTCCTGATGCCGATTGCAAGCCCCAGGTGGTTTCACCTGCACTTCTGACCAACTGGTTATAAATCGGGGTTCCCGTGGCCCCTTCCTCGGATCTGATTAATTTGCTCAAGCAGCTCACCGAACTCGGGCAAACACTACACGGTCATTCCCTGCTTGATGACGCTTCATTGTTGGACCGCATCTGTAACTGTGGTCCCGAAAGATTATAATATATTTTTACTGTACCTTTTCTAAGTTTAGATATGTTTAGATACACAAATACAGTTGACCTTGAACAACACAAGTGTGAACTGTGTGGGTCTCCTTATACTCGGATTTTTTTCCGTAAGTATATTGGAAAATTTTCTGGAGATTTGCAACAATCTAAAAACAACTTGGGCGGGGGGACCAAGGGCAACATACGTAACCTAAACATCTGTACCCCCACAATATGCTCAAATAAAAGTAAAAGAAAAAAAAATCTGAAAAACAGATTAAATTCATAGACTAGAAATATCGAAAAAAAATTAAGAAAAAGGTATGTCATGAATGCATAAAATATATGTAGATACTAGTCTATTTTGTCATTCACTATCATAAAATATACACAAACCTTTTATAAAGGGTTAAAATGTATCAAAACTTACACAAACACAGGCTGCCATTTGCAGTCAAGAGAAATGTAAACAAATGTAAAGACACAGTGTTAAGTCGTAACTGCATAAACCTGTAGTATTAATACAGACTGCACTGCCGTGATAGTTTCGTGGCCCTTCCTGTGGCTATCGGGGCGAGTTCAAGTGTTGCATCTGCTTAAAACGCCACGTGATGTCAATCATCTCCACGTGAGCACTTTGTCTCCCTGGTACATCTTGTATCGCAGTACGAAGTGATCTCTCTCAGTTCTTATGTATTTTTCATCATGTTTAATTCAATACCATAAATCGTGAATAACACCAGAGGACCCACACAAAATGCTGGAAGTGCTCCCAAGAGACAAACTCACGACATTACAAGAAAAGGTTGCATTGCTTGGTGTGCGCCGAGGTCTGCAGCTGCAGTTGCCGCCATTCCGGACAGAATACTCACCTCAGAAACAAAGTAAAGTTACAGTGTCAATAAATACAGTACACTACTGTAAATATATTTTCTCTTCCTTATGATTTTAATAGCATTTTCTTTTCTGTAGCTTATTTTATTATAAGAATATAGCATGTACTACACATATGAAATACATGTTAATCAACTGTTTCTGTTATCAGTAAGGTTTCTGGTAACAAACGTTAGGCTATTAGCAGTTAAGTTTTTGGGAGAGTCGAAAGTTATATGCAGATTTTCTACTGCACTAGGGGTTGTACCCCTAACCCCTGAGTTGTTCAGGGGTCAACTGTACTTACCATGATGTTACAATTGTCTGCAGTATTTGGTACGATAACACATTGTACAGGTTTGTAGCCTGGGAGCAATGGGCTGTACCCTATGGCCTAGGCGTGCATGCTCTATGATGTTTGCACAACGACAAAATCGCCCAGTGATGCATGTCTCAGAGCATATCCCTGCCATTGAGCAACACATGACTCTACTTATGCTTACAGGTTTATTATAAAGGACATTCCAAAGGATACCAGTGGACACCGGATGAAGAGACGCATAGGGCCGGGCATGTGGGAAGGGCATGGAGTTTCCATCTATTCCGTCCCAATCTATTCCGGTTCTGTACAGGTTATCTTCAATCTATACATTATCCGTGGCTTTCCTTTAAACACTTTTCTTTCTTCCTTGCTCAGCATCTGGAATCCAATATTGCACACACCAGGGATCTAGAGAACTAATGAGCAGAATGAGAATCATCGCACAGTCCTATTCGTTCACACATATCTGCCCACACAACCGTGCCTCTGCAACGCAGTTACCGCATTGCTGCAGTGTTAACTCACGGTTCATCTTTTTCAAAACCCTTACGTGTAACCCAGGGGTGGTTACATGTCCCTGCTTACCACACACCCTGTTTTTGACCTCTCTCGACCTTGATGCAAAACTCAACACCTCTTTGAATTACTAAGAATCCATTCGCATGAAGAGCATTGACAATTTCACGCGGAGGGAAAACTGACCACAGGACACAAATGACACACCCCACAGAACACGGAGTCGTCCTCATCCCCGTTGTGACGAGAGACGGTGTGACTAAGAGCAAGATGAGGAGTCTGACTGCCGAGGACCACGTCCCCGCCTCACACCTCTGTCACCACGTGACATTGGCAAATGACCATTTCTCTGCTTCAGTTTTCTCATCTCTAAAATGAGGAAAATAATGTAACCACATTATAATGCTGTTGTGGGGATTAAGTGAGCTCACACGTGCAGAGCACGTACAAGGTGCTGAGCATATCAAAGGGTACAGCATTAGCCATCTCGTTCACCGAAATTCTTACCACCAGCAATTCTCTCCCTTTTCCTGGGTGGCGCAAGCTGTGACGGGCTCTTACTTCCACCTTTTTGGGTGACCCTTTTTGTACACAGTACTTGGGCTTTCTCCCAGCTGGCACCTCCATTACAAACCCCAACCCGTCACAGAGTTTATTAAATCAAAGGCCCTTCTGGTTACCAGAATCCTGCTTCCCCCCAAATCAGAAGTACCATAAAGAATAGGAAAGCTTTTCCACCACACACACACGGCTCTTTCTCTCATTTATCCATGGCTTCATCTTCTCACTCACCGTCATTGTCCTACTATCATCCTTAATGAACTTCACTTTCTTTCACTCGAGCAACTGTAATTTGTTGACATTTTCCAAGTGCTGCACAGACTACCCCGTGCTGAACACAGAGGTGTCCCACCCAGATCCCCTTTCACGGAACGATTTCTATCACCAGCTGCTGGGAGTGCGTGCAGTGGGCAGCCTGCACTGCCGACCACTCCATGCATCGCCTCAGCTGCAGAGAACCTCCTTGCCCAAGACCGTATCTGGGGTGGGGGAGAGTGGTACATCCCAAAGACTGATCGAGGGGATATAAAGGCTTGGCTTTCTCAGCTCCACTCAGTGCAACTCTGATGGGCCGTTTGCACCCCAGAATTTCCTCCATGAGGTTAGCTGATGCTACGGCTCCTGTATTACGGCATGACTTCTCCCTCTCCCCCATTCTGCTTTGTTTCCCTCCTTTCCACAGGTGTTGATACCAAGGTACTCTCTAATAAACATCCTGCACACTAGATTTTGTTTCAGTCACTAACGTTTATCGAGCATTTAATATGTGCAAGGCACCACGCTAGTCACCATACATATAGTATCTCATTTAATCTTTATACTCTTTGCAGTAGGTATTATTACTATCTTTCTGTTACAGGAGAGGAAATGAAGTCCCAGAGCTCTACGGTTTAGTAACTGGTGCCACTAGGACTGAACTCAGTCTGACTCCTGCATCTGCATTCTTAACGATAACATCTTCCCACGTTGCATCCCGTCATATCCATTTCTTCTTTTCTTTTTTCTTTTTAGACAGAGTCTGGCTCTGTTGTCCGGGCTAGAGTGCCGTGGTGTCATCATAGCTCACTGCAACCTCCAACTCCCGGGCTCAAGTGATCCTCCTGCCTCAGCCTCCCAAGTAGCTGGGATTACAGGTGTGCGCCACTGTGCCTGGCTAATTTTTCTATTTTTAGTAGAGATGGGGTCTCCCTCTTGCTCAGGCTGGTCTCAAACTCCTGACCTCAAACAATCCTCCCACCTCGGCCTCCCAGAGTGCTAGGATTACAGCCATGAGCCACTGTGCCTGGCCTCATATCCATTTCTTAAGGAGCAAAAATGATATTAAATCATATCTTATAAACCATAAACATATAATGGATATAAATTGAGGAAACATAGTGCCTGATGCATAGGATCACTGGATTACCTAATAAAATTTACACTTCTCTATAAAGCCTGGCAATAATGTTTGGAGCTCTATTAGGAAAAATACCTTTCTAATAACAAAGGCCTACTATGGTTCTGATTTCCTAATCTGAATATAAGTTGAACTAGATGATATTTAAAGTCTTCGCCAATGCCGATTCTATAGAATTGGCAAAGGTTATAATAGCCGAAAATAATGTAAAGCCCAGAATACTTCGCTTGATGTCTCCTCTGAAAGAGTCTTTGTTGCTCGTAGTCCATGATCTGTCCAAGGTCAACAGGCGTCTCAAGCTGTGTTGGAGCAGAGTAATACTTGCTGCTTGAAATATAACCTCTTAGTGAGCAGATTCCAATGAAATCTTTTTCTTTCGAGACGGTTACAAAGAACTGGGTTTTCTCTTGTGAACTGGAAGATTCCAAAGACCAAAGGTTTGCTCCTCTGAAATATTCGTATCAGCTTTTGATAAGCAGGTTAGCAGACAGAGGGTACGAAGGGCTTTTGCTTTCGCAAGATGCAGCCAACTTCCTATCTCTGACTTCACCTCTAAGTTCTGTTACTGAATCAACAGCTCTGTTTTTTAATCATCTAGTCATTCCCAAGGTGGCCCTTTGACCCTTGCAGTCCGCCTGAGCAGATCAACCTGTATTAGCTGGCTGAACTATAGGTTAAGCTCTGATTTAGTTCTAAGCAACTAATCTTTTGCCCTTATATCATCTGTTACCTCATTCCTCTACAAAAGGGACACAAACATCAAAATTTACAGCATTCTCAACATCTGTCTTAAGTCTTTCACAAAGTGTACAAGGAGTGATGTAAATATATATGCGTGTATATATATATATATATATGCATGCTAAAATTATCTTTTAATAGGAAATTAAGTAAACAAGGGGAACGAGTGGGTAAGCTAATATAATTCTCATAGTTATAGCCATATCCCATAATTAGAAAGTTGTTTGTTTCAGTGCTTATTTTTATTTGTTTCAAATCTTAAACATAAGAGTTTAAAACAATACCGAAAAAAATTAAAGCCTCGTTTCATGGTTTCTTTGAAGCATCAATTATCCTTAAAACAACACAAACAGCACAATAAAGTTAAAATACATAAAGAATATACTGTAAATAGAAACGAATAAAATAAAAAAGCAAGGTGAACAGGAAAAGTTCAGCAGTAACGTGCCAGGATAATCGGCAAGCCTGGTGAGGCCCATTTCTCAGCATGAGGTCATGCTTCAGATAGCAAAATGCTCTGGCGCCTTTCGTCTGAGGTTCTCCAAGTGCTTTGCTGACGTTATCTAACAGCAAATATTATCACCCCCATTTTATAGGTGCAGAAACTAAGATACTAAGAGATTAAATAACTTGCTTAAGCGTGCACAGTGAGTCAGTGATAGAATCAAAACTTGATTTAGGGAATCTAATCTACTTTTCTGTTTGAATCACTAGGTCAACTTTCCACATACCAAATGACATTTATTGGTGTAAATCTGTATTAAATGTATTATCTTGTAAAACTTACTATCTTCTGTAAATAATGAAAAATTTTTGTTGTAAGTCATGGTTGCTTTTTGTGCGTGAAACTTAGAGGTGATTTAAAAATAAATTCTCCCAGATTCAAAAAGCATTCACGACAGGTTTTGGTTATTTAGTAAAACCCATTTCAGGTATCTGTTAGAGAACCATAGTGGAATCACATCAGTTAGTGTCCAGCGTCCACATGGCTATTGCGTGTGTTTCATAGGTTGCTTTTGCCAGGGTAGGAGCATGAACAGGAGAGATCTGGGGATTATTCTATCCTTTCTATTCCCATCTAACTCAGAACTGACCTTGAAAATGCTGCAATCTCTATAGACACATATTATGGAAGAAGGAAAAGGTTCTTGGTTATCGTCCTTTCAAGAATGTTATTCTCTCTTTCACTTTTTTCCTAATCTTCCAGCTCCTATAAATCTTTTACAGACTGCTTTACAAACACAAACTTTTCAGTACGCAGTCACTGTTACCACTTTTGACAAAGATCACAAATAAATATAAACTGTTCATATTCTAGTAATATCAAATACTTGTGCTAAAAGTAAACTATAATCACAGGACAAAAATAAAGTTTTATAATAACTGCATGTAAATTCTAACTATATTTCAAAATGGAAATTGATTAAATTTCTCCTTCACTTTTGGGCTGAGCTCAGGATTAAAGTTAATGACAGGAGATCAAGTTAATTTAGGGCAGACAATTGCATACAAACATCCACCGGTACACACACCTTTTCCTTACTACCTCTGTGGGATATTTAAAGAGTGGCAAGACAATTCAAAGAGCGAGCGGGGTCGCTGACTCAGCAAACAGAACTATTTCTCACTCAGTCGCTCGGATCTTTCTTGTGTAGCCTGTCAAGTAAGAAGAGGCAAAAGATCAAGCTGCGAAAGTAAGACGAAGCATTTATTGAGGTCTTAGGAGTTGAAATCGGAAGACACAGACTTAGCTAGAACCCAAAATGTGTCCTGAAGAGAGGGAGGGGAGTCAGGGTTTTAAGAGGAATAAAAAGGACTCTGAGGGTGATTACAGAAGCCAGTTTCAAAGAATTGCCATCAGTGGAGGAAGCTGGCTGGTACATGATGAGTCCACAGTTCGTTGGTCATTGTTCAGGAGACGCAGTGCTGGTGAAATTTAGCTGGTTTCCAGAATGTTGTGGTCATTGCAGTTTAGCCTAGTTCGAAGGTTCAAGGCAAGTTCCTGTTTTTTTGAGTTGTGGTTTTCTTTTTTTTTTTTTTGCAAGTTTGCGGGAAATGCAGGGAATCCTTTTCAGAATGGCTTCTCAACTCCATTTTAGAGCTCTGAACCTGGGGGATGCCACTTTTCACATCACGTTTCATATTTCCCCCTTTTAATCACGATCTGATGTGAGGAAGCATCATTAGTTAATTATCAGTGGGTCAGCCCACAGGTGTGTTATCTGCGTCTCTCAGTGTTAGAAACACCTGTTTCTAGAGGGTCACGTCCCATGGTGTGTGTGTGGGGGGGAGGTTGTTGAAAGCCAGTGTGCATCCCAGGCTTCAGAGATTGGCCAAATTTGAGTAACAAGGGAATGATTTTAATAAGGAAGCCTGCATTAATCTATGGCAATTAGCTGTACATCAGAAGAGGCATACATTTGATTAACTGTGTGACATACTGATCTTAACATCTTGGGTAGTTTGACAGCGATGAGAAATACAAACCACGTACGTCTTAAAAAGAATGAGAATAAGAATTGGCAGAGAGAAAGTAATTAGCAATAATTGTATTCTAGTCCTGAGGATGTTCCCAACACCGTTATGAAGTTAACTAAAAAGATCAGAAAATTTTGGGTTAAGCCATGAGGACAGTCCCTCTGAAAGTATTCTTTTTAAATATTTGGCTAATTTGAGTATTTCAGCAGTTTCTAATTCAACCTGATGGGAAGTGTTTATCCACGTGTGACAAGAGGAATTTGGAAGCGCACAGACTTTTCTCCTTGAGCAGCTAGTAAATAGTCTGAAGCAACGTGTCTGTTGAGAACCACGGAGGCAAGAGGATCTAGGGGTTTTCATTGGGCCCTAACAGCTCTAGCAGTGTACCGTGCAATTTGGCTCACAGTGTGGGAGAGGTTTAAGATCATGTATTCTTCTGTGGCAGTTTCTATACCTTAAAAGGATCTAAAAATTCTGCCTAGGCATGCGCCTTCATTGGGTTCAATGCTACCAGGAAGTTCACTCACAGTCTTGCGAGAGCCCACAGCTGTCATCGTCATATTCAGAGGGATCTTCATCAGCGTAACGATTAATTATTGAGAGGGCCCTTTTCGTTCTGTGGGAGTTTGGAGTGGATTCAGTGGTTACTGATTTTAGAACTACAAGAGGGGAGGTAAGATAGCCCAGAAGGCAAGTACCACCTAACGGCCAACTATCAAGACGCGTATAGGCCCAGGATGAATCCCCTTGTCCACAGAGAAATGCGTGTCCTTGAGGGGCACAACGGAGACCTGAGACATTTGCAAACTTGCAAGATCGATTCTGAGGTAGGCTTGGGAGAATGTGATTAAACCATGGATCAGAATTAAGTAGGGGCCGGGTGTGGTGGCTCACGCCTGTAACCCTAGCACTCTGGGAGGCCGAGGTGGCTGGATCGCTCAAGGTCAGGAGTTCGAGATCAGCCTGAGCAAGAGCGAGACCCCGTCTCTACTATAAATAGAAAAAATTAGCCGGCCATGGTGGCGCATGCCTGTAGTCCCAGCTACTCAGGAGGCTGAGGCAGAAGGATCACTTAAGCCCAGGAGTTTGAAGTTGCTGTGAGCTAGGCTGATGCCACAGCATCTAGCCCGTGCAAGAGAGTGAGACTCTGTCTTAAAAAAAAAAAAAAAAGAAAGAAAAAGAAGTAGGGACCAAAGATTGGAGATTTTGTTGAGTTGGCAGATTTGTAACTCAGTGGGGCTGGCAGGAATGGGACTTAACCCTTCCAAAGAGGAGGGGGTTTCAAGTATGATCTGCATGAAGGTTGACGTTCTGATGTGGCCCAGTTGGTTGATAGAAAGTCCCAAGATACAGGATTAAACTAGTTTTCAGATTTTTGTTCACAATATAATGCAGACTCTTGGAAAGTATATCCTGGGATCCTGATTACTTTTCTGCTATAGTTCCCCCGAGTTAGTACAGTGTAAGGTTGCTGTGGGTAGGTAGAGATCTCCATTAGGTACAGGTGAAGTTAGGAAGAAGCAGGGATGGGGGTTACTTTCTTGCCAACAGATGAAGACATGAGAAGCAACATCGGGTGGTGTTTTAGTGTAGGTGACCGTGCAGTTGGGGAGTGACAAGTTAGAAACAGATAATACAGTGGGATCATGATTTTTAGAATATGTGTCAGCGGGGAAAATGTGGCCTATCCAACATTCAGAGAGATTTCCATAGGCGGCTAAAGACTGTGAATGTTGGACTATGGCATCATTTTTCCAGGGTGTGATATTGCAAAGAATGAGGGAAAAACAGAGCAGAAGGTAATTAGATCTCATTATAGGCAAGTGTTGGGAAGATGCTATATGTCTTCAGAGATAGCTTCAAAAGATTGTCCTGGTTGATGCAGAAATTCCAAAAGGCCAGGGCATTGAATAATGATTTCCGTAGTAATGAGAACTAGCAATAGAGCCAAAAAGGGAGGCACAATGTTTGAAAGTAATTAAGAATAGGACCTAAATCAATTTTACTTGGTGTAAAAGGACTAATAACATTGAAGAGGTAGTAATCAAAAAGTAGGCCAAATACCTTGACAATAGGGTACATTCTAATATATATTCCAAAATCTGGGTCCTAAATATGTCTTTAGAAAGTCAATTATTTTTGGCAAGGGTACAAGGATTGAGGTGGCAAACGGTGTTGCAGTCCTTGTAGACTTTCAGTGACAAAGTAGTTCAATGATTAGGGCAAAGATTAATGTAAGGGTAATAAAGAGCTGTGTTCCGGAGTCATGTTCATGCCTCGGTCCAGGGTCTGGGGACAGCTGTCGACTTCCGATGTTGCCTCTTCTAACTCCAAGATTGAGCAGAGTGGTTCCTGGTCAGTTTAAATTTCAGGTCACAATCAGGTTGAGATGTCCATATGGGAGATTCAGCCTTTTTAAAATGAAGACCATGTATCTCTCAGCCCATGTCCTTAAGCTTTGCCTGCAAGGACTGGTTACAGGACCCGAGAAGGTGCTTCCAACCTTAGCTGTAAGGCACCTTACGTAGGTGCTGTTTCCAATACACAGTCTTCAGTTTGCAGATCACGTTGCTGTTGTTTGTCGTCTCCCATAAGAGCATGATGGGAAGATTGCTCTATCAATTTTCTTAAATAATACCTGGATCAGTCCTTACAACAGGCGAGCATGTTGTCTTTGATTAGGTCTGATTCACAAAGTCCTTGTTTTAAGTGCATCGATCTTCCACTAATTATCCCAGATGGGGATAGCCGATGTTTTCCAAAAGGAACGATTAAACAGCGTTAAGGGCGGAGCTTTTGGCCGAGGCAGACGGAGAGATTTGACTAATTTTGCCAATTGTGTCTCAATGGTTCCATTAGTACGTTCCACTAACCCAGAGGACTGTGGGTGGTAGGCACAGTGGAAATGTTGTAGAATAAGCCAAATTTTACATATTCACTATATAATCTGTTTGGTAAAATGAGTGCCTTCGTAACTATGCAGTTCTAAGGGTATGACTCATGTGGGGATTATTTTTTCTAAGAAGACTTTACTTATTGCTGAGGCCATTGGTCTGCAACAGGAAAAGTCTTCAACCCAGTGGGAAAATACACAAATCGTAACCAACACAAATTTATGTCCTCGAGATGGTGGTAGCCAGATAAAGCCCACCTGTCGTATCGTAAAAGGCCTGGAGGTAAAGAAAAATGTTCCATAGAACTATGAATAGGTTTTCCAGGGTTGTGTTTGGGACGGCATCTTCGATAAACTAGAGAAGCAACCTTTGGGGAGAGTTTCTAATAATATTGTTTCCCCCAAAGATTCATTTTATCAGTTCCCCAACGGGTTAAGTGATGAATATAATCTAAAATTTGATCTTGGAGGACATCTGGCAAGACTGGTCTCTTATTGGGCCCAGACCGTAGGTTGGTTTTAGGTCATGAAAACATCCTCGAGTTTTCCGTTTGTTTTTTTCGTTTTTGGGAGCCATCCGTTGTACGTCAGGGATGTAGTTTTTGATGGTATCAGATTGGCCATTAGAGGGTTTAAGGAGGCATTGAGCTATGGGCAGCTGGTTCATAGAAGCTGCAGCTTTTGCAGCTGTGTCGGCCAAGTAATTTTTCTTTGCCTTCTTTAGTAACGGTTTTTGGGTGTCCTGAGATTTTAATTATTGCTAAAGACAGGTTTTTGGATAGCTTCAAGTAATTTTAGGACATAGTCACTGTTTTTTATCTTTTGGCCAGTAGAGGTCAGAAAACCTTTTGGTTTCCAGAGCATAACAAAATCGTGTGCCATCCCCAAAGCATAGGGGCTATCAGTATAGATATTTGCAGTCTTATTAATTGCCAGCACACGTGCTTGGGAGAGAGAAAAGGGTTCTGCCTACTGGGCAGAAGTGGCCTTGGGTAGGCAACCATTTTCAGTGGTTTCAGACAGCGAAACAGTAGCATAGCCAGCTTGACACTTCCCTGAGTTATTCTGAAGGTGGGATCTGTCGGTAAATCAGACAAGTTCAGCATTTGGAATGGGGGTTTCCAGTAGGTCCTTTCTTGGGGTTAGTACGGTATCTGTAAGGGTTATACAGTCATGTGGTGTCTTGTCAGAAGGAAGAGGAAGTAAGGTGGTAGGATTCAAAGAGTTGCAGCAACCAATAGTTACATTAGAGGGTGATAAAAGGATCTTGTAAGAAGTGAGTCTGCTAGCAGAGAAATGTTGGATATGATGAAAGTTGAATAAGGTGTCAACAGAGTGAGGAACATACACAATGGAGAGCCCATAATCAACTCTTCCATTGCCTTTAATAAATTTGCAGGGACTACAATCGCTTGCATACAGGGTGGGAGTTCTGTTGCCACCGGGTCTAATTGTTGATTGTAATATCTGAGGAGTTTCTGATGGTCTCCATGCCTTCGGGTAAGAACCCCCAAGAAATTTTCATTTATTTATGAACAAAAAAGGAGAAGGCAAGGTTGTCATTAGGATTTCCTAACTCAGGGGCTCAAGAAAATTCTCCTTAATAGTCTCAAAAGGCTTCTTCTGGCCCTTGTAGGTGTTTGAGGTAGTCACTCTCCAGGAGGGAATATAGAGGCTGAGCCATGATAGAGAAATGTAGGATTCATCGTCTATAGTATACTGCTAATTCCAAGAACTCATGGGGTTGTCTTTGGTCGTGGGGGCAGGAAAAGCCAAGATTGCTTTTATTCTTTGGGGATCAAGTGAAAGACCCTGTCCTGGAATTACATGTCCTAAATATTTTACTTGTAGGAGAGAAAGTTGTAGCTTCTCTTTTGAAATTTTATGGCCCTTGGTGGCTAATTTCTTTAATAGGTAGAGGCTGTCCATTACGAAGGCCTCTAGAGTGGGGGAACAAAAAATTCAAGTCTGCTATGTCTGCTTTTAAGACTTGGGAGAAGTATGTGAGACTTTCAGTATACCCCAGAGGCATTCCTGTCCAGATAGATTGTTGTCCTTCCCATGTGAAGGCTAAAAGATATTGGCTGTCTGAATCAACCAGGATGCTAAAGAAAGCACTGCAGAGGCCAATTGCAGTAAAAACCTTACTATCTGGTGACATGGCTGATAGTAATGTATGTGGGCTTTGCACAACAAGATCATGGGAAATTACAATGCCATTGATGGCTCTTAAGTCTTGGACAAATCTCTATCCCCGGTTATTAAGTTTTTATACCTGTAGAATGGGGTATTACATGGGCTAGTGCATGAATGATTAGCCTCTGTTTGAGGTAATCTTCAATAACTGGTTTAGTTCCTTGAATGGCTTCCTGACATATTGTTTAACATTTGGGAGTTTTTTTGTTTCATCTATTTGTGTTTTAATTGGTGGTGCTGAATGAATGCAGCCAATGTCAGTGGTGCATTTGGACCATAAGTTTTTACTTGGATATTTTCTTCTTGTTTTCAAGAACTAAAAATATAGGGGTGCAGAGTTCTGTGAGTTCCTCAAGGGTTCCCTCTTTAGTATTAATACTTTCTCCAATGGTAATTGCATCTCTCCCTTTTAGGAGAAAGAAATGTGAGCTTTGTGGGCTTCCAGAAAATCTAAGCCAATTAAGTGAATGGGAGCTGAAGGAACTAATAGAAACCAATGATAACCCTGGAGTTCCCCAAGTTGAAAGACTATGGGGAGACAGCCCCTCTCGCTGAGATTGGGAACCCACGCTGCTGGTGCAGAGATCTGCTGAGATGCATGCCCGTCTGGGCCACTGGGACAGCTGTCTGGTCTTTGTTCCCTGGGCAGGGCTCCCACACAGCCCCAATGCTCTCCTTGGGTCTTCCTTAGGTCCCTCTGATCTAGAAGGCCACATGAACTTCCCAAGCTCTTGCAAGACTTATGGCAAGCCTGGGCACAGAATTTCCTCTGGTGCTGGGACAACTGTAGTGATCACAGCCTTAGGGAACACATCAGTCAGTCTGCTTAGAATCCCTGAGAAGACCCCCTGAGGAAGGACAGGCACAGACAAAAGCAGACTGTGAAGACTAAAATAAATACCTAATCCCTCAATGTGCAGATATTATCACATGTCCACAAGCATCAAGAACATTCAGGGAAATATGACCTCACT
>NW_012148019.1:2573469-2574925 GCF_000956105.1 Propithecus coquereli
AAAAAAAAAAAAAAAAAAAGCATTCTAAGAAAAAAGAGTTGCCTTTGTATAGTGAAAATGATCACCGTGTCTATTAGTTATGCTATTTAAAGGGAATCCCAACAGGGAAAACACTAAAGAAAAGAAGGCAGTCGACATTAAAAAAAAAACTAATCTTGAAAGGTTCATGGAGATTAAATGTAGGAAAATATAATTTTTAAAGCTTAAAAAACATTCCAAAATCACACATTGCAGAAGTATTCTCTTTCTTAATAGGTATGAAACTTAACTTGGGAGAAATAGGAAAAACTTAGTACTTACATGTAAATATACTGGTTGTCTCATTCACAGATCTTATTGAGGAAATCTAAGAAGTTGGAAGCAAATTATAGCAATTAAATGATCAAATCAGCCTCACCCTAATTCAGATCTTCTCCCCACCATCAAAGTTTATCATTTTTGTATATTGTTATATATTTGTACATACACATAGAATTATTTTGGGTTTTATTTATGTAAATGTCAGGCTACAAACATCGTTTAAGCAATCTTTTTTTTTTAACTCAATAATGCTTTTTTTGAAGAATGTTTTTGAAATGTACCCATTGTTTCTAATATCTCACGATTGCTATAATGAATGAGTGTATGATTCTACGCTTTTTTTGGTTTAAAGTCAACCTCAGGTTTGTGCTAAGACCTGGTTTGCTTTTGACCTTGCAAGAAATAAAGGAGGAAGAATCTCATTAACTCCAATGCCTGGCTCTATTCCAAGAGCACTTCACCACCAATTTTAAGGGAGGGATTAGCCAACGGAAGTGAAGTGTGGATTTGAAACAGTATTCCAGATACGTAATTCAATCCCAAAAAGCTACTTTGATCTGAACAACCAGATATTTAAGAAGTGGACTTTGTTCTGCCTTGGATTTCCAGCTAGTTCCTCCTAGTCTACTTCACTGAGGAATGAATTGATCTATCCAATCATTCTCAATGGGTTTTCATTAACTGTTAGCCATATGTATAGCACTGTATTAAACAAGTTATATTTTATTTTTGATTGTGAGGTTTGTGAAGGCCATCTTTTCCTTTCTTTGTCACCTTTTCACGTTATAGGATATACTTCCTAAATCCTAGTTACCTTTACCAACTGCTACGAACCAGTAACTCAAACAGGGCAGTAGGAGAAAGTGTAGGTGGTACCACTGATTTAGCTGTTTGCCTTAAAGTTCCATCAAATCATCAAGTCATATCTTATACCTCAAAAAAAGATATATACCTTAAAATTGGAATCCTTGCTAACACTAGGTCCATGCAGGTTAAATTCTTTTTTCTAGAGTTACAGGGCAAGTCATTGTGAGTAGAAGGTTTGGAATTAGATGTAGGTTAGATCAACAATGGCTTGCTATTCAAATGTGAAAATTCCAAGGCCCTTATAAACCCCGAGCTTTTTTTTTTTTTTTTTTTTGAGACGATGTAGACT
>NW_012148019.1:2578694-2579503 GCF_000956105.1 Propithecus coquereli
CTGCTAATCGTCAATTTTTTCTTTATTCATTTCTTCCTTTTATTCAATGTTCCAAAGGTGGACCATGTCTGTTTATTGCTTTTTTATCCTTTCTTTCTTCTCTCTTTTCCCTGATATCATTCCATTCTTGCCTGGTAATGCTATTGGCGCTCTTATGACCGGTTTTCTGCTTTCTGTCTCTACTGTCACTCTCGGGTGGCTCAGGCTCTCCTGGGATCTACTTTTGGTAAAGGTTATGTCTTTGGATATGTTGAATAAGCAAGACTCAGGGGTGTCGTAACAAGGCAACTTTATTTTGTTCTCTTGCCATCCTGCTAAGTCTGTTCCAGGGAAGAAATCCTTCTCTTACTCCTGGATAAAACTCAGGCAGGTTTCATGGTTTTCTGACCAATTTTAGTTAATGAAGAGTCTTATATTACATCAGCTTGCAAACACAGTATTAATTCAGTAATAAAATACCCAGCCCAATATATGAATCAACATTTCAACCTTTATCCAAAGGTATGACTTCTTCTGCCCTCTTTGATCCAGGGCTCCCTGCAGTGTGTTAACTCCTTTCAGGAAGTGGGGCATGGTCCTTCTTTTCTCTCTTTCTGTCTAGACTACATCCCTTTCCTCAGGTTTGCTAATAATGGTTTCTGTCCTGCCCTGGGCGGAAAGCAGAGAGTTGAGGAGTCAGGGAGGAACTGTGAGAACATTCTCACTTGACTGGTGTGTTGTAAGGTAGCTTTGCTCTTCTTTAGCTTAGTAGATTTAAAGGTCATTCTTTCTCTTAGAGCATTTCCCTGGGTTCTTTAAAGATCCTCCTG
>NW_012148019.1:2581283-2587463 GCF_000956105.1 Propithecus coquereli
TTTATAATGGTTGAATTTATTATTGAAAAAGATCAGATTTGGCATCCAGGCTTGACATTTTCTTAGAAATGTCTTTAATCAGTCCTGACACATAATTGTATTCAATTAATTACAAATAGTGAATGACATCATTACATCACCAAAGCTGTATCTTTCCATTCCTCAATTTGTTGTCTAGAGATCGATACCAAATTTCACATTACCAGGAGAGAAAATATATAACTGTTCATCCACAATTTAAATTCAGCAAACATTCAATTTAATTTTATAAATATTGAGTACCTGGTATGTGCAAGGCACTGATTCAGCTAATAAAAAATAAATGATTCAGCTTAGTAAAAATAACCAACATTTTAAAGCACCTATTATATGCCAAGTACCATGCTATGTCCTTTGCATATATTATTTCTCTTTTTACACAGCTTTATTGATACATACTTCATATATTATGCAATTCACCCATTTAAAGCATATAATCCAATAGTTCTTAGCATGTTTACAAAGCTGTGCAACCATCACCACTATCAACTTTAGAACATTTTCATCACATAAAAAAGAAACTCTCTAACCATTAGTAGTCATTCCTGATTTCTCCCCCACCCTTTATGTCTCTCCCTGTTCCCCAGCCTCAGGAAACCACGTATCTGTTTTCTGTCTCTATATATTTGCCTATTCTGAATACATTTTATATTCCTTTATATGTGTTATTTCCTTTAATCCTTATACAACCCTACGAGGTAGGTACCAGTGCCATCTCCACTGTACAGACGTGGAAACCGAGGCAGAAAGAGATTAAGTAAACTTCACCAAAGTTATACAGCTAGTAAGTAGCTCAGCCAGGCTTTAAACTCAGGACTGTTTGACTCCAGAGTTCATGCTCTTAATCCCCCGTGAGGGAGATAAAGGGCCTTACGATCTAACATGACAATGATGTGTAAGATAAATGCAGAACAATTGATAGTGGACACTGCCCTACAGGGGTACACAGCATCATGGAGCTCAGGGGTGAAAGATCATCGAAGTACAAACAATCACGGCATTTTTTTCTGTGGTAGGCAGCCTTTGAGCCAGTACTTAAAGAATGTGGCTGAAGCACTCTAGCCCGGGCAAAAGAGTGAGACTCTGTCTCAAAAAAAAAAAAAAAAAAGAATGTGGCTGAAATTGTGAATCAGGATAATATGTGTTCCAGGTCAGGGAAGGAATACACAGGCTGTGTCTGAGATCCAGTTTGGCTTGAATGTAACGATCCCAACCAATGTATCACTTCCGACCTAGGGAAGTGATATTAGCCACCGTGTATTTGTCTTTTAATGCCAGGCTCTTGACAGATGTTGTGTCTGATCTTTAAGACACTGCACAGCCTAGATATCATTAACCTCAATTTGCAGACAATGAGATGGTGGTTCTTGAGGGGTCACAGGGCAAGTAAGTGACAGAGTCGAGATTCGAATCGATCTTCCTGATGTCACGTCCCTGCCCTTTCTGCTGTCTCGTGTTGCCTCACTTCAGGGAGATGAAAAGCTAAGCTGGTGCCAAGTTGAGAAAAGCGTCGATGGCTGAGGTGAGAAGTTTTTACTTACCTTGGCAGTAGAGGCAAGGCAGAGACAACGCTCAAGCTGAGCTCTGGGAAGAGCACTACAATCATTTGGGCAGTAAAAATGAGAGTCTAAATTAGAAGAGCAGCAGTGCAACTGGACGAAAGGGGAGTACATACAAGAAATATGCATCAGTGGTAGTTAGGTGCTTAATACCTGCTTGGGTAGCAGCGAGGAATAGAGAGGAACATATAATGTTTGTGAATTTTCGAGCCTCTCCATTCTCAGAAGGGCATTCTGTCATGGCCATTAGCAGAAATACAGGGGGCAGGAAGAGGAGCTGGCTTTGTGTGACTGAGGACGGGAAAAATGAAAAACTTAATTGGGGGCTGGAGGTGCTGGTGACTTCTGCATCTATCCGGAGATGGGTAACAGACCATTGGAGATTTAGTTTTGGGACAAGATCTAGTTGTCCAAAGAGAGGTGAGAGTCAAAGCCATAGTAATCAACGAAGAATATAGAGTGCAGAAAAATCTGATCTTGATGTCTACTAAGAAGCAGGAGAAAAAAGAGAGTCATACTGTGCACCTATTACGTGCCTGACACTGCGGAGTCTTCCGGGAAAGGTGACAAACGTTCTTGCATTAAGCTTCCGTTCTTGTTCCAGAGATTAATTACTCTTAGGAAACTATGAGCAAACAGTACAAATATTCAAAAGCAAATCTGTAGGGTATAAACAATAAGAGTAAAAGGGAAAGGGATTGATGTGTTTGAGACATTTGGGAGGCAAGGAGAAAACGTGAGCACAAGGTATAAGAGGTAGAAATTGTGCTCAGGCTGACACCAGGGTAACATGGCTGGGGACACAGTGACAGAACTTTCGGTGCTTTCTCTGTTGCCCAGGGGCGAGCATGGGGGCAGAATAGTATAAATAAGCTTTGGGGTTAGGGAGACCCCAAATCTTATATCTCCCTTTACCAATGGTATAATATCGGGCAAATTTCTTAGTTTTTCAGAACCTATTTTTTTTTAAAGTGAGTATACTTATTTAATAAGGTGATTGTACACATTCAGTAAAATAACATATGAAAGGTATTTATCCCGCTCTTTTTTCCCTGCTGCGGCGAGGGGTTCGGTCGTCATCTGTGGAGTAGCTGTCTTGCTCTGTAAACCTATATCTTGCTCTTGCCCTGCAATGCTATTACAATCCTGTCTTTCTTTCCTCAATAAATTTCACCTTATGCTTGCCTTAAAAAAAAAAAAAGCAAAAAAACAAAAGTATTTATCCCACTGTATTATGGAGCAAGGTTGGGGAAGACCTAAGTTGTTTCTCTTGCTGCCACTTGCACCGCGGGATCACCCATATTTTCCGTTCTTCCCTCCAGCTCACCTTCCTGGACACGCATGTTACACGTGTGCAGGACTCTGGTTTATCCGCTTCGCTCCTATTCAGGCACAGCTGTGGGGTCCACACTAATTGTGAACTGCCTCCTGCTTTCATTGATACGCTCTAGTCCACAAACATTTATTGAGCACCTACCATGTCCTAGTTACTGTGCTTGGCCCTTTTGGGATATAGAGGGGAAAAGACCTTGAAGTCCTCAAGATACTTGAAGAAGAGAAACAGCCTCTGGGCGAGTCACCGTCGGAGTCCGGAAGGTGGAGAAAGCGACGGGTGCTGGTGTCAGCGAGCACCTGTGGAAGAGAGTCCCTTAAACTAAGTCTGACAGGCGCTGGCATCCGCCACCTGGAGACTGGGAGAGGACGAGAATACGGGACGTGCCGACCAGGGAGGGCCTCTCAAAGCGCCTTACATCGGGCCGGCACGTACTAGGTGGAAACCGCGTTTTACTTGCTCGGAGGCCTGAGCCGTTGGACAGAGCGAGTGCACAGAACCGCGACCTTGCGAATAAAGCGGCCACAGTGACAGCAGCGGGTGGCTGCTGCGGCCACAGAGCCGCGATTATTCTGGAACTGACGGGAGTGACGATCTATTTGTACAATCGGTGAAACAGCGTAAATTCTGAGAAACCGCTGTTTCCAGACTTGGAGTTCATCCCTGTCAAACCCTCAGCTTGTTTTCTCGGCCCGGGTGAAATGCGCAGCCAGAAGGCCCAATTAGCGTGAAAGGGAAGGGGGCAGGGGTGGTCTCTGCGGATGTAGTTAGGCTCCTCCCGAGTCCAGCAAAGCTCAGACTTCGCCTCATCAAACATGGCTTCCTTGCGGTGCCTCTCCTCGTTTCATCCAACTTCCACCTTTGGCCACACTTAACATGGCTCTACCCGAAGGTTACGTTCCCGTGGCACCGTCTCGGGACGGTTCTCGCGAGGTTTGCCTGGGCTCCGACGGCTCCCGCCCTGCCTCGCGCCGCCGCCACAGCCACTGCCGCCGGCGCCGCTCCTCCTCCGTGTCAGTTGTTGGGCTGTAATGGCGACTGGGCCGCCCCTGCCAAAGTGACTCCCAGGCGGGGGAGCCGGGCCAGACCTGCGCCAGAGGGAACTGCAGAGAGCCGCGGCTCAGGGGTTGGCTTGCTGCGGGGGAGGGGAGGCAGCCTCTCCGCCTCTTCTTCCTTCCCGGCAGCCCGGAGGATCCCCGGAGCCGGTGCGAGGCGGGCACCCGGTGCGTCCCCGGAGCGGGGAGGCCAGGCGGGGCAGCCCTGGGGCCGGTCGGGGCGGCGTCACCGCACCCTCCGCCAGGCCCCGCGGGATGCGCCGTGGGAGCCGAGGGCGGAGGCCACACTCTCAGGTGAGCTGCGGGAGGACCTGGCTGCGTCCGCGGACGCTCCCTCAGCCCCGGCCGCCTCTGTCCGCGGTCCCGGGTCCCGGGGTGGCGGCGGGAGACGCGGGGCGCGGCGCGGGGAGTCCTGGCCCTGCCTGGCGTCCCCTCGGGAAGCCTCCCTCGGTCCCGAGGCCATTCGGGGAGGGCCAGCCTGAGCCCCGGGTTTCAGGTCCCTCCGGCGCCTGCCGAAGACCGAATTTCCTTCCTCACCTGCCAGTGGCCTCCCCCCATCCCCGTCCCTCCTGTCGCCTTCGTCCCGGGAGAAATGTCCTTCATTTGGAGATCAAGCCCCGTTTGGGAAATTCCGGGGAACTGGCACCAGTGGCAAGGATGACCAGTTTCTGTTCCTTTTTGGTGGGAATAACATTCTCGTGTAGGGAAAACTTTGATGTGCTCCAGTCTAGCAGCTGCTGAATGTCGTCTGCCGGCGTATTCGCAGATGATTTGGGGGGAGACAGCTTCACGCTTTGGAAGTTGTCAGTGTTTACCCCTGCCTCGTTTTAAATGCAGCCCGACATGCTGGCTAAATGATATTTAGCTCAGGTGACAGATATGTGTTGGAATTTGCCTGGATTTTAATTTTTCAGATAAGGAAGTTGCACGTAGGTATAGATTTTAACGTGGTTTTAATGATAGTAGCAGACACCTCATATGGGGGAAAAACATGTTGTCAGGGTTGGTGATCGGTATCCATGTCCTCCACCTGATTTGTTTGGATGGTGATCCTTGTTTTGAATTTGAACAAGTCGTTAGTGTTACTATGTTAACTCTACCTCCTGCTCGGTAATTGAACAGTTTTAAAGGAAAGGCTATCTGCGGACCTAGTAACAACCTGAAAAGTTTTGTAGAAGCAATGATGAAATACTGAAAGTTACCCTCTGTTTAAACAATTTCTAAGTGTAAAATATTGTTTTTAAACCAGGAAATGTGCTGCTGATAATAACGTGGAATTGTGACTTTGGGGGATTAGTTTTTAGACTTATGCTAGAAGTTGCTTCAAACCCACGGGCATGTAATAACGAGTAGTTTTGGTGTGCTAAATTGACAAACTCCATTCAGTGTAATAAATCTGAACCATTGAACTGTCATTGCATTAAATTTAAGATACTTTAATCAGAAAATAAATGTCAAGCTAGAATACATTGTATGTGTGGATAAATACATGTGTATCTCATCTTTTTACAGTAGTAGAACTTTGTGTTTGTAGAGATGGTGAGTTATAGATGTAAACAATTTCATACACATGTGAAAGAATTTCTCTGATTCTGGGAGATATATTGGTGTGTGTGTTATGTAAGAGTGTTAATACTTGAACAGCCAACCTTCTGTGGGGTAATCGATTTATGAATTATAAAATTTTCGAACTTTTCTCTTTTCCTGATTGCCAGTCTTTTGTCCATTTTATAACACTTCTACCACATAATGAACAGAAGAAAAGAGATGAAGTCCCTATATACCTACCCAATTTTATTTGTTAAATTGCAGTAAGTTGTAGTGGGAGCAAAAAAGAAGCTGTTGTCTAAAATAACTGACATCCTTTTTTGGTGTGCTTCCACATACTTTATTTAGTCTTCACACCAATCTTGTGAGGTAGGTATGGCAAATATCTTTATTTTGTAGTTGTGGAAACTCACACACCCAGGGAAGTTCATTTATTTAGGTGAATACTGCTCTCATTTCTGCAGATAATCTAGAACTAGTTTATTTATTTATTTATTTATTTTTTGAGACAGAGTCTCACTCTTTTGCCCGGGCTAGAGTGAGTGCGGTGGCATCAGCCTAGCTCACAGCAACCTCAAACTCCTGGGCTCAAGCGATCCTCCTGCCTCAGCCTCCCGAGTAGCTGGGACTACAGGCATGTGCCACC
>NW_012148019.1:2587798-2589422 GCF_000956105.1 Propithecus coquereli
GTTCTTTAAAAAACAGTATTTTCATAACGTTTTGTTAATTATTAACAAGTCATGAATTATTATAATAGATCACTTTACTTCTTTATGTATTTTTTTCTTGAATAAGGTTATTAAATTGTAGTTCATTTATTGTCTTTCATTGTGTTTGGAGACTCAGTTCTGTCATCTTTGGTTCTTCAAATCATTTATACTTTTGGTTATGTAAAACAAATATTCCTGCCTCATGATCAATAGCATCACTGAAAAGAAGTAACATTTTGGTGATTTTATTGTAGAGACAACTGATGATTTAAAAAGTTACCTACAATTGTGATTGTTATTTTTGCAGTATGGGGCAAGTTGTGAAATAATTTTCCTTATTTACTTTTTTCCCCTATGTCAAACAATTTTCAGTGTCACAGTAAAAAGAAAAAAATAATCAAAAGATTGCATAGTTGTTTTCTCTTCACTGATTTTTTGTTCGTTGTTATCCTAAGTGTAATTTTACATGTGGGTATTTTGGGTTATTTGCCTTTCTCATCGGATTTGTAAGTTCCATGATTGCAGAGATCCTCTATTCACTATTGTGCACCCAGTGCCTAGCATTTAGTCAATAATTATTAGTTGAATAAATTGACTAAAGAGGGGTCTCAGGATACAGTTTTCAAAACAAAACAAAAAAACTGGTTCTTATTTCCTAGGTACATCTCAACTCTTGGGAGTATACTCCAGAGGTACATTCAGATTTGCTAGGTAGCAGGGGAATGACAGTTTGGGATTAAAAAGCCATTGAGAATAAGCCACAGTTGGATCCTAAAAACTTTATTGACTATTTTTGTTAAAAAAAATGAAATTTTCATTGCCTAGGTGCTCTGGCAATAATTATTGTAATTTAAAGAAAATAGAAGCTTTAAGACCCTAACCTGTTATACTGTAATTATAGGCTTGTAATAACTTTAAGTCACTTCTTAATCATAGCATTGGGAGTTTTAATTCTTTAAGTTCAGCTAGTTCAATTCCTATGTTTTTTACATGAGAAAACAGAGGCTCGTATAGGGGAAGTATCTCATCCATGGTTGGTTTCATAACTGGAAGCAGAATCTACTATACAGCTGTGGTCTACATTTGTTTAATATGTCAGATAATTATCAAATTAGAGGATAATTATGATCAACCTGGCAGTCTATTCTATATCACTATTAAAAAACTGGAAGTGGGCCTATCTTTTCATAAATCAAAAATATTTGTTAAAAATGAATTTCAATCCTCTCCTCTGTCATTGGGATTATAAATTAGTACAACTGGAAGGAAATTTGGGGTTTCCTATCAAAATTAAAAGTATACATACTCTTTGATAGAATCATTTCATTTTTAGGTGTTTATCTTACATAAATATTAACATAAGAGCACGTGAATTCTGTAAGAATGTTCATTTTAGCATTATTCCAAAAAAGTCAATAATATAAATAGTAAAAAATGTCATAAATGCGTATTGGAAGAGGAATAGTTAAAATTATAGTATATTTATGCTGTGAGGTGCTATGCAGTTGTTAACAGGTTTCAGGATATCTCTATTTTTACTTCTTTTTTTTTTTTTTTTTTTTTTGGGCAAGAGTCTCACTGTGTTGCCCGGGCTAGGGTGCCG
>NW_012148019.1:2589590-2601373 GCF_000956105.1 Propithecus coquereli
CCGCCCGCCTCGGCCTCCCAGAGAGCTAGGATTACAGGCGTGAGCCACCGCGCCCGGCCTATTTTTACTTCTTGAGAAGCAAATGAGTATGTCCTTCAGTCCCTGGACTGTGCAGCAGACTTTCTGGGTTCAGATCTTAACTGTACCACTCACTAGCTGTGACCATTTGTGGTTATTAAACTCATCTGTAAAGTGGATATACTAATAGTTCTTACCTTACTGGGGTGCTGTGAGAATTAAATGAGTTAATATTTATGCCCTAAGTAAGCATAGTAGGCACCACATAAGTGTTTGCTATTACTATTATGTACTGACCTGGAAGAATGTTCATGATATATATATGGTAAAAAAAAGTTGCACCACACTGTGGAATATGATTTGATTTGTGGAAAAATAAACACATAGGCAAAGAATTGTAGTTTGGTTTTGTTTTGATTTTGTATGTAATAGAAAAAGGTCGATAAGGATAGACATTAAACTGTTAGCTGTGTTTTCCCTAGGGGAGTGGATGACTTTTTACTTTCAACACTTTTATTAATATAGTGTGTTATTGTAAGTCCCACTTTTATAATTTTTGAAATTTTTTTCTAAAAAAATACTGAAGCAAACTTTTTCTCATATAGTTATATAAATGTATTTTTGAATATAGTTTTTCAGAGATATACAGATTTCAACAGAATATCACATGATTAGATCCTGTTTCAAAACTTTTGTTGATGGGAGGTTGAAATTCATCTGTGAAAATCTCTAATAAGTGCATTTATTTTTCTACTATCACTGTGACCTTAAGTCTTATATTTTAATTTACAGAGTAAGCCCATAGGCTACGTCAGTGTTAAGCCCAGGATTCCCAGACTGAGCGTTCAGCCATGGTGCAGTAAGTCCTCACTTAATATTGTTAGAAACCGTGACTTTAAGCGAAATGAATGAAAGCAGTTTTACCATAGGCTGATTGATACAAAGAAGAGTTCAGTTCCTGTGGCACATTTCTGGTCACAAAAATATCACAAAAATTCTAAATAAAGACCCCAAACACCTCTAACATTGAAATAAATGTGATCTATACATACTTTTAAGAAAGATGAATAAAAACAAGTGATATAATTATTTACCCACTTATTCCTATCCCAGCAACTCAGGGCACAAAGGTGGGAACCCACCTGGACAGGATGCCATTCCCTTGCAGGGCGCAGCCTCACCCTCACCCACACCCACACCCGCTCAGACTGGGACCCTTTAGACACGTCAGTTGACCTGATGTGTGCATCTTTGGGATGTGGTAGGATATCTGAGTACCTGGAGAAAACCCACGCAGACATCGGGAGAACATGCGAGCTCCACACAACCAGTGGCCCTGTCTGGAAACGGATTTTTTTTTTTTTTCTCAGCAAGATTATAATGAAACAATGTTGAGTGAAATGACCTTATTTGCAGATCTGCTGTATCTCGGAGCACTGTAGTGAACTTACATGGACACTGGGCTATTTTGAGGAAAGCGGCCGTATTTGACAGCTGTGCGCTGTCTGTGGGATATCTGACACCTGTGGGGACACTATTCAAACTACCAGTTTGAGACAGTGTACGTGAAATTGTGCTACTGCATTCTTTTCTAAGACAATGTGTCTTCAAAAATTTAGGTTTTAGGGAGTTGCTGTGATAAAATGCAAGTATCGTGTAAAAATCAATGTGGAACAGTAAATGAAGTTGGCGGTGTCCAAAATAATTTTAAGCTTTGAGAAATTGTGTAATGTCTAATAGGCACATATATCCTATAAATAAGTAATTTTGGTTATTTAGTAAAAATATTTCTTTCAATTTATATGTAGTTTTCAATCTGCTGCTAAGTTGTTAGGACATAAATAGTTACTAGATTGCACAGACCTAACTACTTTGTAAATAGAACTGTGAGGTATGTTTTTGATTTAGGGGGCTCTGTGAGAAAATGAACTGAGACGCTAAGGGTTCTGTGAACTGAGAAAGTTTGGGAAACTCTCAAACTCTTTTGACTAGGACACTCAAAGTAAGAAATATATTTTTCAGTATCTGTATGAGAATACAATGTGCATATGTGTATATACACATATATATAATGAAATGAAAGTTCACTAAAAAAATGCCCTTACTACTTTTAATGTAGTCTGATATTTTCAATGCAGTTCTATTTGGCTTCATTAAAAAATGCTAGCTCTACCTATATATATATATTTATATTTATATTTTTTAACCTACTAATGGGTCACAGCTATACATTTGAAAAACAAGGCTAGATGACCTCTAACTTCTAACTTTAAAATGCTTTCTTTCTCTGAATTAGTTATAAGTGAAGTATGACTACGCTTTATATAATAAATGCATCTCTGAAAATTTGTGTAGATGCTATGTTTTTATATGATGAATTATTTTAAATGTTACAGAGAAATAATAAGGTAAAGGAGATCTTTTTAGAAATAGTTGGATTTTTTTTTTTTGGAGACAGAGTCTTGCTCTGTTCGTGGACTCAAGCGATCCTCCTGCCCTAGCAGGAGGGACTACAGGCATGCACCACCATACCTGGCTAATTTTTTCTATTTTTAGTTGTCTGGCTAATTTTTTTTCCCTATTTTTAGTAGAGATGGGGTCTCGCTCTTGCTCATGCTGGTCCCAAACTCCTGAGCTCAAGCAATTCCCCCTGCCTGGGCCTCCCAGAGTGCTAGGATTATAGGCGTGAACCACCATGCCTGGCCTAGAAGGATATTTTTGCAAATAAAAGAATCTGATTTATCTTTGGTCAGTTTGTGATTGGGTGATTTGTTAAAAAGTTAGCCACTTACAGTTTTGTTAGTAGGCTTGTAGAAGCCGTTTCTGGTATTGTGGTACTTTCCTGTTTTAAAGCTAGATTTACATATCGTTCATGAGTAATACCACTGGCTACAACTTAATAGGCTTCATTCATGATTTTTTTTTTTTTTTTTTTGGAGACAGAGTCTCACTCTTTTGCCCAGGCTAGAGTGAGTGCCGTGGCGTCAGCCTAGCTCACAGCAACCTCAAACTCCTGGGCTCAAGCGATCCTCCTGCCTCTGTCTCTGGAGTAGCTGGGACTACAGGTACACACCACCACACCTGGCTAATTTTTTGTTTCTATTTTTAGTTGTCCAGCTAATTTCTTTCTATTTTTTTAGTAGAGACGGGGTCTCACTGTTGGTCAGGCTGGTCTGGAACTCCTGACCTCAAGCGATCCTCCTGTCTCGGCGGCCTCCAGAGTACCGATTGGGTCTGTTGTGATATCATGTGGCCTTTGGAAAACTCCATTATACACTCATAAGAGAATGAGTAAAAAAGACAAGTAATGTCTTAATACTATTATGAAAATAGTTTTGGCTAAGATAGTCTCAGGAACCCTCAAAGATCCCTGGATCACACTTAAAGAACTGGTGGTATAGATTATAAATTCAGAGTAGAAAAGAGCCTTGCAGGTAACATAGTTACCTCTTCTTGAGGTCACCTTTTCTTGTAGATGTTTCTGGCTTATGCAACTGGATGGCTGAGATAGGGAATACCTCAAGTTTGTTTTTGAGGGATAATTATAGTTGGCTTTTGGAGATGTTGAATTTGATGTTTCTTTGAGATTTCTGAATAGGCAGTTTGACATGTGGGTTGGGATATCAGAAGATCTGGACTGGAGTTTTGGTAGTCATTGGCATAACAGATGGTATTTGAAGCCTTGGGCAAGAGTGAGGTCACCTAGGGAGAGAGAATAGTGTTAAAAGGATAAGTGCCTGAAGTTGAACTCTCCTGAACTTAAAGATTTAAAGGCTAGTTAGAGGCCAGGCGTGGTCGCTCACGCCTGTAATCCTAGCACGCTGGGAGGCTGAGATGGGTGGGTCGTTTGAGCTCAGGAGTTCGAGACCCTGTCTCTACTAAAAATAAATAGAAAGAAATTATCTGGACAACTAAAAATATGTAGAAAAAAAGTAGCCGGGCATGGTGGCATATGCCTGTAGTCCCAGCTACTCGGGAGGCTGAGGCAGGAGGATCGCTTGAGCCCAGGAGTTTGAGGTTGCTGTGAGCTAGACTGATGCCACGGCACTCACTCTAGCCAGGGCAACGGAGTGAGACTCTGTCTCAAAAAAAAAAAAAAAAAAATACAGATTTTGGGGCCTCTCCTAAACCTCTCCTCCAGACCTGCAGATTCAGAATCTCTTGGGGGTGACCATCTTGTTTTTAACCTGTTATTCAGGTAATTGTCCTAGAGCTGCTTGAGAAAGCAGGCCCAGGAGACACAACTCTGTAGCGTTTTGTGGCTACTGTGAAACTCATTTGCAATGGGAATGATTGGAAATGTTTGTGTGGGTTATTTGGGTGAGAGTAATCTATAAAAAAGGCTTAGAAACTTGGTACAGAGGTAGAATAGGGAGTGTAATGATTTTAAAGTGTTTTATTTAAAAGACTTTTTGTTTTTTTTGGGGGGGGGACAGGGTGGAATGCAGTGGTGTGATCATGGCTCACTGCAGCCTTAAGTTCCAGGGCTCAAGTAGTCCTCCTGCCTCAGCCTCCAAGTGTAGTCCCACAGGGATGACAGATGTGCACCACCACCATGCCCGGCTGAGAGACATTAATTACAAAGGGTGTTTCCTGTAAGTCTCCCTTTGCCGTGGGTTAAATGAGCAGATACGGTAACTGTACAGCTGAGGTGCGTTTTCCCACGTATGCCGCCGTTTTAAGGCTGATTTGCGCATTGTCTTTAGTGTCAGTTCACAGCACGTGCCCTGATTTTTTTAAAGAAGCGAAGCATACTATGCTTCAAAAAATATGTATTTATATATTCAGAATTTAGTGTGGTAAAGGTATTTTTGAGTATTGAGACAAATTTTATTATGTTGTATGTTTACTCATAGAGATAACTTTTTTAGGCGTGGAAAAGTGATTCACTGATAGAAAATAATGAAAGCCAAGACTTACTTTTTTAACAGAGTTAATCATAAACGTGTGTGGTACGCATTTGACTATTGAGATATAAAAATAGGGAAATTAAAGTGAGAAAGGAAGGAGTGGAAGTCAGATAAGAGATTAATATGGAAAACAGTAAGTGAGAGGGAAAAATAGAAGTAAATAGGTAAACAGGAAAAAGAAGGGGAGAAAATAAGCTGCTAATATTTGAAGGGAACATACCAGATTTGTTTTTTAGGGAATGAGTATAAATGTTTCCTTAATTTAAAGCAAATTTTCTTAAGTGAGATTGTACAAATGAATGAGAAAACCAGAGATGATGATACGGAAAAAAATGTATTAGAAATCCTTCTCCCCCTTCCACCTCCCTGTTACCATAGGGTTTTAGGAGAAGGAATACATTAAGCTTTCTGATTGAATTTATCAAATATGGTCTATGACAATGTGTCTGGATTTCTGATTCCAGTTATTTCAGTTTCCATGTTAGGATTCTGGCTTCTTCATGCCCACTGGAGACTCTTGGATCTTAGAATCTTTGTTACTTTATTTCATTACAGATCGGGTAGGGTTCAGGTCTGTTAAGGATGGGCACCCAACATCACCATATTCCAGAATAAGGGAACTTGATTGCTGATAGACACAGAATTCTTAACAAGGCACATGTGTTTGCTAAGTCGTAGCCTGGTAATTAGCAGTGGTACCTTTCCATTATAGTAATTCCTGCAAAGAATCTGCTCAGCTTGGGATGGACCATTCCCCTCCAAGAAACATGAACATTTTTTTGTGAGGTTGAGGCCATGGGCTTAGTAATTAATCCTTGCTCTGAGTGGGTAGCTGGGAGAAATGTCTTCCCTTTCTGACTAGTGTTTCTGTTGTTCAATGAATCTAGATGGCAGTGTTCACTTTCTCTAGTTTAACTGCTCATTACCTTGTTAATGTCTAGAGAGTGAGTAAATGAGTCTCCAATACAGTTTATATGTATTTCTTATATATTTTTTTAGCTTAATCATAATTAGGCTTTTACTTGGTGATAGCCAGAGCAATAGCATTATATTTTGCTCCAGTCTTCTGATTCATTGCACATTAATGATGATGCGCTTTTATCAGATGATTCCCATTGTTTCCATGACATCATGTATTTAGCTTATTATATGTCTATCTGTAGCTCCTTTCTTGCCTTGTTATCAGCAAAGTCAAATTTTGTGTGTGTTCCTTGTTTATTTTACCATATATTCTTACAGGCTACCTACAAAATAGTATATGAATTCCATTCCCTTGTTTTTCTTTCCATTTTCCATTTTTTCCATTTCTTTTTTCCCTATGGTTTACTGGCCTGGTGATGTATGTTAATTGTGTTCCTTTTTCTTTCTTATGGGTGGCTTTGCAGCCTGGCGTTTTAACTCCCTCTTCTGCTTCTGTGATCATGTTGTTTACCACTTCTATTGGCCTACCCTACTCCCTTCTTCCCCATTCCTCCTTCCCCTGGCAGCCCTGCCTTTTATTCCCTTGTATTCTTTCGTTTTTTTTTTTTTAATTTTGAGACAGACTCTCACTCTGTTGCCTAGGCTAGAGTGAGTGCCGTGACATCAGCCTAGCTCACAGCAACCTCAAACTCCTGGGCTCAAGTGATCCTCCTGCCTCTGTCTCTGGAGTAGCTGGGACTACAGGTACACACCACCACACCTGGCTAATTTTTTGTTTCTATTTTTAGTTGCCCAGCTAAGTTTTTCTATTTTTAGTAGAGACGGGGTCTCACTGTTGGTCAGGCTGGTCTGGAACTCCTGACCTCAAGCGATCCTCCTGTCTCGGCGGCCTCCAGAGTACCGGGATTACATGCGTGAGCCACCGCGCCCAGCCCCTTCTATTCTTTTCTATATAAATTGAGCTCATAACAGCTTCTGACACTGCCATTTGTTCATCTGTTCATTGAAGGCTTCTTTTGATATCAAGATAAGTAAGAGGATACAATCCTTAAGGACCATACAACCTTGTGGGGAGACTGACATATATTATATGTAACTTTATTATAGTACTGATCATATTGTATACCATTTGTGTGTGTGTCTCCTCTACTATTAATAATTTGTGAACATTAAGTGCTCAGTGAATGTTCATTGAATGAATGAATTTATATATATGTGTGTATAAAGATAAAATGATAAGTAGTATAAAAAATGAACAGGGTGCTATGGGAAAGATGAAGTGCTAATTCTATTAAGGGACAGTCTGGGAAAGATTTATAGGAGACGACATTAGAGTTTGGCATTGAAGGGCATTCCTGCCAGAGAAAATTTAGGAAAAGACTGTGGAGGTAATGAAATTTTCTGGATGTTCGGAGAATGTAATCTTGGTATGATTATCTAACATGAACGGTTGTTATACAGTTTCCCTAAAAAAAGCAAGGAGTGAGTCTGTAAATTAGTGTTGTGAACGGTTCCAAGTATCATCATGCTAGGGAGTTTGGAACTTTATCCCATCAGTGACAGTAACTGAAGAGTTTTAAGAGCGGAGTTGCTAGGTTCCGTTTTACAAAGATAAATTTAGTTGCAGTGTAAAGAATGGATTAAGAGCAGGATAATTTATGAAGCTTTTACTATAATTTAACCTAAAGATGATTCTCTGAACGGAGACAAGGGGAAGAGAAATAGATTAATGTCTTTTTTTTTAAACAGCACATATTTTATGTATCATAATAGAGAAACATCTGAAAGGTTGAAATGACTTGGTGACCAAGTATCTGATGGAATGAAGGGGAGACAGGAGTTTGAAAGATGAGCTGGATGCATGGTAATCCCATCTACTAAAATAGAAAACAAGAAAACGGAATAGTTTTAAAGATAGATGATAATGAACTTATTTGGTTTTGAACTTGATGAATTTGAGGTGCCAACGATACTTGGAGGCAGACCATCTAATAGACTGAAAAGTTGGGTCCAGAGCCATGGAAAGATCTAGGAAAGAAATATGATTTAGGAAATAGTCGAAACCATGGAAGTGTGTGAGATTGCTTGGGAAGAAGGACCTAGAAAAGAAGAGGCCTAGGAAGAGGCCTTGGAAATGTTACCGTTGATGAACTGGGTAGAAGTAGAGAAGCCATCAGTCAAGAAAAAAGCAATTAAGAAGTACGGAAAACAGGAGAGATTCATTTTACTAATCTCAAAAGTAGTGAGAGTTTCAAGATAAAGGTTTAAAGTCCCAAATGTTAATGAACTAGTGTTATAATACCCACTAACTAGAAAATTGTGTTACTAGAAAGGTATATTTATATTTCCTAGATTTTCTAGACAGATACAATTTTTTTTAATGTTTAAACTTTTCTAACACTTTCATAAAAATAAACCTGTAAATCAGAAAAAAATAGCTTTTTAAGACTATGCTCTGATTTTGGGGTTAGAAAATACAGACTCTCTCTCTTTTTTTTTTGAGATAGGGTCTCGCTCTGTCATCCAGGCTGGAATGCAGTGGCAGGATCGTAGCTCACTGTAACCTTGCACTCTTGGGCTCAAGCAATCCTCCTGTTTCAGCACCCCCCCCCGCCCCAAAAATAGCTAGGACTAAAGGAGTACACCACCACGCATTGCTAATTTTTAAGTTCTTTTGTGGAGACAGGGTCTTGCTATGTTGCCCAGACTGATCTCAAACTCTTGACCTCAAGCGATCCTGCCACCTCAGCCTCTGAAAATGTTGGGATTATAGGTGTGAGCCATTACTCCCCACCTAGAAAATACAGATTTTTTAGTTGAAGGACTATACATAAGAAAGTGACTTGAAAGATAAAGGCAAATGTTTTTTAAAAAAAATAATGTTTTCTAGTGACCAGAGAAAACTCTACATGTATCTCTGATAGGAACTGTCATTGAGTTTTTTGGAATTTTCTATTCTCTCTCTCTCTTTAAATAATATATTTCTTAACACATTTTCTATAGTATATTTGAAATGAATTTCAAATATATTTTTCGTAAATAATGTTTTTCCTCTAAGTTTGTGATTTACAGGTTTGAAATGAAAATTTTTTTATTGGATTCTCTTAACCTGTGGTTTTTTATCTTTTTTTCCTTTTGAGGTAACTCAAATAAAGAGAAGTTTGTTGTAAGGCTTCAGAGAGACCTCAAAGAATGCAAAGGCAGAAAATAAGGTTACGGGTATTATGGGAATTGGAAAATTGTCAAGAACAAGACTATTTTTTCCTTTTTTGAGGGGCCACGTGGTTTCTCATTTGTTTTTCTTTGATCTTCCTTTTGCCTTTTCATCGTGATTTTTCAGCTTAACTCCTAACAACTCATTGTCTCAGTTGCTTAATGTTCCAGTTCCAAAATTCTGTGATCTCTTTTGCCAGGGACAGGCTAGGTTTGAGTCAATTCCTCACTCCTTATCTGATCAGCTGTAGCTGGGTGAGGGGCAGGGTCTTGTGGATTGTGGGGGGCAGGTAGTTCCTTAGGAAAAGGGCTGTGGGTAGGCAGATACAGTGATTGACATCTGTAATACATTCATGTACATATCATTTAACAAACTTTTTCAGGAACATTTTAAAGACATAATTGGAGATCAGTTGTTTTGTGCTCAATAGGTAGATAGCCATATTTGACTTTTGAAAAATGTCAGCGTGAAAGGAAGATGTATATGATAAATGCTTGAGTTTAGGATGGTGGTTATTACCTTTGGATGAGGGGAGACAGGTATGAGCAGAGATACCCAGGACACTGCAGCAAAATTGACGGTAGTTTATTTCTTAAACTGAGAGGGGGGTATGTGGGTGTTTATCGTATTATTAACAATTCTTATACCTTTCGATATATCTTAACTGTAGTAAATTTTAAATGTAGTTAAGAAGAAAGTCTATTTGTGGATGATTGAAGATCATTTAAGTTTAGACTATGACAAACTCAGTAAGCCTCAGAAAATAAAGCAGTCCAACAGGCCATTGAAAATTTGTTAACCCTTTCCTGAATGTCAAAATCATTGACAGTGTGGCTCTTAGCTATTATGCCATGGAAGATGTAATCCACAAAATAACTCAGAATGTCACATTAATTAGATTATCTGTCATGTCTTAGAAGCATTTATATAGTCATGCATCACTTAACAACAGGGATGTGTTCTGAGAGATGTGTCCTTAGGTGATTTCATCTTTTCGTGAGCTTCTTAGAATATGCTTACACAAACCTAGATGGTGTAGGGTGTTGCTCCTGGGCTACAACCTGTGTGCCATGTTATTATACTGAATACTGTAGGTGATTGTAACACAACGGTAAGTATTTGTGTATCCAAAAATAGAAAAGGTACGGTAAAAATAGGGTATAAAAGATAAAAAATGGTATAACTATACAGGGTACTTATCCATGAGTGGAACTTCCAGGACTGGAAGTTGGTCTGGGTGAGGATTAATTAGCCCCACCTTACACAGGGTCAGGGTCATCAATCAATATCACTGTCTTCCACCTCCACATTTTGTCCCTCTGGAAGGTCTTCAGAAGCAATAACATGTATGGAGCTGTCATCTCTTATCATAACAGTAACAATGCCTTCTTCTGGAATACCTCTTGAAGGACCTGCCTCAGACTGTTTCACAGTTAACTTTTAAAATTTTTATAAGTGTAAGGAGTATACTCTAAAATAATGATGAAAAGTATAGTGTAGTAAATATTGGGTGATAGGAATTTTTCAGCTCCATTATAATCTTAAGGGACCACCATCGTATATGTGATTTGTTGTTGAAACAACAGCATGGTCCTGGTGTTATATGGTGCGTGATTATTGTATTTGTCAGTTATATTATGTCTCTGTTTACCTCATATATCACTGGATCCCTTCAAGTATATGACGAACATCATTACATTTATCTCCAGAAAAACGTACATAGATGACACAGACACAATTTTGCATACAATGTCATGGAGTTTATAAATTCCTTGATCTCATTCATGGATTCCTAGGTTAAGGATACTTGTACTAGATCGTGAGGTTGTAGAGATTAGGGTCATTTCTTATTTGTTTTTTATAATACACAATGCTTTGCACAAGTGCGTACTCAAAAAATATTATAGGCTCTTGATATATGCAAGTTTACTTTCTTCATTCCCAACTTTAAGAGATAAACATTATTACATTGGGTTAAAAAAGTTCTATTTTCTGTATGCCAGAGACATTTAAAATAAAATGATCCAGAAAGCTTAGAATTAAAAAGATAGGGCAGATGCAATAAAACGATGCTTGCTTTTTATTAATAGCATACAAAATAGATATAAATACTAAAATACATTTCTTTGGGAGCAAAGATGGTCATTTTTTATTGATGAAATGTGAAATCCACATTGACAATATAACCGTGAAACTTTATGTATCAAGTAATAATGTCAAGTTATTTAAAGGTTAACTTTTAGAAATATGAAGTGGACAAAGAGTCGGTAGTTGTAGTAGATTTTTGTCCATCTCTCTTAATTCATGACAGACTAAATAGGCAAAACGAATACACAAATGTTCAATAAATTAATTCCAAATTCTTAAACAACTGTAGACTAAAGTTGTTTTCATGCTATCTGTGAAATATTTCCTTGGGGAGGTGGTTTCATTATTCCCCAATGTTCTTGAATACATTTATTTGACTTGGTAAATGCTTTAAAGTGGTTGGAGAAGATGCCTTCTGTATATTGAGATTTATACTTTAGAGATAATAAAACTTTTGATAGATTAGACTGTCTTCTTTTTATGAAGAGATTTTTTTTTTGAGACAGAGTCTCATTCTGTTGCCCTGGCTAGAGTGAGTGCCGTGGTGTTAGCCTAGCTCACAGCAACCTCAAACTCCTGGGCTCAAGCAATCCTCCTGCCTCAGCCTCCCGAGTAGCTGGGACTACAGGCAT
>NW_012148019.1:2602243-2614289 GCF_000956105.1 Propithecus coquereli
CATTTATTTTGAAATAGAGATAGATTTTCTTTCATGTTTACTCATCTGCCTACACTGTCTCAGTCTTGTTAGTATTAAACTCTAGACATAGAAATTGTGGATACATAATGCAGTTTTTGGTAATTTAATCTATTTCTCCTGGCCTTTGGAAAATTGGTAATTACTGTATATTTTAGCATTTATTTTAGTTTTAAAGCAAAGAGATGTCTGCCCAAAGAAAATTTGTCAAATAATTGACAGATTACTTAGTAATATAGAATAACTCATGTTTGTTTGGTTACTTTTTCAGTTGGCTAGACCAAAAATATCTTTATCAGAAGGAAAGTAAAATGAGTTAATTTTAAAAATTGTATTGGCAGCTCTGATTAAAGATTTATGTTTGAAAAAATTTTAAACTATTGGCATATTTGTTGATTTTAGTTTTTCTGCCATCCCTGTCTATTTTCAAAAACCTAGTTTACGTTTCTTGGAACCACCACATTATATAATCTATGAAAAATTCTATTTTAGAACATTTTTGAAATGTTTTCTAGGAAACTTAACAAATCAGGATTATTTTAGGTGAAATTAACTCCCTTAAAAATTAATTATACCTTTTAGTTTTATGTATTTGGACCTTGTAAGTAAACTTTTCCTTTTCTGAAATTTAAATTGGGGTCTTTGATATTCAACATACTGTACTGCCTCTGCAGACAACTAATTGGATAAAATGATTTTTATCAAATATGACAAAGGTTTAATATATTTGTAAGGTAAAGAGTTCGTCAAATTGGTAAGAAAAACATTAAGATCCTGGTAGGTAAGTGGGCAAAGGATAAGAAAAGGTAATTCACAAATGAGGAACTAAGATTAAAATTTGCAGCAGAATATTTAACCTGATAGCATCTACCAAATTTAAAGCAACCATTTTCTTCCCGTTAAATCAGCAAAAGAATAGATAATGTTTTAAAAGGTATTAATGAAACTAGTAGGCTCTCACATTATTGTAAATTGGAAAACAGTTTGACATTGAATCTCTAAGTGTTCTTCACATTCTTTAGTCAAGTTTTAACATGGTTTGCAGATCCTGTTCTACATAAGTAATCCAAATAAGCAAAAATTCATATATGCAAATGTTTATTTGTAACAGAGAAAGTGAGACATAATACTGTATTGGCTATCTATTACTTTACTTTGTAGCTCATAATCTCCCACCCCCAACCCAATTTAAGCAATTTAAAATGACATGTTATCTCATCTCTAGGTCAGGAATTTGGAAGCAGTTTATCTGGATGATTTTGGCTTAAGGTCTCTCAGGAGGTTGTAGCAGAGTGTCAGGGTAGGACTGTGGTCATCTGAACTTGACTTGGCCCGGAGATCTCCTGCGAGGCCTCACTCATATAGCTACAAGCAGGAGGCTCAGGTTTCTGTCCCTTGGACCTCCTGATAGGGCTGCTCAGTTGTCCTCATGACACGGTGGCTGGATCTTGGAGCTAGAGAGTGCGTTTTTGTAACCTGGTTTTGGAAGTCACGCCTTGTCACTTCTATCGTTTGATATTAGTTAAAAGTGAGTCGCTAAGTCCAACCTATATTCAGTGGAGAAGAATTAAGTTCCACTTTTTCAAGAAAGGAGTATCAAAGAATTTTTGGATATATTTTAAAACCACCATAAATGTCCAGCAGTTAAGTAGAACACAAAATTGAAATTACAGTAATAAAATTAGAAGGGAATATACAAAATATCTTAATAGTTAGGAGTTTGGGAGTAGGGCTGAGTTTTTCTACCTGTTATTTTCCATACTTCCTATGTTATGTGACTTTTATAACAGAATGATTCCTCTATATTCATAGGAAAATATAATGACTTTTATTGCCAAGCTATCTAAGCATAAGCAGATCTTAATCTTTTTTTTGAGTCATGATATATTTTGCCTTTTTGTTGTGGTAAAATACACATAACATAAAATTTGCCATCTCAATTATTTTCAAGTGTACAGTTCAGTGGTATTAAGTACATTCACAGTGCTGTGTAACCATCACCACCATCCATCTCCAGAACTCGAAACCCACTAAATCATAACTCCTCATTCCCTCTCCCCATCAGCCCCTGGCAGCCACCATGCTACTTTCTGTCTCTATGGTTTTGACTACTGTAAGTAGTAATATTTTATGTAAATGGAATCTCATAGTATTTGTCTTTTTTTGACTGGCTTATTTCTCTTAGCATAATGTCCTCAAGGTTATTCCATGTTGTAGCATATGTCAGAATTTCCTTCCTTTTAAGGCTAAATAATATTCTATTATGTATGTATGACAGTTTGCTTATCCGTTCATCTGTTGATGAACACTGGGCTGCTTCCACATTAGCCATTGCGAATAATGCTGCTCTGAACATGGAATACTTGTGCAAATATCTCTTGGAAACTCTGTTTTCGTTTCTTTTGGGTGTATACCCACAAGTAGAATTGCTAGGTGTGGTACTTCTATTTTTAATTTTTTGAGGAACTGCGATACTGTTTTCCACAGCAACTGTACCATTATACATTTCCACCAGCAGTGCACGGAGGTTCCAATTTTGCATATTTTCACCAGCACTTGTTATTTTCTGGTTTTTTTTTTTTTTTTGATAGTAGCAATACTAATGGGTGTGAGGTGGTCTTTATATAATTTTTAATGGTTTATTTCTCTAAGGAAAAATAAAATTATTGGCTTATCAGAAACTCTTAAGTGGATATAAAAATACCTTTTAGAGATGACACAGTCTTTTTCTGACTTTCCTGAAGGGCAAGATAAGTCAGGGCATTTTCTTTACTAACCTTATAATATTGATATTCAGTGAATACTGATGATGTGATTGCAGGTAAATAGGCAGGATGAGGAGCAGCAAATCAAAAGAGGTGGTGCCTTTACCAAATCCAAGGAACTCTCAAAGCAAGGATACTGTTCAAGGTATGATTTTTTTCTTTGAGACGGGGTCTTGCTGTGTTGCCTAGGCTGGAAGTGTAGTGGCTGTTCACAGGTGCAGTCACGGCACACTGCAGCCTTGGACTCTTGGGCTCAAGTGGTCCTCCTCTTTCAGCCTCTTTAGTAGCTGGCTCTACGGGTGCATGCTGCTGTGCTTGGCTTTGATTTTGTTTTTGTAAACTGAACTTAATCTCTTGTTTAGGATCATGTGTATTAAATTCTGGGCTACTCAATAAGTCAAAATTATACATATGCTTTGATTTATAAAAAGTGGATACATTTTAAAATTCAATTTTGTTTTAAATAAACAAGGTACCTCTCTTTCAAAGGTATCCTTTGGTAAACTGTTTTGTAAAGGAAGCATCCTTTTTTAAAATGAACCAGTATATGTAAAATTTTTCAGAATTTCTGGCTTAATATCAATAAGTGATATAATATAGTTTCTAGTACAGTTATAGATCTATAATGTACAGGTAACAAAAGAAATAGTCTCATTGAATTCTTTTTTGATAATACATTCGGGGTAACTTTAAGGCATGATATTTTTTGAGAGAGATTGACAAACTGGAGTACATTCGGAGGAAGATTATTGGGTTTTTGAGAAATCTGGAAATCAAGTCACCTGATGAGTGTTTGGAGGCAATTAAAATACTTATCTTGGAGAAGGATAACTTATTTATTATGTGGCTTTCAACTATTTGAAGGGCTGTTATCTGAAAGACTAGATAGATTTTACCTTTGTTTCTACTAGTAGATTGAAGTTTAGAGTAGTTTTCTAATCTTTTTCACATTGTATTGTGAAATACGGTACAATATAAAATTTTGTATTTCTTCTGCACATTGCAGTAAACTGAGGATGCTGCTTATTTTTGGAGATGTCTGATACAGGTATGGGTGGGAATGACAATGCAGCTGTCCTAAGGACTAGTAGTATCAGTGTCTATTCAACTTTACACCGTATGTTGGGAAGCTTGGCTTTATAGGATGGTAGTTAGGGAGAAAAAGCATATTTTGGCTAAGTATAGTAAATCACTTGCTGAGGAATGTTCTGCCTAATAAAGTAGTTCTGAAACTTTTGAGTACATTTGGGAGCTTATTAAAATTCAGATTCCGAGATCTAATTCAGAGATTATGATTCAGTAAATATCAGTTTTTCCCAGCAGATATAACCACATCGTGGGATGCACTTTCTCAGACCAAGGCTGCTGTAAGTAGTTTTAGCTTCCATTTATTTATTTCTGGTTTAAAATTGATTTCCTGTTATGACTGAATAGATTAAAATTATTTCTATGGTGTTTTTTGGATGAGAAAATGAAGTTAACATTTTGGTAAGAAGTTATGTACTGTATATTACAAAGTGACCATAAACGACAACTATTAAATAGTAAAGGAATAAACATGCCACTACTTTAGGTATCAGGAGCACTAACACTGTGTCATATAAAATATTAAAATAATTTGTGCTCTTTATTGACCTTTAATAAATTTGTTCATTTGGTATGTTGAAATGCAAATTTAAAATAGAGACTGCATTAGGGAAGGTGGGGCTGTGTTTATGGAGAAGGCTCATTGTCAGGAAGGAAATGAAAGGAACTAACTTGTCCTTGAATAGACGGTGAGTTAACCTCTTCTTTTTTGGGGCAATAACAGGCTGTTTTCTCATACTGCTGAAGAATAATGACTATGGGTAACCAGTTCCCATTTGTGTTTTGCCCAACCTTGTCTGGAGTTTAGGAATCCAAATTTGGCAGGTGATACATAGGCCCTTCATTTTCATTTGCTCTCTGGGCAAATTTCTCTTTTAACATATCCTTTTTTGTTTTCTATACCACCTGAATTTGAATCACCTGTTTCTTTACTGTCTAAGTATTTTTATAGTTTTTCTGTCTTTTAATATTTAGAACTGTTTTGAAAATGAATCTGGAAAAAATATTATACCCTAGACTTGGTCCCAGTGCAAGGTCAAATTTTGGCTCTATCCTTATAGCAATATATATTCTCTCTCTTCTACATGAGCATTATACATCTATAATATAAGAATAGTTTTTATCCCCCAGTTTAATTTAGTGCTGACTTGTTAATAATAGTTGTTTTTCAAAACTACTGGATGTTTTTGAAGAATTTTTAAGTATGATAAGGGGCTCATAAGTAGGGGGGAAATCTGATACAGAACTATTGATATATAAAGGATTATTCCAATTTTTTTAATACATTCCACTGCAAAAATTAAAAGAAGATAAATCAAAGTTTTATACAAAACATTTATCTCTGTGTGATGCAATTTTGGTGATTTTAATTTTAATTTTTACATATTTTTTGTTTTCTAAGTTTTTTCCAGAAGCATGTAATACTCTATTCAGTAGAAAATGCTTTTTAGGCCGGGCACAGTGGCTCACATCTATAATCCTAGCACTTTGAGTGGCCTAAGCCGGAGGATCACTTGAGGTCAGGAGTTTTGAGACCAGCTCTGAGCAAGAGTGAGACTCCGTCTCTACAAAAAATAGAAAAAATTAGCCGGGCATGGTGGCATGTGCCTGTAGTCCCAGATACTGGGGAAGCTGAGGCAGGAGGATCGCTTGAGCCCAGGAGTTTGAGGTTGCTGTGAGGTAGGCTGACGCCACAGCACTCTAGCCAGGGGGACAGAGCAAGACTCTGTCTCAAAAAAAAAAAAAAAAAGTGCTTTTTAAAATAATTGAGAACATTGGTGGTTATACCAAAAGTTGACCTATATTTCACAATGTATATGAAACCTGAATTCTATCTTGTGAAGTTTCTCCTTGTTTTGAAACTTATTTTATAGATGTTAAACTGTAAAAAGTTATGGCTGTTTATATACCTGTAGTCCTGAATTTTAGCCTAGCTAAATCATTCTTTTCTTATTTTTGCATGTGAAACGCATAGGCTATATTGCATAATGGTATGCCATGTATAATGTCAGATAATTTACTGCTTTTAAAAAAACTCAACAATTAAAATAATTCAGTGACAAATAGAAACTCTTTGATATTCTTCAGAATCTTACTGATTTTCTTGTCTAAATTTGGGCAGCATTTTGCCCAACTTACAGTTTAAGTAATAAATGATGAAAAACTAATATTATAAGAAAGCATTGCTGAGTTTTTTCTACTTTGAAGAAAGGTATTGGACAATATAATTTTAAATAATCATGTAAATTGATGGTAGCTGGATTATTTACAGAACTAACTTATGTGTTGTAATGGTGTTTAAACTTTAGTTGAGACACATTGAAAACAAGTTAGAAGTAGCCCCTACAAGTACTGCTGTGTTTGATTCCGTCATGGATGCCAAGAAATCTTCTGCAAGTGCTACCCGAAAAATAAGTAGGAAAGGTATGTATGAAGTTACTTCCAAAGATATAAATATGTTAAATATTTTTTTTTTTTTTTGAGACACAGGGTCTCGCTCTGTCACCCAGGCTGGGAGTACAGTGAATGGTGTGATCATATCTCACACTGCACCCTTGAACTCCTGCCTCAGCCTCCCAAGTAGCTGGGACTACAGGAGTGCGCCACTGCTACGCCCAGCTAGTTTTTCCATTTTTAGTAGAGACAGGGTCTTGCTCTTGCTCAGGCTGGTCTCAAACTCCTGACCTCAAGCGATCCTCCCGCCTCAGCCTCTCAGAGTGCTGAGATTACAGGCGTGAGCCACTGTGCCCAGCCTGATTTTTTTCTTTTTTGATTCACAGGTACGTTATGTCACTTTGAAAATGAAATTTAGTTGACTTAATAAGATGTATATTTTCTTACTAGGATTTAAAATCATAAATGGAATATCCTTTATACAGATATATCATAAATTGAGACAGTGCAAATATTTCTTTGATTACCTTTCATGTATTTCAGTCTGTGGTTTCTTAATTGGTGGGCTAAAACCTGCGGGTCAGTACCTAAACTGTGATTTTCTTTCTTTTTTTTTTTTTTTTTTAACCTGTGATTTTGGTGGGTTGTATCTGATACTTCTCTTTTAAGTGAGTGAGAGCCATTGACAAAAAGGAATTTTATATGTAGAATTTTATTTTGCATTGTTTGCTCAGAATATAGTCTTTCTCTATTGATTGGGCTACTTTAACAATTTAACTTGAATATTTTCCATCCACTTATATAATATTCTATACTAGAGATGGCAGGAATAATAGATACCTAAATTATTTTCTTAGATACTAGCCAAATTCAGAGATGGTTGTATTTGATATCGTGTGTTCTCACAGATTTCCTTTTCCTTCAGATGGTAGATACATGGATGATTCTTGGGTTAACGCTCCAACCTCCAAATCCTCTAAATCACGAAAAGAGAAATCTCGTAGTCCTCTTAGAGCTACCACCCTGGAAAGTAATGTGAAGAAAAATAATCGTGTGGAATTTTGTGAACCTTTGGTTTCTTACAGGTTAGTATTGAAAAAAAATTATCAAATAGGGTTAGTCTGTAATATTTATGGTAAGATTATGATTTATTTTTTGAGTTTTTTATAGCACTCTAGCTATGAAATAGTATTATAATACTCTAGTATTATTACCTTTGTTATTCTCCACAAAAGATAATGTTAAAATCTTTCACATGAAATATCGACTACAGCATAGTTTTATAGATAAATATTTGGGATGGAGAAATAGTAATATTTGCCTCAGGCCACCATTATTATAATAAATCTGTTTCCTAGAAAGCAAATTATTCAGTCTCTGGAAATGTGGCTTTTTTTTTTTCTTCTTAATATCTCAGATTGTACATTCTACATAATGAGCTTTATCTAGCTTTCTTTTCTTCTTATTTTTTTTAGTAGCAGTAATCAATCACCTAAAATTTCTTTCTCATTAGGAAAGTGAGTTTGTTTATTGTTTTGTTGTTGTTTCAGCAACTTAGATGTTCAAGATTGATGAATGAGTTTTCATAGTATGGATAATATAAAATGCGTTGCATTTTGTTAATGTAGTTTAGACTATTCAACTGATAAAATTACAGGATTTTGCATTTGAGGGACACTTGACTAATGATTTAAATGTGTTCATGCTCTTAGTATGACAAATAGTAACAAGTAATAATTACTGGGCCTATTTCTTTGTTTCATTTGTAAGCATTTTTTGTGTTTTACAGTGTCAGTTAATAAATCAAAGAGTTTCACGATGGTACTTGGTAGTTCTAGGTATATGTTTGTACTCTTAAATTTGAGATAAAGAATTTAGGTGATGGAGGCGGATTGAGTTCAGTTCAATTTTTAAAATGTTACATTTGATACAGTTTGAAATATCTAAGTGAAAATATTCAGTAGGCATCTAAAAATTTGGGTAAGAATGCATGTGGAATGTTCAGGACTAAGAATATAAATTTGGGAGTTGTTCCTGGTATTGAAGCAATAAAAATAGTGGAAAAAATATAGAGAGAAGCCAGGTAATCTGGGTAAAAGTTCATAGTTTGGAAAAAAGAAAAGGGAAAAACTTGAAGAGTAATAAAAGTTTAGACTCTCTAAACATTTAGCAACTTGTCTAGAAACATCATCACTACTAGAATTGAGAATGAGTAACTGACTTCTTGTTTGTATTCCCATTTTCTTCCTGCAAAGAATACTACTTGATATTTAAAATTGTGTAAATTATGTATCTTTTAAGAGAACAACAACAAAGATGCCCAGAGGATAGCTGTGAATGGAATTCCTTTCTCTGTGGTAGACTCCATTCATCACCAAAAACTCTTTTTCCTTCTGTTTGTTTTTTGTGAGAAGCATCCTCGTTCTTTCTGTGGCCAAGGCTAGAGTGCAGCGGCATCATCATAGTTCACTGCTACCTCGAATTCCTGGGCTTAAGTGATCCTCCTGCCTCACCCTTCTGAGTAGCTGATGCTACAAATACACACCGTCACACTCAAGCTGATTTTTAATTTATTTTTTTGTGGAGATGGGATCTCACTATGTTGCTCAGGCTGGTCTTGAACTCCTGGCCTTAAGTGATCCTCCTGCCCTGGCCTTCCAAAGTGCTAGAAATACAGGCGTGAGCCACGTGCCCCGCCTTTATTACCTTCTGTTATGAAACATGGCCAAATGTGTTCCTAACCCACTCCTTTTTTGCAGCCTAGTTAATCATTCCTCTGTGCTCCCATAATACTATGTAACTTCTTCTATTACAGCATTTTATTTCATGTTGCATTATATTTTGATTCCATGTCTGCTCATTTCGCTAGTCTATATGTAAGGGCCCAAATCTTGTTTTATTCTCAAAACATTAGTTTAATTCCTGACATGTACTAAGTATTCAAGAAATATTTTTTTCTAACATTTTATTATGAAAATTTTCAAATTTATAGAAAAGTTGAAAGAATTGTGTAGTGAACACCCTTATATGTATGCAATAAATATTTAATGAGTGAATGAGTGAAAGACTGTGAGAGATTACTTTTTTGAGGTCAGTTTTTCATCCCCTTTTGAGATTGGGACATGATATGTAACTTAACCATTTTATGCTTTATTTTATTCTCTACATGTGCTAATTTTAGACCAAAATCATTTTAACCGTGAGTTGTTGCAGTCTGGTGAAGATAGTGAAAATAATCACATTTAGTCTTGGTTTCTGATGGCAGCTGTGGGATTCATTTCTCAGCCCCAGCTTCTTCAGTAATCAGCTACTCAGAGCAGGGTCTAAAGTTTTTTGGGTGATGGACCCCAGTGAGCATCTGATGAAAGCTGTAGACTATCTCCTTAGAAAAATGCACATCCTCATATACTCCTAATAAGCATAGTTACTACATTATGTTGTAATACAGTCATGATTTTAAGAATTTTTGTGGCATTTAGGGTTTTATGCCTTTGTACGAAATGGTCTAGATCAGCGCTATACAATAGAACTGTTAATGCAGGCCACATGTGTAATTTAAACACTTTTAGTAGTCACACACAAAAAAGATGTTTTATATTCCTAAATCTTTAGAATCTAGTATGTAACTTACCTTGCAGCAGCTCTTAATTTGGACTAGCCACATACCATGTGCTCAATAGCCACATATGGCTAATGGCTACTGTTTCAGACACTGCAGGTCCAGACTGTTGTTATGTCTGGTTTTGTTGGATATTTTGTTGGCTGTTTTTTCATGATTCGTGTGTTCTTCTCACTGTTGAGGCCTGTTTGTCTTCATTAACCTCCTTTTTAATAAACTGCTTTCTGAAGATACAGCTTATTAGAATGATGTGTAAAATAAAAATAGTCTCTGAAGGAAGACTTCTGCTAGTGTTTTTATAAACAGAGAATATGGACTTTGTAACATGTGCTTTGGCTCTACTCAGTCTTCTTTGTTTACTCCTGAGTTTCTAGATATGCTTTACACAGTTTGAAGTTGCCAGAAAAGTGCTTTTCGGTTAAGAGGTTTAACTTTACTAACAACATGTATTTGGAGGAAGATATTTATTGTACCTCCACTTTATTTCTACTTCCCATTCTATTTGTTAATTTGGTACCTCATTTAGAAATGACAAGGCTGGGCGCGGTAGCTCACACCTGTAATCCTAGCACTCTGGGAGGCTGAGGCAGGCGGATCGTTTGAGCTCAGGAGTTCGAGACCAGCCGAGCAAGAGCGAGACCCCGTCTCTACTAAAAATACAAAGAAATCAGCTGGACAACTAAAAATATATAGAAGAAATTAGCCGGGCATGGTGGCGTGTGCCTGCAGTTCCAGCTACTCGGGAGGCTGAGGCAGGAGGATCGCTTGAGCCCAGGAGTTTGAGGTTGCTGTGAGCTAGGCTGACGCCATGGCACTCTAGCCCGGGCAATAGAGCGAGACTCTGTCTCAAAAAAAAAAAAAAAGAAATGACATATATATTTGAGAATTTATTTTCTAGGACTTAAGATTTCATAGAGGAGTAACAGATGGTAATAGATATCAAGTGAATACCCGAGCTGAGGTCGTAATCTTGTTTTCTGGAGTTCTTAAGGAAATTTCTCCTCATATCTTTTGCATATTTCTTATTCTGTAATATGCAGGTTATTTAGATTATTTGCCATGTAACTTTATAGAGAGGGCATTTAGCATTGAGTCTTGATATTAGTAATGGTTATTTTACTATTTTTAACTGACTAGAATTTCAGGCTTTTTTGATTTCTGATGTTAGCTTAGAGTTCTCCAGTTTGTGTGACTGGTTTCGGTTTGACCAGTTTTTATACTTTTATGCAAAGCTTTTTTCCTTTTAATTTACTTTTTAAATTGACAAGTAAAAATTATATATATTTATGGTGTACAACATGATGTTTTATTATATGTATACATTGTGGAATGGCTAAATCAAGCTAATTAATGTGTTACCTCACGTACTTAATTTTTGTGATGAGAACACTTAAAATCCACTCTTAGCAATTTTCAAGTATACAATATATTGTTATTAATTATAGTCACAGAACTCATTATTTTTTATTACAGGGATATCCATGGTGCACCTTCCAATTTAAGTCCCGGCCATCTGGAGTCAAAGCACATATATTGTGTTGATGTTAATGAAGAAAAGGCTGAGAGTGGGAACCGGATCACAGGCAATCGAGAAGAACGGAACATACATAGCTGTGATTTTGAGAGCTCCCAATCATCAGTGATTAATGATACAGTTGTTAGATTTTTAAATGATCGACCAGCAATTGATGCATTGCAAAATTCTGAATGTTTGATTAAGATGGGCGCTCCTACGAGAACTGAAGAAGAAATGCCTAACAGGGCCAAAGGAAATACGAACAGTCTGAAGCCTTCTGTGAATAACATGGGCCACGACGTTGATCCAAAGGTGTTACGGCCGGCTGACTCTTCTCCATCCTCTGCTAGTACTTGCAGTTCCCAAAGATTGGATATTCTAAAGCGGCGACAACATGATATCAAACTGGAAAAACTCAAGGAGCGGATTAGGAAACAATGGGAACACTCAGAAGAAACAAATGGCCGGGGCCAGAATTTGGGTCATATTGACCATCCAGTAATGGTTGTTAATGTTGATAACTCAGTAACCGCAAAAGTCAGAAAAGTGGCAACAGCACCACCTGCTCCGACATACAAAGGTTTGTAGTCAGTCTTTGCACCTTTTTCTCCTGCTTCCTTGTTCCTTTCTCCCTAGGATGTATTTGAG
>NW_012148019.1:2614339-2620982 GCF_000956105.1 Propithecus coquereli
GTGTGTGTGTGTGTGTGTGTGTGTGTGTGTGTGTGTGTGTGTGGCGGGGGAGGGGGGTGTCATCTTTAGAACAGGATGTAATTCTCAAATGCAAAGAGATTATTTCAAGGTATGTATTAAAAATGCAGATTCCTAGACCCTACAGTGGACCTAAGTCAGAATCTGGGGATGATGGGGTCCAGAATTAGAATTTCTAGTGGGTCCCTCAGGGGATTCTTGTAGTTTAAGATTTATTATATTAATGTTTAATAAATTGTGCAAAAGAATATAAGAATTAGTACCATTTTCAGAGAACTGTAAGAATATTGCCCTTATTCTACCATTGTATTTGGATTGTTACTAGGAATTATTTCAAAAGTAATATTTAAAAGACAATTCAATTTCCAGTGAATATTTGTGTACAGAATATTTTGGCACTGACATTGATTTTGTTGATATTTTAACCTTCAAGTTTTGACACAAAGGTTTCTTTCTCCTGTATTAAAGAAAACAAATATTGAAATCACATTTATACCAGCACTGATAGATTTTCATTGGGAAAATGCTTTCCAGAGCTAATTTTTTTTTTAGCCAACTCAAGTTTTTATATATGATGGTTATAAATGATTTATATTTTCTGTTTTTATTTTTATATTCCTGAAGTTATTTTCACAGGGTCATCAGTGTAAAGTTTTTGATGAAGAGTTGATTTCTTGTTCAGTTTAATTCACATTACACTTTTGTCAGTTAAACTGCTGCCACTGTAGCTTTTCTTTTGTGTGTATTTTTTCCAAGTTTAGTTTTTGTATATACACTTAGGTAGATCAAAATATTATCAAGATTTGTTTCTTCTGTTAATTTTAAATCATTAACAAACTAGGGCAGTTTTTGTTATCGTCAGTTTTGTTTTGTATTTCTCTACCAAGTCTAATTTTTCTCTGACCAGTTTTGCAGTTTTTTATAGTCCTAAGGGATGCCTGTAGTAATTTTTTCTCTAGAAAAAATCTTACTATGTACAGTTTTAGCAATTATCAGTTTTGTGTTGCTTACTATGTTTAGCTAGTGATGCTCTTTGAAAATTAAATAAAAATAAATAACTTGCATTTCATTCTAGCTGATCTGTGATAAAATTGTGACCAATTTTAGAATACTGAAGAATTGCTCTGTTGTCCAGGATTGGTCTAATGTATCATCAATAAAATTCTTTCACATCATTTTACTCATTTGTGTACCATATCCACAGTATTGGCAGAACAGATAGCAAATGGTGGAGTCAAAATGTTATTGGTTCCGAGATTGTGATTACCCCAAATGTATGCTATACTTATTTCAGACCCGTAAGATGTAGATCACACATTTAAGGTTTGTTCATTCTACAAGTCAAAGTTCTGAAATACAAAAGATTATTCCATTAAGGCAAAGTTAAGATTGTCAATTTGAATTCATATCTTATGTGATAATTTACGAAAACCTGAAAGTTAAAAAAAAAAATCCTAAGGAACCAGGGTGAAAATCTTAAGTATAACTTTCTTTGAGTTGGTGACTGGATTTTCCACAGTTGTTTACTAATTTTTTAATATGCTAGTTTTCATATTAAATATTTTATAAATAAAACTTTTGGGGGGTTAATTTCTGAAATCTAGCAAACACTTGAGAATTCATTATAGAATATGGTTTCCAACGTCCTGAGCAAGGACTTACTTTTCCAACAATGAAGAACTGTTTTTCTGTCAACTTTTTGACAGTATAAATTGAAAGCATCTGAAAATACTGTATTTGTTTGAACACATAATGAATTCACTTGGTTCACAGTTCAAAAGATAAGAAGGGTGTACCTTGAAAAGCTCTGTCACTCTTGTGCTCCAATTGCCGGTCCCCTTTTTGAAGGTTGTGTGTGCTAATAATTTGTGTATCCTTTCAGAGATAATTTTTGCATACACACGCAAGTAAGCGAATGTGTGTGTATTTACTTTCTTCCTCTTTTAATGTAGTTAGTAGGGTACTAAACCCATTCTGCACCTTTATTATTTATTTTTAAAGGAGACATAGGAATTGTTCTATGATTCTGCTTAAAAAATTCGAAATGGTGAACATGAGTGGTTGTTTATGTGATTCTTTCTTGTATTGAATATAGATGTTTGTATGTCTTTTTCTTTCTGGTGTAAGTGCCCATGAGGTTAAAGAGCCTGTCTTGGTCATTCTTACTTTGTCTCGGAGCCTAGAAGGGTGTCGTGGACACACGTAAGTGCACAGCACAGTGAATTCCTTGTTCCGTCCAATAAACCCAGCCGGTAGGGAAAGTGTGCAAAGTAACGGAAATGAAGACTTGGGGACAGAAAGAAAAATGAATGCAGATATCAAAGTCTTCTTAAATTTAATGTGCAAGTAAAGATGCAGGTACAGGAGATGAATCACATAGAGATGAGTATTTCCTAAGGAGGAGAGGAGAAAAAAATTTCAGGGTCGAATGTACAGAGACCGGATGGGGGTGGTGGTGAAGAGAAAAGGTTAAAAGAGATAGATGTGTGTGGAATTGCCACACTTACTTTTTTTTTTTTAATGTTTGGAGACGGTCTCGCTGTGTTGCCTTGGCTGGATTTGAACTCCTGGGCTCAAGTGATCCTCCTTCCTCAGCCTCCCAGGTCACTTGGACTGTACGCACATGCCACCACTCCTGGCTTTTTTGTCTGTTTTTGAAAGTTTTTACAGTTTATTAACCCTATGGAAAGTCCACACAGTCACCACAGATAAAGTCATGACAGAGTCTTTACTCCTTGACTCCTGTTGTTGGCAGCACCAGCACAGGCCTTTGCAGTCCCTCTGACTCTCGCCATTCTGTTCTGCTCCTCTTGCTGTTTCCGTGAGGTCTTTTCTCTGCTCCTACAGGCGTGTCTCGCAAGTCCATGCTATGCTTGGTTTCATTTTTCATTGCGTGGTCTAAGGAATCACAAATCACGCCAAAGCCAGTTACCTTGCCACCTCCAAGATGGGTTCCGAATCCAAATATGTTTGTACAAAGATGATGCTGGTGTAGTTTTGTATATTTTGTCTAGCTTTTTTCCGAATTTCTGACTTTAGTACTGTTGCCTTCCTGGGGTGAAGGACATGTTTGTTTCCCCTAAAGTAGTTGGTTCGTCATGAACTTCCTGGTCTGGATAGCTAGTGTGTCAGTCACGAAGGCAGTCGATCCTCAGGTAGCGGGGCAGGATTGCCACACTTTCCTGTGGCGGACCGTTTTGCGATAAACTGAATACAGTGTTCACACAGTTTTTCCTGATATAGATACAGACATAATTGTGCGTCCCTTGCCACAGATGTCAGGAGGAGTAAACTCAGGCTATAGTGCCTAAGAGCTGAATAGATTATTTTCTATTAGGCGTGTAATTAATTTACCAGTACATTCAATCTAATACCTGTAAATACCATTACCAGTTTTTGACTCCAGCCTGTTGATTTAATTCTACAAATATTTATGGGTTGCGAATTCTTTGATAAGTTGAGCCAATCTTAAAATATGTATTTTGGTTATTGTCCATACTATTTTGGTTATCGTCCATATTCATTATTATTGTTTTGCAAAATAGAATTCAAAGTTCAGTGTATTGCTTAAAGAGCAGTGATAAATTTGGAGTGGAAAATCAGAATAGTAATTCCTAGGAAATAGCACATGTGTAATGTTTCTTGAGAAAGTGAACAATTGATTTTAAAGACCTGTTTCCACACTTTGGTACAATTTGCCTGTATAGGCAGCAGCTTGTCCATCCATTCAGCAACAGGCAAAAACGGACAGGTGGTAGCGATCAACACCTGTCTTCAAAGACAAGAGGAATAAATAGTATCGTCTCTGTTTTAATCTGGAGAAGAATAATTTGTCTCTCTGAAATTTGCAACGTAAGATTGGTATTCTTTTATCAGTTAACTTATGCTTCTTCCCTTCTAGCCTTTTTGAATGACTGTATATTGCTTTATCTCACTGATGCTTACTTTTCCTAAATGGTGTGTGTCAGCACGTTATGTGATAGCTAATTATGCATTCCTCTTTTAAAAGCGTATAAATCTGTTCATGACTAGTTATTAGGGAAATGCAAATCAAAACCACAATGAGATATTCACTAGGGTGGCTGTAATAAAAAAAGACAGACAGTAACAAGTATTGGCGAGGACGCAGAGAAATTGGAACCCTCATATGTTGCTGTTGAGAATGTAAAATGGTACAGCTGTATTAGCAAGTTTTTTGGCGGTTGCTCAAAAAGTTAAACGTAGAATTACCATGTGACCTAGCAATTCTACTCCTAGGTATAATACCCAAGGGAATTGAAAGCATATTGACACAAAATCTTTTGCAAGAGTGTTCATAGCAGCATTATTAATAATGGCCAAAAAGTAGAAACAACCCAAATGTCCATGGGCTGATGAATGGATAAACAGAATGTTGATCTATTCATACAATGGAATATCACTTGGCAATAAAAAAAATAAATCCCTGATAGATGTTACATGATGGTTGAACCTTGAAAGCATTATGCTGAGTGAAATAAAAATAAGCCAGACACAAAAGACTACATGTTGCATGATTCTATTTTAATGAAATGTCCAGAATAGGCAAATCCATAAATATAGAAAGTAGATTAGTAGTTGGCAGGGGATGGAGGGGCTCATGTGGAGAGTGACTGCTTATAGGTACAGGGTTTCTTTTCAGTGTAATTAAATACTCTGGAGTTAAATAATGATGGTAGTTGCACAATTTTGTGAATATACTAAATATCACTCAGTTGTGCACTTTAAAAGAGCAAGTTTTATTGTATGTTAATTATATCTCACTTTAAAAAGGATAAAAAAACTTATAAGGCAACTTTATAAAAATGTTCTCTATTATTGGTGTACATTAGGTTTCAACCCTTCAGAGACCAAGATTCGAACACCTGACGGGAAAGTGTGGCAGGAGGCTGAGTTTCAAAACATGAGTAGAGAACTGTATCGAGATTTAGCACTTCACTTTGCAGGTGAGAATAGAGCTTTTTAATGTTTTGAGTATTTTATCATGTATGTGATCTAATTTGTAATATTTAAACATAAAATTGTCAAAGTAATGATATTAAGTTGTGGTGGTTTGAGTCATAGGCTCTTTTAGCCTCTAGGCTCTGCTCCAGGGTTAAAATTAGCCTACATGGCTAACGAGACAGAAACTAGGCTATTTTTAAACTGAGGGAATTTCAGAGTCAGTACTGCCTGATTTGAAAGAAACATAGTAGAGTCTAGTTGATGTTTACTTCTGCTAGGCCTCTGAGATCTTTTAAGTAGTGAATAATTTGGCAGGCAACAGGTAAGAAGATACATGAGGTCAAGGTGCTGAAAGAAAAGTAAGTATTATAGGAAGGGAATAATGTTAGAGACTAAGAAATAGGAGGAACCCAGGGAAGATTGGAGGAGGGCAATAGGAAGATCATACTAACAATATTACTGCTTATTAAATATCTAGTATGACCTTGAGCAAGATGCTAGGTACTTAGTCTCTTGTATTTTTTACAGTTCAGGAGATAGAGGCTCAAAGAATAATTTTCCTAGGGTTGGGTAGAGTAGTTAAGGACAGAAGCCAAGATTCAAAACCAACTCTTGTCTGACCCTAAAGCCTGAGGTCTTTCTCTAAGCCCTCATAGAGACTCTGCTAGTACATTTTGTGGCATTCAGTGTCGAGTCCAGCTATTAGTATTAGAATATTATGTTCAGAGAATTTTTTGTCATGTGAAGAGGAAGTATAATGTAATACTTGAGAGCAAAGATTTTGGAATCAGCTTACAAGGTTTCAAATTCAGGCTCTGCCAACTTGTTGACTGTCTATACTAGCTGTTCCATAACCTCCGTTCCTTGGTTTTCTCATCTGTAAAATAGGGATACTGAAAATACACCTCCTAGGATAGCATCATTATAGGCTAGTAGAATGTGTCAGGGGACTCTTAAAGAGGTCTGCCTGTTATGCTCTGTCTTCTCTCTTGTGTGGATGGACTCTGTGTTCCTCGCTGAGACCAATCCATCTATTGTGTTTTAGATTCTGTTCTTGGGTATCTAAGGGTGTTACTTCAGCCCTATGTCCTTTCTTTTACATTACGTTTTCCCTCTCCACCAGGTGGTGCTCATCAACCTGCCATTTGGTAACATGCTGTTACATGAGCCGTCATAAAAGAACCCCTCTCTTGGGCCTGTGTCTCTCCAGCTACTGCCTTGTTTCTCTCTTCTGTTTACAGCAAAACTGCAGAAAGTTGCCTTATACTCAGTGTCTTTAATTTGTCTCCTCTGATTCTTCTAAATCCTTTCTATTAGATGTTTGCTCTTATTTCCCTGTGAACTGCTGTTACCAAGGTCATCAATGACTTCCACATTGCTTAATGTATTGTTTAAAAGTCCTTTGTCATCTTGATCGCTCAGCAGCATTTGACATGATTGGTCACTTCTTCCTTGAAACTGTTCACTTGACATCTAGGATACCATGAGTATCTGGTTTTTCTCCCAAGTCTAACTGCTCCTTTTTAGTTTTTTTCCTAATTGACTCCCTGATCTCTTAAACGTTGGCATCCCCTGGCCTGAGTCCTTAGTACTTGGGCAGGCGGGTGAGGGTGCTTTCCTTCCCTCCTTCCTTCCCTCCCTCCTTCCTTCCTTCCTTCCTTCC
>NW_012148019.1:2621552-2631243 GCF_000956105.1 Propithecus coquereli
TCCTTCCCTCCCTCCTTCCCTCCCTCTCTCTTGCCCTCTTGCCTTCCTTCCCTCCTTCCTTTATTCCTTCCTTCCCTCCCTCCCTCCTGCCTTCCTTCCTTCCTTCCTTCCCTCCCTCCCTCCCTCCTGCCTGCCTTCCCTTCTTCCTTTCTTCCCTCCCTCCTTCCCTCCCTCTCTCCTGCCTGCCTTCCTTCCTTCCCTCCCTCCCTCCTGCCTGCCTTCCTTCCCTTCTTCCTTTCTTCCTTCCCTCCTTCTTTCCCTCCTTCCCTCTCTCTGTTTCTTTCTTTCTTCCCGCCTTCCCCCTTCCCTTTCTTCCCTTTCATTCTCTCGTCCTCTGCTCCCCCTCCCTCCACTCACTCCTTTTTTCTTTCTTTTTTTAAATCTATCTACACACACACCAGGCAAATTATCCAGTCTCATGGCTTTATATATTCTCTGTTGATTCCCAAACACTTACATCCAACTGTGAACTCCATGTCTTCCCTTGAATCTATGCTAGATATCTGAAGCTTAATGTATCCAAAATGAAGCTAACTAACTAAACAGGGTGATGATATACGTCTTAAACCTGTTACTCTAGCAGTCTCTCCATGTCAGTTAATTCTGTCCTTCTGATTGTTCAGGCCCCAGATCTTAAGTCATTCTTGGCCACCTCCCCCATTTGTCTCATACCTTATGTCTAATATCGTCTGAAATATATCTAAAATATAATCACTTTCCACCACCTCTGTCCCTGCCACTTAGATCAAAGCCACTATCAATCTCTTGCCTGGTTTACTCCAATAGTCTCCTAATTGGTCTCCCTGTATCTCCCCTTCTAATGAGCCCATTCTCCTCACAGCTGCCAAAGTATGGCTGCTAAAATTTAATTTAGATGATGTCACTCTTTTGCTCAGAATCTTTCCAAAACTTCTCATTTCACTCTTGAGTAAAACCTGAAGTTCTTACAGCAGCCTGTGTGGCCCTACATGATACAGCTACGTCCCTGACCCTAGTTCCTATTCCTCTTCCTTTTGTTCACACCACCCACGCTGACCTGCTGGCTGTTTTATAGATACTAGGGAGCTCCTGCCTCAGGGCCTTTCACTCACACTTATTTCCAGTCTGCCCAGAATGCAGAACTCTACGTGTTTGTTAAAGTACATTTATTCAGACCTGTAATTGAGGTTAATTTTTTGAACTTATGTGTATATGTAGTATATTCCCCTAGGTTGGAATTTTTAAAATTTAATAAGTAGTATTGTGTATGTAAAATACCTTGACATATTTTACTAGCATAATCATAAACAGGCTTAATTTAAGATTATTATATTTTTAAAAGTTTTTATGTAGAAATTTTTGAATGAAATAGGAATTTGTGAAAGCACTCATCTCTGGGATTCTATAAATGCAATGATCCTGGCTTGGAAAACGTTACTCATGCACTTCTTCCCGTTTGTGAAAATGAGGTAAATTTCTCAAAAGTTTCCTGAAAAAAAATAACAAAGAATTGGAACCTAACTGCGGAGTACTGGTAATCTTTAGATTCTTCCGTAGAAGGAGTTGACATTGGTAGCATGTGGGTCATAGAAATGTCTCAGTGAAGGTTTCTTTCTCTGTACTTGAATCATGTACTTTATATTGATTCTTCTTACTGGAGAGAGAATGAATGGGTAGTGGGAAACATCGTATGATCTGCTATAAATATTTCTGCTTTTCAGATGATATCTCCATAAAACAGAAACCTGCTGAAAAAAGTAAAGAGAAGAAAGTGGTCAAGCCAGTACGAAAAGTCCAAAAAGTAACACAGTTATCAAGTCCAGAATGCAAAACAGGTTAGTTTTCTCAGTACCATGTCTGTCCTAAAGTTACATATTACTAAAATGGAATCTACGTGTATTTACTATGTTACCAAAGGCTCTCATTGTTTGGCACTTATAAAAATTCAGTACATTTTATGTGTCATTATTTTGTGTGTGTGTGTGTGTGTGTGTGTGTTATCAAAGTACAATTGACAGAGTATAAAACTGGACTATTTAGAATGTACAGTTCGGTACATTTTCATAATTGTGTACATCTGTGAAACCATTTGTTCACCGTATGTTCCTCAAGGTACTGAACACATCTATTACTCCCCAAATTTTTCTCTGTCATTGTTTTTCATGGAAGTTAACAAGATTAAAAGTAATGATTTTTATATGATGAACTTTTAAATACAAGAGGATTGTTTATGACTGTCACTAAGTCCCTTCATTGTTCTCATAAGAGAATAAATGTTGCACATTAGAACTACGGTAGTCCATGCCAGTAGTGGTTAGGTGGGACTCCGAGTAGATGAAGGTTGGAAAAAAGAGAATTCTCTAGTTCCATAGTGATTACTTAACATTTAGCACTGATCCAGAATGCCCAGATTTATAACTAGTTTTGTTCTTTTGGTAAATGAGTTAATTTTAGTGTGCCTTTGTCTCCCCACATGTAAAATGGGAAAGCAGTAGCACTTATCTCACAGGGTTACTGTGAGAACTAAAGGAGTTAATACCTGGAAGCATTCCCTGTAGTACCTGGCACATGACAAACACTCAAATGTTAGCTGTGACTCCATTAACAATAGTAATTATTATTCCTGGCTGTACCGAAGATGGCTATTTAGAATGTCATGTTCATGTTAGTGAGTAATTTGGGCCAAGAGTGGAAAAAGTTGGGAACTTGTCACTTTCATTTTGGAGACATTCTGAATTCGTACATTGCTTCATTAGGCAAATATTTTTGAGCACTTGGCTATATATGAGGCACTGAGCTGTGTGCTAAGCTTAGGCAACACAGTGGTGAGCGAGAGGCACATAGCTCCTGCCTCTTTGGAACTTAAGGTCTTGCCAGGAAAACGGGAGATACGTAGTTGCCACGAGGCGTGATGGATGCTACCGTAAGAGATCACAAGGGCTTACAGGAATATGGAGCAAGACCGATGGGCGCTGGGTTTTGATCAGGCACCTGTTTTTTTGCCATACACTAATCAATAGAATGGCAAATAACATATTTTGTGATATCCATTGTTAACTTTGGATGTCATGATAGAGTGACACTGGCTATGTACAAATAAAAAAATTTTATGAGAAATGAGTTGTCTGAGTGTTAACTAATTCTTGTATTTAAAAAAGGTATTTTTCATATGGCATTACCTAATACTGTTGTCAGTTTGAAATGAAGCACAGGGACCACTAAAACTTAGGAACACTGACCTTGAATTGTGTTTATCCAGTTTTGTGGTAGGCTAATTCCCATACATGCACTGTGGCAAAGACATAGACAAAGAGTTACTAAATGTGCTAAAGCTCTGTAATAGTTTATCTAGTGAAAGCCTTCTTTTTCTATCAATGAGTACATGAAACTCTTCCAGAAAGCCAGAATTTAGTAATAACCACTCAGCATATTCAGAAGCCAACATGTATAAATAACTACCCAGTGTATTAACGGTTGCTTGTTTTTGATTCAGAAAATTAAGCCAAAATTGCAGAGAAACATGCTCTTTCCTTTTGCTTATGAACATAAAGTTTCTTAGAAATAGATTAAGCAATAGACTTAAAACCCTTTAAATATTTTAGACTGTATAAGGTTAGTGACAAGGTGCAAAAACATTTTTTCTAAAGTAAATAGCACACATTTATGATTCACCTTTTATTATTATTTTCATTAAAACTATATTTTCATTTAAACTTTTAAATTTAAGCCCTTTTTAAACAAACTCTAAGTGTAATGTCTTTTATTATAAATACAATAAAATAGCATCTCAAAGGGCCAGAAAAATACAAGAAAACCATTACCCTGCCTTAAAGTACTAGTATTACTTTGTGTATTTCTTTACATTAGTTTTTAAAATCATAATAGCATGCGATGGTAATTATTGTGTACACATTTTTTTGTATACGTAAAATTTGTTGTTTTCTCAGCATCTTTTCACAAGAGCATTTATTTCTGTTGTTTCTCATGAAAATTGTCATTTGTAATGGCTACACGATATTCTAGTAGAAACTATAACTATTCAGCATTCTTCAGTATTTGTTACTTCTGATATTGTAAGAAGTGATACAGTCAACATTTTCATATATTTTTCCTTTCTTTTGGATTATTTCTCTCACATAAATTTCTGTTTGTTGGATTATTTGATCAAGGGGAATGAGTACTGTTGGGGTCCATGACAGGTAGTACTATATTTTGTTTTATAAAAAGAAACTCTACCCACTTAATATTTCAACAAATAATGTTAAAGTAGGATGATTTTATTGTAATTTTACTAGCACTGCCTATCAGAGTAAAAATATTTTTTTCTAATTAAATTAGGCTTAAAATTCTATTTCATTATTTTTATTGTTCTATTATATTGCTTTACGTTTAGATACTCTTACATATTTATTTCATGTTTATTTTTTATACTTTCTATTTTGTAAATAGTCTTTCGTATCTTTTTTTTTGAAGTTACTGTCTATTTTGAAGTGATGTAATTTTAATTTTCTTACAGTTCAAAACTAGTAGGTGAAAATTTCTTTTTCTCCTGGTAAACAACTATTTTTATTGAAACGTGTATTTTTATGAACTTTTATAATGAGAGAAATTTAAAATGATGATATTTACTTTTTAAATGTTATTTTATGCATAGAAAAGTAGTATGCACTTTGGGCATGTATCTGTAAAATATATTGTGAAAGTCCCCATAACACCATCCCCTTCCAAGGTAATCACTGTTAACTGTTTCTTTAAAATTTTTTTCCTATGCTTAGATTAAGTCATTCGTTTGTTTAGGAAACATACGTATTTTTCATGTTCTGTGTACTGTTAGTACACAGCAAACCAAACACTTGTTATATGTTAAGACGTGTTTTTGTTCTGTCGAATTGGGTTCTTGAGGTTTCAGGAATCATTATTTTACGCTCATTTCAGAGGTAAATGAAGATACAAACAAATAGTTAACCATTTTGGGGAGCTTAGGGTCAAAAATACAATTATATTGTAAGCCTTTGACCTCGGCAGAAGATAAGCATAAGATTAATTACAAAATCTGTATCATTGAGTAGATAACACTTCTTAGAGCTAAAATTTAAGTTTTAAATCCTGTGGAATGTATATATTTTAGGTGGTAGTCATCTGATAAGTACATCTTCTTGGCGAGATGGACAGAAGTTAGTAAAGAAGATTCTGGGTCCTGCATCCAGAGTGGAGCAAAAAGAGCGAAGAACAACATCAGGTGACAGGGGTGGAAGAGAAAGAACTGCTAAATCTGGTGAGTGGCCATGATTAAAACTGTTGAGAAAACAATTAAAAGTTGCTTGTGTGAGTATTTACAGAAGGTGAAAATACTCTTCGGAATGTGTTAGGAGTTTGCTTTATAATTGTGATTGTAGCTCGAAAAGGAAACATTCTCTTGGGCTTGTCTGTGGATAATCTCTGCAATGGATGTTATATTCATCTTTATTAAGAACCTTGTTATATTACATTTATCTGTCGTTGTGGATGTGAAAGTATTATTTTAATCAAATCATATTAGACTTTTAGGACCTTGAGAGAATTAAGTATGGTTTGTCTCATCTCAACATACACAAACATGGATAAATATTCACAAGGTTGAATTATTGATATTTAATAAATTAAGAAAGAGGCTCTGACAGAGAAATGATTTTTCTCAAGGGTATGTAGTCAGTGGGTGGCAAAATTTGATGTAGGATCCAGAACTCTTTAGTTTGACCCTCAAGTCCATTGCTTTTCACTTATCTAAGTATCTTGAATGCTATTTGAAAGAACTAGTGACTTTTTTTATGAACGCTAATATCGGGACATGAAATATAAATACCCACAGGCCAGCTTTCCATTTCAACAGTAAAATGTGTCCCAATTAATTTGAACTTCTAGAATGGATTCATAGGAAATGTAATTGCAGCTATAACTTGGTATATAGAAGTCAATATATATACACAATACTTTCTGTATTCTTCACTTTCATCTAGCTTGTAAATAAGCTTACATGTATTCTCAGTCTAAAATTAAGCCACATCAACAAATATTTAGATGATAAAATGATTGTTTTTCTATGTATTTGCTTTTTTCCATCATTCACTGGAGAGCTGTAGGGGTTTAGCGTTTATTCAACAAATAGTCACAGAGAGCCCACTACATAGCAGTCACTCCTGATCTGTAGGGCTCCAGAGGAAGCAAATAGACCAAAATCCCTGGCCACGCAGAAGAGGCGTTCTAGTGGAAGGAAACATTATGTTCCTCCTGTGTCTCATGCTAAACTTTGTCTCTTTTCTCTGAAAATAGGGCAAATACTAAAAATTTTAAAAATATTTGACAGTTGGTTTTACAGATATTTTTAAAGTCTGTATGTGATCATATGAGAGGCCAGTTTTAATCTTTTCTTTTCCCACAGGACATGTAAATTAAACTTTCAGAAATTTTCTGATAAACTCATCTAAATACAGTGCTATTTCTTTCTTTCTTTCTTTTTTTTTTTTTTTTTTAATAGAGACAGAGTTTTGCTCTTGTCACCCAGGCTGGAGCGTAGTGGTGCGATCATAGCTCCCTGCATCCTCAAACTCCTGGGCTCAAGTAATTGTCTTGCTTCAGCCTCCCAAGTAGCTAGGACTATAGGCTAGCGCATTACTCCTGGCTAATTTAAAAAGAAATTTTTTTTAGAGACAGAGTCCTGCTATGTTGCCCAGGCTGGCCTCAAACTCCTGGCTTCAAGTGATCCTCTTGCCTCGGTCTCCCAAAGCACCGGGCACAGCATGAGCCACCTTGCTTAGCTGCCATTTCATATAATTGTCAAATGGATCAGTGTTGTAGAATTTTCAGAAAAATTAATATTTTCAGTGCCTTTGTTATTTGGCATGTTCCATCTGATCTTTGCAAAGCTTTTAACAATTATTTTTAAGATTCTTAATGTATTTTTAATTTCCTTGATTCTAATTGTTAATAGGATGCTTTCTATTGTTGATTTTTTTTTTTAAGTTTTTTTTTTTTTTTTTTGGAGACAGGGTCTTGCTCTGTTGCCCCAGGCTAGAGTGCAGTAGCGTCATCATAGCTCACTGCAACTTCAAATTCCTGGGCTCAAGCAATCCTCTTGCCTCAGCCTCCAGAGTAGCTGGGACTACAGATGAGCACCACCACAACTGGCTCATTTTTCTGTTTTTTGTAGAGACAGGATCTTGCTCAGGTTGTTTTCAAACTCCTGGTCTCAAGTGATCCTCTTGCTTCGGCCTCCCAACCTGCTAGGATTACATACAGGTGTGAGCCATCGCGCCTGGCCTTTTAACAGTTTTTTTGAGAAGTCGTGGAAGGAGACAAGTTGTAACATTAAATATGTACATGAGAGAGGAATAGTAATGTTAAATATTCACATCAACCATAAGATCTTCCCTTTTTTCAGAAATAGTAAAAGATAAATTAAAAAAAAAACTCAAGGAAGTACAGTTTTTCAGAAGACTGAAATTCTTTTACTACTACTACTTTTACTTCTAAAAAGGGAGGGTTCTGGCCAGGTGTGGTGGCTCACAACTGTAATCTCTGCACTCTGGGAGGCTCAGGTGGGAGGATTGCTCAAAACCAGGAGTTTGAGACCAGCCTAAGCAACATAGTAAAACCCTGTCTCTACCAAAAATTAAAAAAGGGATTTTTCTTTCCTTTTAATAATGTTCTTTAGAAGATAAGACTAGGATATTTGAATTTGAGTTTTTAAGATACAGTGAAATTCTTTTCATAGTGCAATAAATCTTAGGAGTGAATATAGGATTTTAATATATCATTAACAGTTCATACTTTGCAGGGGGTCATATCGGAAGAGCAGAATCCGATACCAGGTTGGATGTTTTACATAGACATCTTCCACGAAGCTCAGAACGTTCGAAAAGCAGAGCTCCGTCTGAAAATAATATAAAAAAATTAGCTCCATCTCCTCCAGATAATAAACAGGAGGAAAATACTGCCTTAAATAAGGACTTCTTGCCTGTTGAAATTCGTGGCATTCTTGATGACCTACAGCTGGATTCTACTGCTCAGGCTGCAAGGCAAGAGACTGGAGAGTTACAGAATCAAAAGTCATCAGCACCAGTACAAGCTCCTAGGAGTCATAGCCCAGTGAAAAGAAAACCTGACAAAATAACAGCCAATGAAGATCCCCCTGTTACTTCCAAAAAGCGCCACTATGACACAGATGAGGTGCGACAGTACATTGTTAGGCAGCAGGAGGAAAGGAAGAGGAAGCAAAATGAAGAGAAGAAGGCTCAAAAAGAGGCTACTGAACAGAAGAACAAACGATTACAAGAGCTCTACCGGAAACAGAAAGAAGCTTTTACTAAAGTAAAAAATATGCCTCCTTCTGAACCATCAGGAACTAGACGACTTCAGGAAACTTACTCCAAGTTGCTGCTTGAAAAGACCTTGCTTGAAGAGCCATCTCATCAACATGCTATCCAGGAAACACAGGTAATAAATAGTAGTGACAAAGGGGAGAGGGGAGTAACTTATGGTTAGGAAAAGCCTGTTTGCTGTACTATTTAAAAATATTCCATCGTTCCTACTATTTAGATACATGCTCAGATGACGTTTATAATAATCATGGCATGTCATGAAATTTATTGTATATGAATAGTAATGTGACAAATATGATGGAAAATAAGAGCTGAATTAAGAGTTTCTGCCAGACGCCGTGGCTTGTGCCTAAGGTGAGAGGATCGCTTGAGGCCAAGACCTCGAGACCAGCCTGGGCAACATAGCAAGATGTCTGTCTGTACAAAAGAATTAAAAATAGCCAGCCATCCCCCTATAGTCCTAGCTCAGGGAGGATCCCTTGAGCTCAGAAGTTCAAAGCTGTAGTAAGCTGTGATCGTGCCACTGCACTCTAGCCTGGGAGATAGATCAAGACCCTGTCTCTAAAAAAAAAGTTTCCTACAGTGATGTTACTGATCTTTTTTTCCCCTTGTCATTGCTATTAGTTTTATTCCTGTCTAGTACTGAGTAAATAAAATTAGACTATATTAATGACATACAATTGACCTTTGAACAACGTGGGGGTTAGGGACACCAATCCCCTGTGCAGTCGAAAATCCACGCATAACTTTTCTCCAGAACTTAACTGCTGACAGCTAGAAGCATGGCTATTAAGACCGGAAGCCTTACTGATAACACAACATATACAGCTTATTAACACATGTTCTGTATGTTACATGTATTATATGCTGTATTCTTGCAATAAAGTAAGCTAGAGAAAAGAAAATGTTCTTGAGAAAATCATAAAGAAGAGAAAATCTGTTGACTATTCTTTTAAGTGGAGTGGACCCCCGTGAAGATCTTCATTCCTATCTCCACATCCAGTAGGCTGAGGAGGAGAAGGAAAAGGAAGGGTTGGTCCTGCCGTCTCAGAGGTGGAGGAGGTGGGAGGGGAGGCAGGAGAGGCAGGCACGTTCGGAGTAACTTTGTGGGAATATGTTGGAATTTCTGTCTGACTCTTTCATGTCTCTAGGAAGTTCCTCTATGGTATCGACCCTTCTTCCACCATTGGCTTCGGTTTCAGTGCCTGTGTCATGGAGAGGTCCATGCTGTAGAAGAAATGAAAGCAGTCTCGAACAGTCAGAACCCTTCCGCTGGGCTGTCTAGTGCCAGCTTGTTTTCTGGCATTGCTGCTTCTCTGCCTTTTTCTTCGTTGTCTGGCCACTGGTTTGGAGGC
>NW_012148019.1:2633463-2635023 GCF_000956105.1 Propithecus coquereli
AAAATAGACTACATATATTTTATGCATTCTTGACATACCTAACTTGTTCTTAATTTTTTTGATATTTCTAGGTTGCAAGGTTTGTCTGCAAGTTTTTTGAAATTGGTACAAATCTCTAAAAAATTTTCCAATATATTTATTGAAAAAAATCTATGTATAGGTGGATTCACACAGTTCAACCCCATGTTGTTCAAGGATCAACTGTACTTAGTTTTGTGTTCTGTGCTGAAATTGAGAATATCCTAGTTTAGTGTGCTAATGTTTTTAAGAATAATAACTTTGAGTACATACCACGTACCGCATACTGTTTTAAAGGCTTTACTTACAGGCTTAAGCTTCGATAAATCCTCACAACCCTGAGAAGAGTAAGTACTGTATTATTTCTGTTTATCAGGTGAAAAAACTGAGGTTTACAGAAGTTATGCTTCCTTCTAAATATGCAGTTAGGATTAGGTGCCCTTGCTGAATTTTAGATGATGTTTTGCTGTTAGCCGTAATGGTTGTTTTCAAGGCAGACCAAATTTGAATTGGTTTTACATGAGGGGAAAAAACCCCTACAGTTTATGATCTTTGTAAAGCTGAAGTGACTCAATGTTTATCTTATGTGCTACCTGAGTATAGCTCTGTGATGGAAGTCAGATAAATTCGATTTCCCTTTTTTCCTAGGCCAGACCAGGGTATCAGCCGTCTGGAGAATCTGATAAAGAGAACAAAGTGCAGGAACGTCCCCCAAGTGCGTCTTCCAGTAGTGACATGTCTCTCTCAGAACCGCCACAGCCTCTTGCAAGGTAAAAAGGGGAAAATGAAAGATGATTAAGGTTCCTTCTTTTCATGAAGTTTAGTAGAGTGGTCTGTGCTCAGTGAATTTTGTTCACTGACTTTCTGTGTCAACAAGATGGCAAAGAGAGGTTTATTTAGAAATTGTGTAATATTGGCTGGTCCGATGGTACTGGGAACTTATTATTAACATTAGTGTCACTAAAGTTGGTATACAGCCCCTCACTGCTAAATTTGACTGGCTATAGAAGAAAAAGAAAAGAAATTGTTCAGTATCTCCTGATGGATACTTAAGCATGGTTTACGTCTCTACTTACTACTACTCTATTGTTCAGATTTCATCTGTCCTTTAATCTAATATAAATGTCAATTTCTAATACGTTGAAAAGCATTCTTGCCTTCTCTGAACTAAACGCAATAAAAGTTTGTTGGATGAATGAATCACAATGAAATTAACATTTTAAAGTATTTTTGGTGAATAATTTTTAAAAGGCATTTGTGTATACATTGCTGTTCATAATTTCTTCATATAACTCATACCAATTTATGCATCTTACCTTTCAAGAGCTATAGTTAGATGTGCGTGCGAACATATGAATAAAGACTAGGAAGGGATCTAATTGAATTTCACATTGTTGACTATTTTTCCTTAAATTTCCTTAGGGAAATTTTTTGCTATAATGTATTCTTTGCAATAAAGTAAAAAAACTATTTAAGCATGAAAGTTAAGGTGATTTTTTTATTACAGGGTTATAAATTATGCTTTGTAATAATAACCATTTT
>NW_012148019.1:2635073-2636464 GCF_000956105.1 Propithecus coquereli
TTTTTTTTTTTTTTTTTGCCATGTCCACAATCTCTGTTATGATTTTCTTGGTTGGCTCTGTGGTAAATCCTGCGAAGTCATGCACAGCATCTGGACACAGTTTTCTCCAGGAGGAATTTATTGTTTCAGGCTTGATGACTTTCATGACTTTTTCTGTGACAACAGTGGTGTCTTCGATGGTGTAATCCTTCCAGATGTTCATGATAGTCTCTCTGTTGGGGTTCTCTTCCATAGCATTGACAGTCCTTTCCATAGAGTGCTGTGCGTAATGAGCCTTAAAGGTCCTTATTGACTCCCTGCTCTCGAGGCTGAATTAGAGCCATGTTTGGGGGCAAATAGACCACTTTAGTGCCTTCAGTGCTGAACTCACGAGGTCTTGGTGGCCAGGGGCCTTGTCCAATATCAGAAGAACTTTGAAAGGCAGTCCCTTACTGGCAAGGTACTTCCTGACTTCAGGAGGCAGTGAGCTAGGATGGCCCCCACTGCACTCCAGCCTGGGTGACAGATTGAGACCATTTCTAGAAAAAAAACCAAAAAACAAAACTCAAGGAACAGGAAAAGCAGCTCTGCCAACCAAGAGGCAGCAGACACCATTAAGAAAATCACTGAGAAGAAAGGATATCTGAGAAAAAAGCATCGATGGAACCAGTCCAGAAAAAGGTTCTCGTTGTCCAGGCCTTCCTGTTGTACAGCCAGAAGATTGGCAGCTGGTGTTTATTTTTTCCCTTTTAGGGCTCTGGGGTTAGTTAGCAGCTTTACAGATAAGGGCAGTCCTGATCATAGAACCCAACTGCATTTGCACAGAACAGTAGGTACTCTGTCCCTTCCTGCCTTAAAACCTGGTGCTTGCTTCTCTTCCTTACTAATAAATGTCCTTTGTGGTATTTTTTTCCAGGATAGGGTACTTTTGCCTGCATTAAAAACCTATTCAGGCAGATATCCTTTCTTCTCAGTGATTTTCTTAATGGTGTCTGCTGCCTCTTGGTTGGCACAGCTGCTTCTCCTGTTCCTTGACTTTTTTTTTTTTTTTTTTCCTAGAAATGGTCTCAATCTGTCACCCAGGCTGGAGTGCAGTGGGGGCCATCCTAGCTCACTGCCTCCTTGAACTCCTGGGCTCAAGCAGTCCTCCCTCCTGAACCTCCCAAGTAGCTGGGACTATAGTACAAGTGTGCACCACTACGCCCAACTAATTTAAATATATTTTTTTGTAGACACAGGGTCTCGCCATCCTTTGCTGACATTGAATTCTCCAGCTTTAGATCCTTCACTTTCCTTTTGCTTTAAGTTTTCATATAATGACCTCACTTTTCTCCAAATCATATTAGCCTATAAGTATGCCTTTTTTTTTTTTGAGACAAAGTCTCGCTTTGTTGCCCAGTTAGAGTGAGTGC
>NW_012148019.1:2642154-2643604 GCF_000956105.1 Propithecus coquereli
TTAGTCTTATAATGAGAAAAAACAAAAACTTAAAAAAATGGTGATTTAGTTAACTAACATATTGTGACTTTCATTTCCAGAAGGGACTTGATAGAACCCACATGGATGCATCCTGACAGATTGAGCCCACGAGTTCACCGTTCCCAACCACAGCCTCTGGTTGGAACAGCTGGAAGTTTACTCTCCCACCTCTTGAGTCTAGAGCACGTAGGAATGTTGCCTAAGGATGTTGAGTCTATTTTACCGACTAGGAAGAATCATAATGTGGCTTCAGGGCCATTAACTTTTACACCTCAACCGTATCTGACCTCACCAGCTGCTCATCCAGATGCCTTGTTAAAGCCTAGTGCCAGCCAGTATAAGAGTAAACTGGATCGTATTGAAGCCTTGAAAGCAACAGCTGTGTCCTTGTCTAGCAGAATTGAAAGTGAAGCCAAGAAGTTAGCTGGGGCCAACATTAACTACGGGTCAGCCTGGAGCTCTGAGTACGATGTGCAGAAAGCACCTCAAGAAGACGGACCTTGGACCAAGGCTATAAGTCCACCTGTGAAAGATGATGCTGAAGATGTTTTCTCTGCCCGAATTCAGAAGATGCTGGGAACCTGTGTATCTCACGCAACTTTTGATGATGATCTCCCTGGTGTAGGCAACCTTAGTGAATTTAAAAAGCTTCCTGAGATAATAAGACCTCAGAGTGCCATATCAAGCTTTAGAATGAGATCCCCTGGTCCCAAACCAGAAGGTCTGCTGGCACAGTTGTGTAAGAGGCAGACTGACTCTTCTAGCTCTGATGTGCCAGCCTGTTCTCAAGACAAAGCCAAAGTGTCACTTGGTTCCAGCATAGATTCAGTCAGTGAAGGGCCTCTGCTCAGTGAGGGGAGTCTCTCTGGAGAAGAGGGAGTCCAGGATGGACGGCCCCTTTTGAAGATAGCAGAAATTTTAAAAGAAAAGGAATTTTGTTCTGGAGAAAGAAATACTTATGAACCCCTCAAAGAGTTTCAGAAGGAAGCTGAAAAATTCTTGCCACTTTTTGGGCACATAGGTGGTACACAAAGCAAAGGACCATGGGAAGAATTGGCAAAGGGAAGTCCACATAGTGTCATTAATATTTTTACAAAATCATATCAGTTATATGGAAAAGGTGAGAAAAATAAGTAAGGCTTATACTGTTTATATGTTATCTTAAGATAAATTATTTTATAATTTCTATACAAGATATGTACTTAAGGACACATTTTTCATTGTTCTTTTTGAGGATAATGGAGACTTATTATTGTCCATGTTAGTCATATTCTGCATTATCTGCATGTTTCAACTAGAGTTTTAGTAATTTAATCTTTAGAATTTCATTTTTCAGTTATTGTCATAAAACAATAGTTGACTGCTAGTTGTTGAAATTTTGATCTAGTTTAGAGAAATTCCTAGGTGATGTTCAGAATTGGGTATATGT
>NW_012148019.1:2643654-2645908 GCF_000956105.1 Propithecus coquereli
AGGTAATTGAGGCCTGGAATTTAATTAACTTTCTCAAAGATCAAAACATTAGTGGTAGAGATGGGTTTGAACTTAAGCTATCTGACTCTAGAAGCTTGTGTTTTTAACTACTCTATTGATACATACTGTCTCCCAGAAGTGAAATGTTTCATGTGATTTGTTTAAGGTTGTAAATATATTTCAAACTTTAAGCATAAGTAAACTTTAAATTTTTTTTGAATTTGAATACTTTTAGAGAGATGATCCTCTATGGTTAACCTCAGTCACATTATTGATGTCAGATATACCCTGCTGGATTCATATCTTCAATTTTTACCTTTCTATGAGTTTCCTTCTAATTCTAAACAAGTTGTCCAATATTAAAAACAAACCAAACACGAAGTAGATCTTACTACCTTGCACCAGTTCCCAACATCAAAATTCTTTGACCTGTGATGTCTAACTTATTGCCTCTACTTTATCACTACCCCCATTCCTGTTAATAGTTTTAACATACCTTATGCTTAAAATAATGTTACTTTATGCTTAAAATTGTGGCATTTCTTTCCCTTGCCATTCATATCCTATCATTTTGTGTTAGCTACCTAGAAAATTCCAAATTATCTATCTGACTTTGAAGACCTTGAAGATCCAGCTCAAAAGGCACTTCCCTTGGCTAGAGGAGCTAATTGCTCTACATCTACACTCTATGGAACTTTATAAATCTTTGCTTTAGTACTTATGACATTGTGTTGGCTGTTTATTAGTCTGTCATCCCTGGCAGATCTTGAGATACTAAAGTGTAAGGATTAAGTCTTAACTGAATTAATAAGTGTTTTCATTTTTGTCTCCTCCTATTTCTCTACCATCAACACAGCACCTGCTGTAAAATTGGCATTCTAAATACGTGAATTTAAACGTCTTAAATTTTTACTCATCAATATCTTTTATAACTTACTTTGTATTTCTGTTACTACCAGCTTAGTTTAGGCCCTAATAACGTCACAACTTGTGTTTATAATACTCTGTATTCTATGACATGGAATCTATGCTCTAATCTTCCTTCCTTGATTCCATTCTTCTTAGCAAAAATTCATAAAAGACAGATACAACTTAACGTCCAACCAAATGTTTACATGACATGCTTTTCAACTCCCTTATCACCCTGGTTACCCTCCTCCAGAAGATTTTTTTGAGCCCAGTGGTAGAACTTTACATTAATCCATGTCAGTTTGGTCTAAGGTTTCAACCTGTACAAATAATTCTGAATTATAATTTGGTCATTTGTTGGGTTAGCCACAGTGCCCAGCTTTCTGTCATCTGCAAATTTGATAAGCATATCTTTATGTCATCATCTAAAAATAATGGACAAGACCAAGGACAGAACCTTATATTATTCTTCTAAGGGTCTTAATAGTTGACACCAGCCTTTAATGTCTCTGGTTATCCCTTAATATAGAGGGATTCTGTAGCTTGGAAACATAGGTCAATATATATAATGTTGTGTAGGACTTCTTTATTCTGTTTTTAGGGTTATGGACACCCTACCTTGTATTGTATATTTATAATTGATACTCACAGTTTTGCATTTAATTGTTTGATACTCATTAATTTTTTTAGAAGTAGGTTGTAATCGTCTCCTTGTTTAGTATACACAATGTTAAACATAAATGTTCAGCATTTAGTAAATATTTGTTGATTAGAATAATCTATATCATGTCTGCATTAATATTTAGCAATCTTAACCATTTCTCTTTTATCTAATGTTGCTCCATGAATTAATATAGATGTGTTTGCAGACAGGGTTTGTCTTAGGAGTTTTGTAGAGGTTTGCCCTGAAGGAATATGTGAGTGTGTTAGTTTGCATTTCAAATGCTGTTACACTTGAAGGGCGTCTCTGAAAGACAGTAGCGGCCGGCCGTATCCCACAAGGAGCTGCGTTTCTCACACCTAAAGGTTTGGATTTGCTTTGTAAAGCAAAGTGAATCTGTTAAAAACTACAGGATGAGCGCTGACAATGGAGTACTCCCTGGAACAGACAGCTGCCCGAATAGCTAGAAGCAAAGCTCTTGTTTAAACACTCTAGACTACCTGTCTCCATTCACAATAACTTAATAAATATGGAGCCAATATATCTCTGTTTGACCCCTCTGTTAAGTGATAAACTTACCTTAGGACTTAGAAGTTAATCTTTGAAAGATTTTATAACCATTTGTTCACATAGATAGAATTAGTTAAAGGATCTGTAGAAACCTTTTAAAAATCTGTTAACCTG
>NW_012148019.1:2649338-2650149 GCF_000956105.1 Propithecus coquereli
TCAAGCAATCCTCCCACCTCGGCCTCCCAGAGTGCTAGGATTAGAGGTGTGAGTCATCACGCCTGGCCTTGTTTTTTGTTTTTAACCATGCTTCAATTATTACTTTGGACAGGGTTTGAAGACCAGTTGGACAGAGGAATATCAGCATCACGGCCTTTGAATGCCACCACAACCCCTCTAAGCAGTGTTTCCTATGAAGATGATTTTGTCTCCTCTCCAGGGAGTGGGACTTTGACAGAAAAAAAATCAACTCTTGAACCTCAGTAAGAATATGTTGGCAATATAGAATAAAGTCTGAAGAGTGAGAAAAATGTACAAATGAGAACTGTGAATATTATTCAAATTTTGCTTGTTTAAAGATCCATGTAGAGGCTGCATGGCATAGTGGTTATTAAGAGCATGGGCTCTGGATCTAGACTGCCTGGTTAAGCCCTGGCTCTTCTTCCTGATTGTTAGTTGTTTGTGTTTGTGCATATTAATTAACCTCCCTATGCCTCCGTTTCCTTCTCTATAACATGGGGAAAACAATGGTACCTGCCTGCCTCCTGAAGTTGTTCTGAGTAGTCAGTGAAATAAAAATTACTTAGAACAGGGTCAGGCACATAGTAAGCAGAGTATAGGTTGTTAAATCAATCTGCGAATCCCCAGTGGAGGATAGTACTGGGAACCTATTCCAGGGTACACTAACATAAAAAGTGTAAGAAGTGGTTTTCTGTGATGGAATTGAAATTCAGACAGATACTTGATTCCATGGTCCCAAATAATAAGTACTTTTTTATAATCAAGAAAACGTCTAAAATTTTTCAAAGCT
>NW_012148019.1:2650952-2655893 GCF_000956105.1 Propithecus coquereli
TTTCCTCTGCGGATGTTACTTCCCAGCATTCGTCGGGAGCCCATTCTGCTGCATCGTCTCGTTCATCCAGTTCTTCCAAAGGAAGGAAAGGGAAAAAGGAAAAGACAGAATGTAAGTGGAATTCTACATGGTGACTTTTTCTCTTACCAATGATTTTGTTTAGTGATCTAAAGTTAACATTTGATTCTGTAAGAAGTCGAAGGCCAGGTGCGGTGGCTCATGGCTGTAAATCCCAGGACTTTGGGAGCCTGAGGTGGGAGGATCACTTGAGGCCAGCCTGGGCAACATAGCGAGACCCCCATCTCTACAGAAAATAAAAGAATTAGCCAGGTGTAGTGGCATGCATCTGTAGTCCTAGCTACTGGGGAAGATGAGGTGGTGGGAGGATTGCTTGAGCCCATGAGTTCCAGGCTACAGTGAGCTATGACTGTGCCACTGTATTCCAGCGTGGGTGAGAGAGCGAGACCTTGTCTCTAAACAACATAAAAAAGGAAGAGGAATTTCTTTATGATAATAATATAATTAGCTTTAATATTTACTTGTTATAATAATACCTTTTGATAAATAACATTATAAATCTTTTAATACAAAAGGAATACATCTGTAATGAGGATAAATTAGGAATTACAGATAAGTACTCATTGAAGAAACACAAATCCCCCTTGATCCTTCTGCTCAGAAATAGCTACTATTAACATTTTCATGCCTGTTTTTCCAATGTATACATAAAACCACACACACACCTCTATTGAAAAAACAAATGGAGACCATGCATGGTGGCTCACGCCTATAATCCTAGCATTTTGGGAGGCTGAGGCAGGAGGATCACTTGAGGTCAGGATTTCAAGACCAGCCTGAACAAGAGCGAGACCCATCTCTACAAAAAGTAGAAAAATTAGCCAGGTGTGGTGGGGCATGCCTATAGTCCCAGCTACTCAGGAGACTGAGGCAGGAGGATCACTTGAGCCCTGGAGTTTGAGATTGCAGTGAGCTCTGATTATGCCACTGTACTCTAGCTGGGTAACAGAGCGAGACCCTGTCTCAAAAAAAAAAACCAAAAAAATTTACAAACAATATTTGCTTTGCAGTTGCTTTTTAAAATAATACTATGTCATACACATCTCTGATCATCATTAAATACTCAAATTTTCTTATCTATAAAATGGAGATAATAGATGCTTCAGATGGTAATTTTCAAGCTTATGCGAAGTTAACAGACTTAATGTGTACATTCTAGTACCTGGTAAGCAGCCGGCCTGTTGGCACTCAATAAGTATTTTTGAGTGATTGAGATACTGTTCAGTGTCTGCAGTTCTGCTCTTGGCTGTAGTCTGCTCTGTGGGCCTACAGGTGAGGCGATACAATGATTAGGCAAAGGCTTCTTAAGCTCACAGGATAGCTTCTAGCTAGGGAATGATTTTCCTTCCAAAATAGTTTTTTCTAATTATAAAGATAAACCCTGCTCATTAATTGAATTAAAAAGGAGGAGGGGGACAGGGGGCGGGGGAAGAAATTAGTCCTATAGAAAACTATATTTAAAAATAAATTACCTTTAATCCCTTCACTTAGAGATAACCAATGTTAATATTTAAAAATATACTCTAGTTTAATTGTGGTAAAATATACATAACAAAATTTATCATTTTAACCATTTTTGTATGTACAGTTCAGTGGCATTAAGTACATTCACATTATTTTACAACCATTACCACTTTCCATCTCTAGAACTTTTTCGTGTTCCTATACTGAAACTCTGTACCCATCAAATAATAACTCCATTGCTCTGTCCCCTAGACCTACGGTCCCCAACCCCTGGGCCACGGACTGATGCTGGTCCATGGCCTATTAAGAAACAGGCAACACCAGTAGGAGGTGAGCAGTGGGCGAGGGAGCAAAGCTTCATCTGTATTCACAGCTGCTCCCCATCACTTGCCATCCTCCCCTCCCCCTGGTCCGTGGAAAAATTGTCTTCCATGAAACCGGTCCCTGATGCCAAAAAGTTTGGGGGCTGCCGCTTAGACCCTGGTAACCAGTGTTCTGTTTTCTGTCTCTATGAATTTGACTGCTCTAGATAATTCATGTAAGTGGAATCATACAGTATTTTTCCTTTTGTGTCTGGCTTATTTCACTTAGCATAAAGTCCTCAGGATTCATCCGTGTTGTAGCATATATTAGGAATTTCATTCCTTTTTAGGGCTGAATAATATTCCGTTCTATGTATATGCCATACTTCGTTTATCCATTCATCTGCCGATGGGCATTTTTGTTGTTTCTACCTTTTAACTATTGTGATTCATGTTGCTATGAGCATTAATGTACAAATAATCTGTTTGAGTCTCTGCTTTTGATTCTTTTGTGTACATACTCAGATATAGAATTGCTGGATTAAATGGTAATTCTGTGTTTAATTTTTTGAGGAACTGCCATAGTGTTTTCTAGAGCAGCTACACCATTTTTCATTCCCACCAGCAATGTACAAGGGTTTCAATTTCTCCACACTTTTTATTTTTTTTGTGTGATAATAGAACATCCTAATGGGTGTGAAATGTTAACATTTTTAGTAAGAATCCTTCCAGACAGTTTGTAGGCATACATAAATAGGAAATTTTATGTGCATGGGGGTACACTTTATATGCTATTTTGTTCTGTCTATAGGATATGGATATCTTTTTCTGTCAGTAAATATGGATTACTATTAATGTTTGTAAGGACTACCTACTGTTCTATTATTTGAATATACTGTAATTAGGTAATTCTACATTGCTAGATATATAGGTTATCTCTTTTCTTTTTTCCATTATAAATACTATTGCATTCAGTATCCTTGTAAATACATCTTTACGCATTTATCTGTTTTTTTCTGGTAGGGGAAAGTCCTAGAGGTGAGATAATGGGGCAGATAGTATGCCATGTTTAAAATTTGGATACATTTTGCCAAATAGCATTTCAGAAAGCTAGTGCTAGTTTATACTTCCAATGAAAGTGCTAGGAGAAATTATTTTGTAATCATTAGCCTGGTATAACTCTAGGTTATACCTCAGAACACTTCCACTTGCAGACTGGAAGTGTTTTGAATGTCTTTGGTAGGACATTTAGACGTTATTTTACCAGCATTTCCCAAAGTCTGCCTTTTCTTGTGACGTACGGATTCAGTGGGATAGGCTTTTTCATAGGTGTTCTGATAATAAAAGAGGTCATGGTTCCATAAATTTGGAAAATGCTTTTAGGGTAAAAACAGGCTTCTTTCCTATAGGACTTATCAACAGTTTTAATATGCTAATATGCACTATTTATTTCAGTATAAGAATGAGGCTGTATAGTATGAAGCATTCCCAAACTTATTTGACTGCGGAATCTTTCAGCGTTTTATGGCACTGAAATGAAGCTGAACACAGTTTGGGAAATGCTGATCTTGCTCAGTTCTTCCATTTCGCACCCGTTATGCTTTTCTATGTTACATTATAGTCAATTTCAAAATATTCTGGTTTGTACCTTTTTATTATTTTATTAAAATCTGTGTATCAGTTATCTCTTTCCGATTCTAATATTGGGAATCAGCTTTAAAATAAATTTACTTTACAGGGTTGGATTCATTCACTGGAAATGTTCAGAACTCACTTCTTGATGAGGAAAAAGTACAGTTTGTCTCAGAACGTGGCTCCCATCAAGGAAGGAAATCTGGTACCAGTAGCAAAATTTCTGTTAAGGATTATGAGCAGACTCTTGACACGGATAGCACTTTGGAGGATCTTTCTAGTCATTCTATGAGGTAAACTAGTATATACTTTATTCTGTAATTCATATATAATTAAAGTTGCAGTGTCATTGACGTTCAGAGAATTCATTTGGTAAATTTTAGCTCGGCAGTCTCCCTAACTGTGTGTTTCTAAGCTACTACAAAATTCTGTACTTTCTGAATAGACACTGTAACTTTGTTCATAGCTCTGATCTTTATTTGTGTTTTAGAATATGGTCATTTCTTAATATAGGTCTCTTACCTAAACTGTTACAACCTCTTTCTCAGGAATTCTCTAGCACAACCTACCTTTCTATTCTGAATGCCATTGTCATGGTGGTTTCTTGGCTCAATATTTTGACCAAGCATCTGCCTTCCTGAGGGTGCACTGGGAGGTCATGGTTACCCCCTGGATCCATAGATTAGTTCTAAGAACCTGACTCTATCTGAAATGTTTTCACTGGGCTACCACAAACTGTCTCATTTCCTTTGTCTATGGAGTTTGCTTTTCAACTGTATTCTTTGACTTTTTGAACTCAACTACTTAGCATCCTTTTGGTCTTATTGTTTATTTCTTCCTCTGAATTTTTCTCTCCTGCTCAACTTACTAGACCACTTAAGCTGATTTTTTGTTTGTTTGTTTCTGAGACAGGGTCTCATTCTGTTGCCCAGGCTAGAGTGCAGCGACATCACCGTAGCACTGCTTTAAGCTGATTTTGAAATCTCACTGTTATACTGGTTATGGAGCATGATGCTGTGTTTTCCCCCTTCTTTTTAATATCGTATGTTATGCACTTAGCCTGCTGCTTACAAATACCCTTCAGCTATTGCTTCCTATACAGTTTCTACTTACTTGTTCACATGATGTTTTATCTGTGTACTGGTTTTATCCCTCTGGAAATTGGGACTGAGAAGACACGGATTGATTTTTTTCCTTTTAAAGTAACTTTGTGTTTTTTCTAGTACCATGTCACATACAAATAACCATTTTTAATGCTTTCATGTTGCGAATAATGTTTCATGATTAATACCATCATTCCTATATTTAAAATTGAATTTTAATTTCTTCGTCAGTGATTTTGGAATTTACAAAACTTTACCTTTTCTTGAGAGATACTCTGGTGATTTAATTGGCAAAATTTACAAAGTTAAACATTTCTAAAATGGGATCCATACCCAAATAAGTTTGATAAGTGCCTCATAGT
>NW_012148019.1:2656953-2659121 GCF_000956105.1 Propithecus coquereli
TGATAAATGTACATCGTAGAGGAAAGAGTTAAGTGCTAGTTTAATTAGAGACTCCCTTTCCATTTTATTTAGGACAGAGTTTATTAGGATAGAGCTTGGCTTGTTTACCACTGTAAATCTAGCAATTTGAGGAATAGTCATAGTTCATTCATTCGGCATAGAGACTATACTGAACGAATACATGCCTAAGTCACGGTTCTCAAAGCTAATGTTGATAAAGAAAGTAATGTATGTTCCTACAAATCGTTTAGCTGGCTTGTGAAGTAGTTTTCCTTTCTCTAATGTCTTTGTGAAACAAAACTTCTAGTGTCTCATCAGACAGGGGAAGATCTCAGAAAACTCCAACTTCTCCCCTATCTCCAAGTTCCCACAAACTGTTGCAGTTTGACCTTCCAGGAACTTCGTTAGAAAGATCTAAGTCCTCAGCAGTGCCTGCAATGACAACAGCGTTTAAGCCTAACGCAGCTTTCGCTGATTTGAACCTGGCTGCCAACAGAACAGCTTCAGAGATGGCTTCAACACCAGGCAAGTAGATCGGTGCAGTTGTAATTCTTAAAATATTAAACTTTTTTTCCTGAAAATTCCTTTTCTTTCATTTGAGCTATAGGCAAATGTTACTTCAACTAAATGTCATTACCTTTGAAATAGTAAACAAAAACTGTGCAAGAAATTAAATATTGAAAAGCCTGAGAGATTCATCTTGCCGGCATTAGTCAAAACACATCTGAAAATACATCCCACGTATGCACTCCTGTTTATAGGAGGATGTATATATGTACACACACATGCGCACACACACTTAGAAGAAGTAAGTACGTTGTACAGGCATACTTTACTTTATTGTGCTTTGCTTTTTATGCTTTCCAAATATTGCATTTTTTATAAATTGAAGGTTTGTGGCAACCCTGTATTGAACAAGTCTATCAATGCTATTTTCCAATAGCATTTGCTTACTTCATGACTCTGTCACATTTTCGTAATTCTCTTGATATTTCAAGCTTTTTCATTATTATTATATCTGTTATGGTGATCTGTGATCAATAATTTTTGATATTACTTTTGTAATTGTTTGGGGTACCATGAACCAAACCCATATAAGAGGATAAACTTGATCAATCAATGTTGTATGTGTTGTAACTGTTCCACCGACTGGCTGTTCCCCATCATGCTCCCTCTCCTGGGGCTTCCCTATTCCCTGAGATGCAGTAATATTGAAATTAGATCAGTTAATAACCCTATGATGCTCTCTAAGTATTTAAGTGAAAAGAAGTGTTGTATGTCTCTCACTTTAAATCAAAAGCTAGAAATAAGTAAGCTCAGTGAGGATGGTGTGTCAAAAGCCAAGATGGGCCTTTTATGCTAATCAGTCAGCCAAGTTGTGAATGCAAAGGAAATGATCCTGAAGGAAACTGAAAGTGCTGCTCTAACGAACACGTGAATGGTAAGAAAGCAAAACAGCCTTGTTGCTGATACGGAGAAAGTTTTAGTGGTCTGGATAGAGGATCAAACTAACCACAACCTAAGCCAAAGCCTAATCCAGAGCAAGGTCCTAACTCTCTTCAATTCTACGAAGACGGAGAGAGGTGAAGAAGCTGCAGAAGAAAAGTTTGAAGCTAGCAGAGGTTTAGTTCATGAGGTTTCAGGAAAGCAGCTGTCTCCATAACATAAAAGTGTGAGGTGAAACACATGCTGATATAGAAGCTGCAGCAAGTTATCCAGAAGCAAACTGATGAAGGTGGCTACATTAAACAACAGATTTTCAGTGTAGGTGAAATGACGTGTTACTGAAAGAAGATGCCATCTAGAGCTTTAATAGCTAGGGAGAAGTCAATGCCTTGCTTCAGAGCTTCAAAGGACAGGGTGACTCTCCTTTTGGGGGCTAATATACCTGGTGACTTTAAGGTGAAGCTAGTGCTCATTTACCATTCTGAAAATCCTAGGGCCCTTAAGAATTATGTTAAATCTACTCTGCATGTACTCTGTAAATGAAAAACAAATCCTGGATGATAGCACATTTGTTTGCAGCATGGTGTACTGAATATTTTAAGCCCACTGTTGAGACCTATTGCTCAGAAAAAAAGCTTCCTTTCAAAAGTATTACTGCTCATTGACAATGCACCTGGTCACCCAAGAGCTTTGATGGAGATATACAAGGAGATTAATGTTTT
>NW_012148019.1:2659171-2659528 GCF_000956105.1 Propithecus coquereli
TAATACTTATTGACATAATTGGAAACATTTTTAGAAATGTTAGTCTAACTAAATTTTCTCTCCAAAGCAAGTATAAATTTATCTTGTAAAACCATAAGGTGAGGTGCAGAGTACTTTGTTGTGTTTGATGTTGTGTTGGAATTATTTAATGGCAATCTATTAAAATGATAATTCTTTTTATGTTCCATAAATGAAATTGCCAAACTCTTGGATATAGTATTTCTCTAAAGCATCAATAGAAAATTAAAGGTCAGGTAAACAAGTGGGTGCCTCTCAAAACTACATTTATTCAAATATTTTTATGCTGGGCATAAGAGAAATTTTTATCTTTGAAAACTATCATAATTTTATTAGAAA
>NW_012148019.1:2662450-2665283 GCF_000956105.1 Propithecus coquereli
CTCTACTAAAAATAGAAAAAATTAGCCAGGAATGGTGGTGCATGTCTGTAGTCCCAGCCACTCGGGAGGTGAGACAGGAGGATCGCTTGAGCCCAGGAATTGGAGGTTGCTGTGAGCTAGGCTGACACCACGGCACTCTAGCCAGGGCAACAGAGTGAGACTGTCTCCAAAAAAAAAAAAGAAAAGAAGCACATTTTGCATCTTGTAAGGCTATAGCTGCCGCAGGTAGTGATTCCTCTGATGAGTCTGGGCAAAGTAAATTGAAAACCTTCTGGTTTTCAGTGGATTCTCCATTCTAGGTTCCATTAAGAACATTTGTGTCCAGGTGCCTTTGGCAGCCATGGGTTACAGTGTGGACATGGCCAAGTCCAAAAACCACGCCTCCCATAACCAGTCCTGGAAATGGCACAGAAATGGCATCCAGAAACCCTGATCGTAAAGATGTGAATATCTTAAGAGGGTGGATCCCAGGTTCCTAAGGAACATGCGCTTTGCTAAAAAGTACAACAAAAAGGGCCTGAAGAAGTTGCAGACCAACAAGCCAAAGAAATCAGTGCATATGCTGAGGCTATCAAGGCCTCATAAAGCCCTAGGAGGTTAAGGCCAAGACTCCAAAGGGCATCAGCTGTGAGCTCAGCCAGCTTGCCTGCATTGCCCATCCCAAGCCTGGGAAATGTGCTTGAGCCCACGTTGCCAAGTGTCTTGGGCTCTACTGGCCAAAAGTCAAGGCGAGGGATAACGCAAGGCCCTTCAGCTGTGGTTCTACCTTCGGTTCTGGTTCCAACTCAGGCTCCCAAAGATGCTCAGGCCCCAGTGAGCTCCAGAGTAGAGGCCTCTGTCTGCCAGTCAGAGGACATAAGGACTGGTGTAATCCCTGGGCTGCTGTCTGCATGGGGCTGTTGTCCTTCTGTGCTTTTTGTATGAACAAACCTAAGGCAAGAAAAATCACATTCATGATTCATGGGAGATTCAAAATATTAACATTGGCCGGGCATGGTGGCTCACGCCTGTAATCCTGGCACTCTGGGAGGCCAAGGCAGGAGGATTGCTTGAGCTCAGGAGTTGGAGACCAGCCTGAGCAAGAGCGAGACCCTGTCTCTACTAAAAAAAAAAAAAGAAAAGAAAAGAAACAAAATATCAACATTAACAGGAGTTTGGAAGAAGGCGATTCCAGTCTTCATGGATGACTTTAAGGGGTTCAAGACTGTAACAGAAATAATTGCAGATATGGTAGATAAAGCAAGAGAACTAGAATTAGAAATGGAGCCTGAGGATGGGTCTGAATTGCTGCAATCCCATGGTAAAACTTGAATGTAGGCGGAGTAGCTTCTTATGGATAAGCAAAGAACGTGGTTTGTTGAGATGGAATATACTCCTAGTGAAAATACTGTGATTATTGTTGAAATGACAACAAAGGATTTAGAATATTATATAAACGTAGTTGATAGAGCAGCAGCAAGGTTAGAGAATTAACTCCGGTTGTAAAAGAAGTTCAACTGTGGGTAAAAGTCACCGAAGAGCATTGTATGCTACAGAGAAACCTTTCGTGAAAGAAAGAGTCAACGTGGCATATTTCATTGTTGTCTTACTTTAAGACAATGCCGCAGCCACTCCAGCCTTCAGCAGCCACCACTGCTGATCAGTCAGCAGCCACCAGCATAGAGACGAGACCTTCCACCAGCAAAAAGATTGTGATTTGGTGAAGATGTAGATGATTGTTAGCATTTTTTAGCAATAAAGTATTTTTTTAATTAAGGTATGTACATTACTTAGACATACAGTATAATGTAAACATGACTTTTGTGTGTACTAGGAAACCAAAAATTCGTGTGACTCACTTTAAAGTCCCCGTCTTCCCTACAAAGGAAAACAGATTTGGTTTTGGCTCTTAAAATGAAATAAATTTTAGAACTCTGAGGCATGATTTCACGTGAATTTTTCTATTTGACAACTGTCGTGCCCTCCAGGTTCTAAGCGCTTTTCTCCTGCTGGCCTCCAGCATCGCATGGCGGCAGAGCTCAGCTACCTGAATGCCGTCGAGGAGTCGGTGCTCCAGCTGTCGGATGTGGAAAGAGTCAGGGGCGTCTCGCTGGCTCAGCAGGAGAGTGTGTCTCTGGCTCAGATCATAAAGGTGTTTGTGGCGTTTTCTTCTTTAGTTTTCACTGGCTCTTCTTTTTGTTTCTTTTTTTTTGTCATTCAAAATAGTCTTAATGATGAGTTTAAAAAATAATCCTTACCTGCCAGATAGAAAAAAATGGTCTGCCAAACCGCACTTATAAATAATCCTGGGAAAAACTATAATATATGGTACTAAAGAGAAAATTCAAGATGCTGTATTTAGCAGCAGAGCCATAACACAATCATTTTCTCTCAAATACTTTGTTTTCTATGTGTTCTCCTTTGTTTTAATGACTAAAAATCAGCTAGTCAGGCATTCTTAATATTTTCTCTTTTTATTGATAAGTTGGAGACGACCAAGTTTGTTTGTTTTTCTAATGCTTTATTTGTACTAAAAAGAGAAGTTTCTGAGACCCAGGTGTTTGAAAAAGCCAGGATAATGTGGACTTTTCCTTACCAAACAAAAATCCAGAGAAGGTCTCAGCAGTGTTCCTCAGTAGAGATGCAACTGGTGTCCTTTTTTTTTAAACAGAGGTATTATTTATATACAGTAGAATACAGAGACTTTAAATGTACAGTTTTGATGAGTTTTGATTAGTGTATATCCCTGTGTAATAACCACCCCTAACCAAGATACTCCATCACTCCAGAAAGTTGACTCAGGCCCATTTTCAGTTAATCCCCCTCCCAAAGGTAATTACTGTTCTGATTTCTA
>NW_012148019.1:2668543-2671067 GCF_000956105.1 Propithecus coquereli
TTAGAAATCACTTTAGCATTTTTTTAATTATAGAGGAGTAAAGATGTAAATAATTATGCTTTAGTATTAAATACTTTTTATGGGATAATTTCATGTCATTTGATTCTTGTAGCAACCCTATGAAATAAGTAGTCAAGACTTACCCTGACTTAGAGAAGTAAGAATTCTGGTACATTGTAGTTGTTGGTCCACAGACACGTTAACTTGCGAACAGTGGAGTTAAGACTTAAACCATGAAATCCACATTGTAGTCAAGTGTTTTTTCCACAAGGTATTTAATGCAAGAAATAAATTTATAAATTAAAACTGATTTGGGTAGAGGGGAGACTGAAACATAAGTTCTTTTTTTTCTTGCCCTCTTTTATGTAAAGGTCCATGCAGAATCCTTACAGCAGGTGGTTAAATCCCAACGGGAAGTCACTGAAGTCTTACAGGAAGCAACCTGTAAAATAGCCGCTCAGCAAACAGAGACTGCTCGCCTCACCACAGACGCAGCTCGCCAGATCTGTGAGGTAAGAGCCCATGAGAACCCTTTTCTTTTTAGTTCTTCTTAGTCAATCTTAGTAACTCTGCTCTTACCAGTAACAGATCTCTAATGTCTAGTAAATACGTACTTTGAATTGGTGACTTTTACTGGGGCCGTACCCTACTGAAATGAGAGGCACTGTTGGTTGGAGTGTGTTGTACCTGTAAATGTTACAGAGGCAGAACAAAGACAGAGAAGAACTCTAAGTTTCTGCCCTCTGGTAAGCTTTTTAGAAAAGTATTGGCTTTATTGATGTAGAATTTACAAATGATAAAATGCACCCACTTTAAGTGTGCAGTTTGGTGAATTTTAACGTGTGTGTGTGTGTGTGTGTGTGTGTGTGTGTGTGTGTGTCTATGTCTATATCTCCCTATAACCACCACCATAATCAAGAGACAGATATTCTGTCACTTTTAAAAGTTCCTTCGTACCCCTTTGCAATCAGTCCCCAGTGTCAGCCCCAGGGAGCTGCTGACGTGCTTTGTGTGAGGATGGTACATTTTTACCCAGAATGATGTTAGTGTCTTTTCTTTTATTGTACCAAAGGTAAAGCCAAGAATAGTTTTATTACTGTCTCTATATAGGCTATCATAATTTATAGATACAATTTTCCTTTATTTTAGCAGTTTGTAAAATGACTCAGTTATTGAAATTTCATGAACCTACTATATGTTGGGTACTACGAGGTTGTACAAATAAGTATGAAATTGAGTTTCCTTTCTCAAGAAAATTTTAATGTAGTAGACAACATTAACAAAGATTTCAAAACACTTTAGTTCATCAGAAAAAGGAATAGCTCAAAGCAGTGAATGAAGAAATATGAAATGAATAATATATGTAGCAGCTGCAATAATGGTTAAGAGTAGCGAAAATGTATTTCACATTGTTGGTCCAAAAAGAGTTAGAAAGGAAGTTGTAACTGACTTGATTCTTAAGGAAGATTTAAGTTTTGGTTTAGTACTGCTTATTATGTGAGGCTTTTCTGTCTAGTTCATAGATTGTAATAGCTGGGTGAAACCTTATAAATCGTGTAGTCTAACTCTTTACTTTTATAGGATGAAGCTGTGGAGATTTAAAGAGCCTACAGTGACTTGGCCAAAACATTTCTTGTGTTAGTAGCAGAATTTGCTTGCTCTCAATTCATTGATCTTTCCAAGACACTGTGCACCTTCTCAGTTCTTCTTGATATTATCTCTTTACATCTACATTTGCCTTTCTTGGGTGTGTTTATATTTAGATGGCAGAGTTGACTCGAACTCATATCTCAGATGCTATAACTGCTTCAGGAGCTCCCCTAGCAGCACTGTATGACCACCAGCGGCAGCACTTTCCAGACTTCATGAAACAACTGAGTACCAGAGCGGAAACAGATAGGTTAATATTCATTCATTCAGCAAATATGTAATGAGTATCTCTTATGTCCTAGGTACTATTCTGAGTACTGGGAATACAGTTATGGGCGTACAGTCTAGTAGGGAAGATAAACATTAGTCAAATATTCAGTGAAGTGAATGAACACTTACAAACTGAGATAAGTGTTATGGAAGAAAGGAACACGTATCTCAGAAATATGTAACACAGGAATTTGAATAGCCTGGGGTACAAGGAGATCAGAGAAGATTTTCCTAAGGAAGTAAATCTTATGGTGAGATCTGGTGGATGAGGAGTCAGTGATGTAAAGGATGTAAAGAATAGGCAGATCAAAAGCCCTGGGCCAGGCACATGGCTCATGCCTGTAATCCCAGAGCTTTGAGAGGCTGAGATGGGAGGATTGCTTGAGGCCAGGAGTTTGAGACCATCCCGAGCAACGTAGTGAGACCCTGTCTCTACAAAAGATAAAAACAAATTATCTGAGCATGGTGGCTTGCACCTGTAGTGCCAGCTACATGGAAGGCGGAGGCAGGAAGATCTCTTGAGTCCAGAGTTTGAGGCTGTAGTGAGCTATGATCATGCCACTGCATTCCAGCCTGGGTGACAGAGCAAGGCCTTGTCTCAAAA
>NW_012148019.1:2671117-2672173 GCF_000956105.1 Propithecus coquereli
TTTGTTTACCCTACAATATAAGATACTCTAATAAAGATACTCTCTTATGTTTTTCCCAAAAGCTTTATGGTTTTAGCTTTTATATATAAGTGTGTGATCCTTCTCAAGTTAATTTTGGGATTTGATGTGAGGAAAGTTGACTTTTCTCTCATATCAATATTCAGTTGTTCCAGCACCATTTTTTTTTTAATAAAAAGACTTGTATTACCATAGTGCCTTTATTAGTGATCAAGTAACCACCTATGTGTAGGTCTGTTTCTGTCTGGGCTCTATTCTTTTCCATTGATCTATTTGTCTGTCCTTAATGCCAGTACCATATTATTTTTATTACTGTGGCTTTTTAGTGAGTCCTGAAATCACGATATATTTCTCTCAACTTTGTTCTCTTTTTTTCAAGATGGTTTTGGCTATTCTAGGTTTTTTGTGTTTCCACATAACTTGGAGAATCAGTTTGTCAGTTTCTACCAAAAAAAAGAAAAGTCTAGTGGAGTTTTAATTAGAATGGCATTGAATCTGTAGGTCATTCTGGGGAGAATTCATATCTTAATAATATTGCCTCTTCTAATTCATGAACATGATATGTTTTTCTGGTTATTTAGGTCTTTTAATATTTCTCTCAGCAGTATTATAATTTTCATTGTAGAGAGCTACACATTTTTAAATTTATTTCTAAATATTTTATTTTTTGATGCCATTGTAAATTTTTTTTTCGATTTCATTTTCCAGTTCTTCTTCCCACAGTACCTATAAGACAGTTCTCTGTGTGGGACTGTCCCATACTTTGCAGCAGTTTGGGCATTTTTGCACCCCTCCCCCTAAATAACGGTAGTGCTGTCCCATCACTGTGACAGCAAAAACTCCCTAGACATTTCCGAATGCTCCCTGGTAGAGGGTGGGGAGGGACTGATACCAATTCTGTTGAGGATCATCATATTGAAGAAATGGCCCCATTGCAGTGGATAGTCATGCTGACCTTGAAATCTATATCAGCACTGAGATTTTCTACCATTTTAGAGATACATTATAATTCTGGATTTGCAGATTTGGGCAGAGCAA
>NW_012148019.1:2680953-2688308 GCF_000956105.1 Propithecus coquereli
GACAATGCTAAAACCGCAATTACTTTTGCACCAACCCAATAGTTTTCAATTATGGTTCCATCCTTGGATTAGAAGGTGTTAGAGGCTACTTTCCAGAATTCTTAGAGGTGTGACACTGACATTGCCAAGTGTGGTAAAACTTCGATTTAAAAATTAAATCATGAGACCAAAAAACATGAAAATTAATGTGGGAAAAGTACCAGCCATTGTTGAGTGCCTGTTGTGCTCTGACACCGCGTGGTTTCATTTGACCTTCACTGACGCTTCATTTAAGCCGCCGTGTGGATTACTGTGGTGGGTGCCTAATAGGTTTGTTTCCCCGTCCTCTGATCTTTCTCCACGCTGTTCATTAGCCACGTGGTAACCAGAGTGACTTCTCTAAATTGTGCAGCCCATTTGGTTATTCACCTATTTGAGACCTTTCAGTGTTCTCCCCGAACATTCAAGGTGTCGTTCACATCACGTAGCATCGTATGAAAGTCCCTTTATAATTGAGCCTTTGGTCCATCCCCAGCTCTGTTTTTTAGCATTTCCTCTCTTAGAATACTCTACTAATTCTAACTACTTCCAGTCCTTTAAAAGAATCGTGTTCTCTTTGTCTCCTGTGCCATTACATATACATACCTCTTTCTAGACTCTCCCCTCCTTCGTTTCATGTAGTTTACTTTTACTGACCCTTCAAGAATTGGTGCTACCCCTAGTCTGCTTCAGATGTCCCTTTTGTGTTCTCCCACAGCATTCTGAATATATGATATATTATAGTCCCTGGACACTCACTGTTCCTTGTTCCTTTGCTTGTCAGTTGCATTCTAGAGTAGAAGCTCTTCGAGGGCTACATTTTCATCACTGCAAAAAGAAACCCAGTACCTGTTAGCACTCACTCCCTGCTGTGCCCCTGTCTGGCAACCACTAATCTACTTCCCATCTCCATTCTCTGTGGATTTGTGTATTCTGGATTTTTTATATAAATGGCATCATTACACTGTGCGGTACTGTGGCTGACTCCTCCACTTATCATAATGTTTCCAGGGTTCATCGATGTTGCAGCATATGTTACTTCTTCATTTACTGGCCAAATAATACTGTATTGCACAGATATACCACATTTTATTTATCCTTTCATGGACAGTCTACTACATGTTTATTAAGAGAAATGATTGACACATAACTACTGATTGGTAGAATTGGGGTTCAACCCCATGTCCTTCTGACTTTGAAGCCCTTGCTGTTTGCTGGCTTATATCTTTTACCTTACAGCTTTACTAGAAGATTTATCTTTTCAGAAATATCTATTAAACCAGACAGTTGCATTCTATTATGATAAATACTATCATAGAAATAGACACAAAAAACAGCAGAAGCACAGGGATAGAAGTGACCACACCTTCCCTGAGTATTAGGGAAGGGTTCCTGAGGACTTTGCAGAAACGACACGAACTTAGTCTTGAATTCATAGTCCATCAGACGGAGAAGGAAGGGCATTCAGAAGAGGAAATCGCATGTACAGAGGATCTTGAAACCTGGCTCTTGATAGGCTCCTAATATACTCGGTTTTTTTTAAACGAATGAATAAGAAAAACAAAGAGGAGAAAGGAAATTTCGGAGAATGTATGTTTAGTTTGTTGGCTGAAGGATAGCCAAAAACGGAAGTTCACTTGGCATTTGGATACAGGAAGGGCAAAGCCAATCATACAGATTTGAGGCTCAATCTAAATGACAGGAATTAAAGTTGTAAGGATGCATATGATTGCCCAAGGAGAATATGTGGCATAAAAGAGAAAAGGACCAAAACCAGTCCCCAGGGTACACCATCACTTAAAGGAATACAGAAAAATTAAAAACAAGTAAAAGAAACAAGAAAACCTGTTCGAGAGGCAGGAAGAGAAACAGGTGAGAATAGAATCATGGATTATAAGAGAGGAGAGCTCTTTTATTTAACATTTAATTTTGACATAATTTCAGCCTTACAGAAAAGTTGCAAAAGTAAGAAAAAGTCCTCAAATATCTTTCATCTGGATTACCTTAATGCTAACATTTTACTACATTTTCTTTAGCAAGTAGAGCTTTTTAAAAAGGAGAAAGAAGTCAACACCATCTAAGGTTGCAGAGAAATAAATTATCTCTTGGATTTGGCAATTAGAAGTTTAGATAGAGTTTATCAAAAACAGTTTTCTGAGCTGGGCATGGTGGCTCATGCCTGTAATCCTAGCACTTTGGGAGGCCAAGGCAGGAGGATTGCTTGAGACCAGGAGCTCAAGACTGGTCTGAGTAAGAGTGAGACCCCGTCTCTACAAAAAATAGAAAAATTAGCCTGGCACCATGGCTTATGCCTGTAGTCCCAGCTACTCAGGAGACTGAGGCAAGAGGATTGCTGGAGTCTAGGAGTTTGAGGTTACAGTGAGCTATAATGATGCCTCTGCACTCTAGTTTGAGTGACAGAGCAAGGCCCTATTTCAAAAAAACAAAAAAATACAGTTCTAGCAAAGCAGTTGGGACGGAAGTAGATTGTGATAAATTGTGATGTTAATGAAGAGTCAGGAAGTAGAAACAATGAGTAGAAGCCCCCTTTCCCAGAAGTTTGATTTTGAAATGAAAGGAAAAATAGTGGTTGCCTATTATGATTATTTGAAAGCGAAGCCTTCCTTTCTCCTTCTCATCTTTTCCACGATAGTTTATTCTCAGATGTATATCCACTTTTTATGTTTCGTATTATATCTCTCTTCATTTCATATCTTGATTATAAAGCAGTCCTTTGGCCAAATAAGTTTATTTTGAAGTTATGATTCTTATTTTGGTGATTTTTTATTTGTTTATAAACAGAAGTAGTAGTGGTAGCAGCCATCAAGAAAGTCCTTCAGTCCCATCTCATAAGGAAAATGAAAAGAAACTTCATGGTGACAAGATGGAGAGTTCCGTTGATGAACAGGTTCAGACTGCCGCAGATGAATCTCTTCGAAGTGATAGTGTTCCGTCTCTTCCCGATGAGAAAGGTGACTTTCGTTGCTCATATATCTGTTTGGAAACTGGAGGAAAGGTGATCTTTGTTATAAAGTGGCAAATAACTTTACTGAAACTGTTTTCTAGTGTTTTGTGGAAAGTAGAAGTTAAAAGTGATGGGCATATGTATTTAGCTTCAATACTTTCTAAGCAAAGTATTGAAGGCGTGACCTGCTTTCTCCTTAGTGCTTATATTAATAGTAAATTGAAGATATTGTTAAGCAAAAAGGAACCAGAACTTGAAGATTTGGAAAATTCTCAGCCCATCCACATTGCAAAAAATGAGAAGGTGTGTTCTGGAGAGAACACCAAGGCTATGGCGGGACAATTACTTCATAAAGTGATGATCCATGGATTTGATCAGCAGAAGCCAGAATAGAGATGGGATTATACCATCAGAGACACTAAAGGAGAACTTTCAGACTTTTGGGATTCTATAGGATGGAACAGTAGAGCTTCTCTGGCTGTGAACATGCCTTATCCTTCAAGAAAAGGGAAGAGTAACTCCTAGGACAATTCAGAGATCAGCAGGGTTGCCACTGTTACCATAGGCCCAGAGCACAGAGGCCTGGGTAGCAAGGCTGTCTTCTTGTTGGTTTCAGAGAGTGGAGTCACCTCCTCTCTTTTAGTGGCCAGTCTGCCCCTGTCCGTAGCTTTAGGGGCTGAGGGTATAGGGCTGCTGCCCCAGTGGGCCCAGAAGGCAGGGCAGCTGCTATAATGGGCCCAGAAGGTGAGGTTGCCACCACGGTAGACCCAGAAGGCAGAGCATCAAGCCCAAGAAGATTATTCTCTAGGCTTAAGAGCTAATGGAATTTGCCTTGCTAGATTTTGGACTTGCTTAGAACCTGTCACCTCTTCTTTTCTAATTTCTTTCATTTGGATGGTAATGTCTATTCTGTGCCTGTTTCACCATTGTATTTTGGAAGTACGTAACTTGTCTAGTTTCACCGGTTCGCAGCTGGACAAGAATTTTGCCTCAGAATAAATCATACCTTGAGTTTCACCCATATCTGATTTAGGTGACATTTAAATGAGACTTTGGACTTGGAGTTGATGCTGAAACAGGTTAAGACTTTGCAGGCTGTTGGGACGAGGTGAATATATTTTGCATTCAGAAAGGATACGAACTTTGTAGGGCTAGAGGGTGGAATGTCATAGACTGAATTGTATCCCCCTCAAATTTGTGTGTTGAAGCCCCCTGTGACTGTATTTGGAGATAGGGCCTTGAAGGTGGTAGTTAAGATAAGGCCACCAAGGTGGGTGTCTTAATTTGATAGGACTGATGTCCTTATAAGAAGAAGAGGCACCAGGAGTACACACATACAGAGAAAAGGGCAAGAAGGTGTCTGTCCATAAGCCAGGAAGAGAAGCCTCACTAAACCAACCCTGCTGCCATCTTGATCTTGGACTTCTAGCCTCCAGAACCGTGAGAAAATAAATCTGTTGTTTAGGCCATGCATTCTGTGGTATTCTGTTATGGCAGCTCAGGAAGGCTAATATAATAGTTTATAAATGTTGGGAGGTATGCTCAGATTTCTTATTGATATGCACAGTCAAAAATGTTTCATGGACTGCTAGGTTAAACACTAATGAAATTCATTTTAGGATTAAGCTTCATAATGACAACTTCTATATCATGGGAGAAATTAAGGATATAAGAAAATAATAAAGAAATTATTTGTTTCCTATAGGACAATTTAACTTCTTCTGAATTTTATTTCATTAATAATAGTGTTTGAAGCCGACTACGTTGGCTCACATCTGTAATCCTAGCAGTTTGGAGGCCAAGGCAGGAGGATCACTTAAGGCCAGGAGTTTAAGACCAGCCTGAGCAATGTAGTGAGACCCCATCTCTACAAAAAATAGAAAAATTAGCTAGGCGTGGTGGTATGTGCCTGTAGTCCCAGCTACTCCAGAGAGTTAGACAGGAGGATCACTTGAGCCCAGGAGTTTGAGGTTGCAGTGAGCTGTGATGACACCACTGCACTCTAGCCTAGAATAAAGCAAGACCCTGTCTCAAAAAGGTGGGGGGGAGTTATAATTAAAATACTGATGACAAATTTAATTATCGATAATTTCTGTGAGTCTTAGAAGGAAAGATGGTAACCATATATGGCTTGTTTCATGCCATATCCTGAGTATTTACCATGGTGCCTGGCTTCCAATAACAGTGAATAAATAATTGTCAAGTGACTATTTTGAAATATCATGAAGGAATGACTTTTTGATTTATTTAACTTCTTTAAACAATATTAAATTACTTGGATTGCTACTTCTGGCCATGTTGGAGGAACAGGGATCAGATTTGCCTTCTCTCCTAAAACAGGTAAAATATCAGGCAAAACATATGAAATGACGATTTTCAAGATACCGGACATCAGGCAGTGAATGATGTTTATTCGTGAGAGATGGAAACAGATGAGAGTGGTGCTGCGGCTGCGCCAGCCTACTGCCTAAGGGCCCCCATATTGCAGAGCGTGGAGCCCAGTGGTCTCCTTGAGTTGAAGAAGTGAAGGAAGTGAGTCCAGAGAGGCCGAGATAGCTAGAGTTCATGGGGCAACCACAATTCGAAGAAACTGAACCATTAGAAAGACTGATATGTAAAAGAAAATCTAAGTGACCTTTGGTTTGGCAGTGACTTCTTAGATACCTCAAGGTATGACCCATGAAAGAAAAAAATTGATGAGTTGGACTTTATCAAAATTTAAAAGCTTCTGCTCTGTGAAAGACACTGTTAAGAGAATGAAAAGACAACCACAGACTGGGAGAATATATTTGCAGGTCACATATTTGATGAAGGGCTTATATCCAGAATATAGAAAGAACTCTTAAAGCTCAACAATCAGGAAATCACCAACCCAATTAAAAAATGTACACAAGATCAGAACAGACACTTCATTGAAGAAAATATGCAGATGGCAAACAGACACAGGAAAAGGTCTTCGGTATCATACGTCATTAGAGAAATGAAAAATTAAAATCATAGGGTACCACAACACACTTATTAGAATGGCTAAAATCTAAAAAAACAGACAGAACAAATTGTCGACCAGGATGCAGAGCAGCAGGAACTCGCATTCGTTGCTGGTGAGAATGCAAAATTGTACGGCTACTGTGGAGGACAGTTTCATTGTATTTTGTAAGAAAGATTTGCTGTGCGACCTAGCGGTCACGTGCCTAGGTATTTACCACGTAATTTGAAAACTTACGTCCACATAAAAACCTGTACGTTAATGTTCACAGCAGTATTATTCACAGTTGCTCAAAACTGGAAGCAACCAAAACGTTCTTTCTTGGGAGAACAGATGAACAAACTGATACATTCATACAATGAGATACTACTCAGCTATTAAAAGGAATAAGCTTTCGATTTAAGCAACGATGTGGATGATTTTTCGATAAATTTTACTAAGAAGCAAGCTCATATGGCCATGTATTCTATGATTCCGTTCATATGACATTTGGAAAAAGGCAAAACTATAGAGATGGCAAACAGAGGAATGGTTTCCAGGCGTTAGGGGAAAGAAGATGTCGCTGACTACAAGGGGAACGCACCAGGGAAACTGTGAGGATGACGGAACTGTTACGTATGGTATTTGCGTGTTCTCTTTGATGCTATGCATTTTTCACAACCCTGGAACTGTGTATCACAGAGAGAAAGTTTAACATTTTAATATCAACCCAGATGTTGGGAGATTCCAGGATGTATTGCAGCCTGTGACAAACGAATCTTAACTGTATCACAAATATATGGCAGATTGAGGGTATGGGATGGCAGGAAAAGCTGACCTGAGTAACTCTGGAAAGTGGTGTTTTGAGTGGAAGTTGGAAGACTAATGCAATAGTAACAGTACATAAACCTAAACTCCAGTTGATAATTTTATTTTTCGCAGGGGTGAAACAGTTCTTTAAGTGGGTTGACAGTTCTTTACATATATATTGGGGTTGAACAAATAAGTAAATGGGTGTTGGATGGTGGGCGCCAGGTTTCTCAGTGTCGGAGAGGGAAGTTACAGATACATGAGAAAGGAAGACCAGAGTGAACCCTACAGTACTAGATTAGAGTCAGAGACATCAGTATGAGTTCATGTGTAGCTGGGTGATTCAAAAGCAGTTTGTGTGTGTGTGCACATGCATGTATGTGTGGGTCAGTGTACATGCCACATACTACCTGGCTGTGTCCACTGAGCAAGTACAGAAGTAATAATCCCCATAGTAAAAAGGACAGCTAGTGCCTAGTTGTGGTTTCTAGACATTGTTCTCAAGTAAAAGAAAACAAAGCTCTTTGGAGAAATGGTTGATTCTAGGGCTGCAGGGAAGATTCAAGATGAGGCTGATGCATCTTGTAGTACCAGAAA
>NW_012148019.1:2688596-2702583 GCF_000956105.1 Propithecus coquereli
AGGAGTTTGAGGTTGCTGTGAGCTAGGCTGACGCCACGGCACTCACTCTAGCCCAGGCAATAGAGTGAGACTCTGTCTCAAAAAAAAAAAAAAAGAATAAGGGGGAATGCCAAAGGCACACAGGAACCAGATTGAAAGAGCTGTCATATTTCTAATTAAGCATGGAATTAAAAAGATATTTTAGGCCGGCTGCAGTGGCTCACTCCTATAATCCCAGCACTCTGGGAGGCTGAGGTGGGAGAATTGTTTGAGCTCAGGAGTTCGCCAGCCTAAGCAAGACCAAGACCCCATCCCTACTGAAACTGGAAAAATTAACCAGGCATCGTGGCACGTGCCTGTAGTCCCAGTTAGCCTGTAGTCCCAGCTATTTGGGAGGCTGAGGCAGGAGGATCACCTGAACCGTGGAGTTTGAGGTTGTAGTGAGCTATGATGACGCTGTTGCACTGTAGCCCAGGGGACAAAAGTGAGACTCTGTCTCCAAACATCATAATAATAATATTTTAATGTGCATTTCTTTGATTTCTAGTAATGTTAAACTTTTTTTCACTTTGACTGTTTATATTTCCTCTGTTAAACATCTAATCTTGATCTTTTCCTATAGATGTATTTGTGGTTTTTTAATTGATTTGTAAGAGCTCTTTAAATATGTAGTGTATTGATATTTTTACCATACTTCTTGTCCTAGTATATCTAGGTATTTTTAGAGGTTTTTTCATGTTTGTAAGGTAAATGAATTTGGTTTATTATTCCATACCTGTTAATTGCTAGTGATCCGTTATATGAATTTATGTTGGATTGTCCCATAACGAGGCAAAAGGGGCCGCTAATTGAGTAACTACTGAAAACAGTTATAATGATGAAATCTGCTTTCTCTATATTCTTATAGATTCAACTTCTATTGCAACAGAATATTCCCTGAAATTTGATGAATCCATGACAGAAGACGAAATAGAAGAAAAATCATTTCGATCTTTACTACCTTCTGAGAGTCATCGCAGGTTTAACATGGAAAAGAAAAGAGGCCATCATGACGACTCTGATGAAGAAGCTTCCCCAGAAAAGAGCACGATGTCTTCTGCCAAGGTGTGTTTCACTTTATCTACGGAAGTGAGCGGTTGTGGACGTGTTCTCTCAACAAAGGCATGAGGATGAATTTTAGAGCTGAACTCAGCTGTCAGCTACCAGAATTATTTTCCTAAGATTATCAATTTTATGTTATTTTTTCCTATAAAATCTGGCTTCACTTTCCTTGTAAAGCAGTTTTTGTAATTATATATAGGGCTTTGAGGATCTCAGCCAGTATTATCGCTGTAGCTTTTTCACTTGCTTCACTCTTCTAACACTTTATTCTATTTAGAAATTTATATTCATTTTTCTTCCAAATTGTAAGCCTATTAGTTAATGGGAACAAAGTCTTATGCCACAGTGTATCCCTAGGACAGTACCTGGCTTGCAGTTGTTTATTAAAGTTTTATTGGCTGAATAAATTAGCAGATGAATATTAATCCCTCTCACGTGCCTTTTAGTAGAGAATGTTGTCTTACCTGGTTGGCGGCCTTATTAAATACATAACTTATTTTTGTGAACGTATACCTCTTTTAATGAAACTAAGTTCCAAAAGGTTTAGAATGTGATGAACTTGAAATATATCTCTGCTTTAGGAGCTGAGCATGCCATTCTCAGGAGGACAAGACAGCTTTTCTAAGTTTACCATGGAGATGGTTCGACAGTATATGAAAGAAGAGGAGATGAGGGCAGCTCACCAGTCTTCCCTCCTGCGTCTCCGTGAAAAGGCCTTGAAGGAGAAAACTAAGGCCGAGTTAGCCTGGCTGGAGCATCAGAAAAAGTGAGTTCTTTCAGCGAGCATAGTTCTCATTCATTTCTTCTTTCATCAAAAGGAAATGCTTTATGTTTTTAGATGTTTTTGTTTCCTCATGAGTTTGATTTGAGCCACCCAGTTTCTCAAGGTAGAAACGTGGCAGCATATTTAGGTCATGTTCCTTTGCAGACTTTCTTCCTACCCACGTAGCACTGTCTTTGCAGCTCTCTTTTATCACTTAACTAACTCTCACGGTATGTTGTCATTTTGTACTTACTTTTCCTACAATGTTGTAAATTTCCCAAAGTCCTTCTGTCTTTAAAGGACGCAATTTAGGGCTTACGTGTTTTATATACCCAGTAATATTTTTGTTGGGTTATGAATTGCTGCATTGCATGTAGCATATGAATGTAGCTACATATGAATGTAGCAACTGTTTTCCACTTTAGAAAATGTTAAATTGGTTTGTAGACTTTTAAGTAGTCAATAATTCTTAACATAATACAGGTAATAGAAATTTAATCTTCGCCTCAATGGAAAATATTGTTTGCAGACATCTACGAGACAAAGGAGAAGATGATAAAATGCCCCCACTCCGGAAGAAACAGCGTGGTTTGCTCTTAAGGTTGCAGCAAGAAAAGGTATGTTAGGAAAAACACTCTTTTCAAACAGCTTATCATAAGGCAGGTTAGTTTGTGGAATCTGTTATTTTGCCTAATCTCTTTTTCTTACTGCCTTAAATGAGATTTAGTTGATACCACTTTTTATGCCCATACTACTGTAATTATAGGAGTTGCTTGGTAATTCAGTGCATTTCTCCCAAAGGACGGTGTGCCGCTGCTAGCCTAATACAACACTCAACCCTTCTGCTTTTGTACTAAGTAGCATAAAATGCTCTTTTGAGATACATATTTTAAAAATTAATATGTATATTAATTTGGATTAATTTTTTTGTCATTGTTTCCCTGAATAGATTTTTGTGACCTATTAATTACATATTGACAAATATCTGGGGTCAGTGGACCTAGACCTCGCTTTTGAATTCTGATGAGGCGGCATGGTGGTGAGGTGGGAAAGAACTCCGGCTCTAGAGTCAGGTTGTTTAGGCTAAAATCCCAACTCTGCCAATTATTAGTTTCTTAACCTTGGATGAGTCAATTAATTTCTCTCTGCCTCAGTTTCCTCACTTGTAAACTGAGGATGATAATAGTAACATACTTTATAGGTTTGTTGGGAGAAATAAGTGAATTAATACATAAAATAAACTTAGAGTGGACTTTGGCACAGTGGTGAGTGCCAGTGAAGTTAGTTGCTGTTACCTGAATTCCAGCTTTGTCACTTGTGACTGTGGAACCATGGTCAGGTTTCAGTAGCTCTCTGAGACTCAGTTTCCTCACCTGTAGGCGTGGGGTTATGCTTCCTATGGTGGTTGTGAGGATAAAATGAGGTCACATGTGTAAAGTATATTCACAGTGCCTGGTAAGGATTCAGTAGATTCTAGTTTTTTTTCCCCTTATTGACCTGTTGTCAGGTACTAGCTACTGTTTAATTTATCAACCTAATTATTTGAGTTATATATAGGATTATTACTTAAATAGTTTTTTTATAAGTTTGCCCCACGAAACATTACTGATGATATGAATTTGAAAAAATTCTCAACTTTATTTTTGACAAAATTGTGTCTTTTTAATCCAGAAAAAGTGGTTTTAAAATAAATTAAAACATTTTTTAGTTAAAATAAGTAAACAACTTTCTTGAGTGTTACAATAGCTTTCTGTTTGTAAAGTAGAATAAAAGCAAGATTTATAAATATTTTCTCCCTTTGTGTGGGGTTTCTTTTGACTTTGACAGTATCCTTTGAAGATAACATTTATAATTTTGATATAGCTAGTATCGCATGCATGCTGATAACATTTTTTTTGGTTTTGTTAGTTTGAAAATGTATTTGTTTCACCTTCATTGTTGGAGGATATTTTTAAGAGGCCTAGAATTATTTTCTTTCAGCACTTTTAAAGTTTTTCCATTGTTTACTGCTTTCCATTATTTTGGTGGAGAGGTCACTTGTTTTAATGTTTTTTTGAAGGCTCTTTTTATGATTTTTTCTAAAAGTTGTCTTTGAATTTTCAGTAGTTTTATTAGGTAATTAAGTATGAAATGTTTGATTTTCTTAAGTACTGAGTGGACAATTGGTATCTCTGACATTTCACTTTGACACTTCTTTTTTTTTTTTTCCTGTTGTGAAGATATATCCTTAGTCTTTCAAACGCACATTTTGGCTTGTGATTATCTTTCAGATTTTTTTTTAGAGCAGTTTTTGTGAAACCATGGATAGGTCAAACATTCGTGTTGTTTTTGAATATGAGTTCTATCATGGAACCAATGCAGTGCAGACAGTTTGAAATATCATCGAAGCGTTTGGGAAAGTTGTGGCTAATGAATGCACAGTACGTTGATGGTTTGAGAATTTCCATTGTGATGATTTTAATCTTGAAAATGAAACATGTGGGTGGCCTCAAACCAAGATGGATAATGATGAGCTGAAAGCTGTAGTGGAAGCGAATCCACCTCAACCTATGTGTGAATTAGCAGCAAGGTTTGACGTTACTATTCCAACAATGTTGGACCATTGGAAACAAATGGACATGGTAAAGAAGCTGGGGCAGATGGGTACCGCGTGAATTAAACAAGCGTCAGAACAGAAATTGTCTCGAAGCTTGCCTTTCTTTGCTGTCATGACATAAAGGTGAACCATTTCTACACCATATTATTATGTGTGATGAAAAATAGATTTCTTTTTGACAATTGCAAGCATTCAGCACGATAGTTGGATAAAGGTGAAGTACCAAAACATAGTCTAAAACCAAATATTCATCAAAAAAAGCTAATGGTGTCTGTTTGGTGGTCCAGTGCTGGTATTATCCACTACAGCTTCATGAAACCTGGTCAATTTATTACAGCGGATGTCTACTGCAACCAGTTGGACAAAATGATGAGGATGCTTGCGATTAAGCAGCTGAGATTGGTCAGTGGAGACAGACCAATCCTCTTGTCCTCTTGTAAGACCACATGTTGCAAAAAACAACGCTGCTCAAACTACAGAGACTGGACTTGGAAACTCTCTGTCATCCACTGTATTCACCAGACCTTGCACCAACTGACTACCACTTCCAGGCTTTGGACCACTTCTTGCGAGGAGCAATATTCAATTCTCAATAAGCTGTGGGAAATGCCTTTTGCGATTTCATCGCCACTCACTCTCCAGGCTTCTTCACTGCTGGCATAAACAAGCTACTGTTAAGATGGCAAAACTGTCAGTAATTTAGGCGCATACTTTGATTAACTGGACTGCTACTTGTTTGAGATATAATGAACTAAACTTTTGACTCGAAATTGGGCATTTCATATTTAATGACCTTAACACCATGATGTGCTTAGGTGTGGTTTCCTTTGTGTTCATTCTGTCTAGGGTTTGCTGAGCTCTAATCTGTTGGTTGTAGTTCATCAATTTTTCAAAAATTACTTCTTCATGTATTGCTTCTGCCCCGTTCTTTCTCTCCTTTCCTCAGGGACTTCAGTTAGACATGTTAGATCTTTTGACCATTTACCACATCTCTCTCCTCCATTTTGTTTTTATTTCATTCTTAAAGAAAAAAAAAACCTAAACTAAACTAAAGACACTGTCTTTCAATTTGGAGAGTTTTTATTGTCCCATCTTTGAGTTCATTAGTGCTTCTTCTGCTTTGTCCAGTGTAATGTTAAATCCATCCAATGAGTTCTTAATTTTGTTTTTTTAATGGATTTTCATTGTTTGTTGAAATTATCTACCTTTTAGTCTATTTTTCTGCTCTTTTCTATACTTTTTGTACACATTATTCATACTGATTTTAACTTTCTTGTCTGCCATTCTTTCGTTGTTTTTTTTCTTGTCTGCCAATGTGCAGCCATCTGTAGGTCTATTACTGTTGTCTGTTTTTATTTTTTATTATCATATGATCCTTTTTCTTTGCATTCCTAGTAATTTCTTTATTGAATTCTGGGCACTGTGAATAAATAACTGCAAAGGCTCCAGCTGATGTCTTCTTCCCCCGGAGAGGATTTTCCTTTCTTCTGCTGTGCTGTTGTTGTCATCAGTGGTTCACCTTAATCCATTCAAGGACTGAGCTGGGTTAGGGTTGGGTCGCAGAGCTGGTAAGCTTTGGCCTACGTCTGGTTTGCATTGTCCCTAGGTTGTGGCCCTCCAGGGATTGAAACTCGGGCAAACCTTTTTTACTCAGCACAAGAGACTGTAGAAATTTCTGCTCTGCTTTAGAGACGTTTCTGGCTTAGCTCCTTAGCCTTCTGTCTACTGCTTCAGAATTTGACAAATACTTTCAGGAGGAGAATGTGAGTTTGAGGCCTCTTAAGTCTCCAGTTTTGTCATTTCAGCTTTGCATAGCTAGTTGGAGTTTAATTGGTATAACCATTTTGGGAGCAGTTGACTGTACCTAGTTAAGTTGAGGACATATGTCATATATGACTCAGCAGTTCTTTCTTGTCATGTAGCCTAGAGAAGCTTTCACACTTGTGCAGGGGAAAATGGAAACAACTTAATTTCTTTAGTAAGAGAATAGAGGAAACTGACTATGTTCTTGCAAGAAAGTATGATACTGCAGGAAAATGAATGCGTTAGGTATCAGCACTGTCTACACAGATTTCTGAAATGATGGTGATATTCTGTATCTGTGCTGTCCAATACGGTAGCTACCAGCCACATGTAGCTAGTGGCTGTCATACTGGATGGTTTAGCGTTAGATCTTTATTTATCAAAAACTATAATGTTGGCTTTTATAGAAAAGCAAGATGCAAAGAATATGCACGGTATTATACCACTCATATAAATTTTTTAAAATAACCACTTAGTAGTAGTACATGTTCTGTGGAAATAATTCATGCATCAAACGTACATGTAGGAATGATACACTTCTGAAGAAGAAACAAAGGAAAAAGAGATTAGGGTGGAGTTTGATTTCGCCTGTAGTGATTTATTTTTGAAACAGATTTGAAACAAATATGCAAACTGTTAAATATGTTTAATGCCAGTGTTGAGTGACTATTTTTTCTATTTGTACTACTTCAGGATTTTTTTAAGTCAATGTGCAAAAAATACTCTTTGATCTAATTGGTTACCCCTAGAGAGTTGCCTTATAGAAATAAAAGAATCAGGCCGGGCGCGGTGGCTCACGCCTGTAATCCTAGCACTCTGGGAGGCCGAGGCGGGCGGATTGTTTGAGCTCAGGAGTTCGAAACCAGCCTGAGTAAGAGCGAGACCCTGTCTCTACTAAAATTAGAAAGAAATTAATTGGACAACTAAAAATATATAGAAAAAATCAACCGGGCATGGTGGCGCATGCCTGTAGTCTCAGCTACTCGGGAGGCTGAGGCAGGGGGATCGCAGGAGTTTGAGGTTGCTGTGAGCTAGGCTGACGCCACGGCACTCTAGCCCGGGCAACAGAGTGAGACTCTGTCTTAAAAAAAAAAAAAAAAAGAAAGAAAGAAATAAAAGAATCAGAGCATAAGAATATTTGTGTTAAGATATTTATTGCAGTTGTAATTACGTATTGCAACTATGTGGCAGAAATGGGGAGTTCAGAATTAGGCTCTTTTGCTGGATACCAGAATACATTGATTGTTGTTAGCTCAAGGAAAAGTATTTGTGCAATTGTTTGAACTGTAAGCTGAACTAGCCACTTTTTTCAGGGAATATTATTTTCACTTGAAAGAATGATTCCTGGGCGAACTATCCTAATTCAGATTTGGATATTTGAGAGAGATTTTCTCAAGGATCCACAAAATGCGCCTGTCACTTCAAAGAAAACAGCTGACAGTATTTGTTGCCAATGATAATATTCAGGCTTTCAAGCAAGTCAGAATTTTGAAAAATTTCTGTCTGCCACCCAATACTAAATAATTTGTTTTGAGATTAATGGTCATATTAATGAGTGTGATTTTTTGATATTGTATGATGAAATGTATTAACGTTTAGAAAATCTGTGTAACTCAGTAAACCAACATTTTCCAAATGACCAATGCATGATGTTAAAAAAATCAAGCTAGACAATAAAGAGGTTTGCAAAAATCTAAATATCACTCTTTTCACTAAATTTTTTTGTGTGTTTTGGGAAATATAGTTGCTTTCTTAAAAATGCGTACAAAGCCATTGTATACTAATGAGAGAATGAGAATGGAAAAGAACAAATAATGTGTTAGTATTATAAAAATAGTTTGACCCTGAGAGTTCCCTGAAAGTGTCTCAAGGACCCCCCCGGGATCCCATGGAACACACCTGGAGAACTGCTGTTCCAGAGAAATTCATAAATATGCCCAACGAAACAAAAAGTATAAGGCCCTTCATTGTAGCATTGTTTATAATAGTAAAAAATAGACAACAAACCTTCCAATTCAGCCGTATTGGTGATGGATAAATGAAATGTGTATTCATTCTGCCAGTGAAATTTTGTGCAGCATCAGAAAGTGTAAATTAACATGGAGAGGTATCAAAAACAGTGTCTGATAAATAAAGCAAGATTGAAAATATATACATATGATATTATTTATAAAATATTTTAAAACATGCAAACTGCCAAGCAATATATGTCTTTTGCAGATAAGCACAAATATTTGTAGAAGAATATTAAAAAGAATAGGTACATGCCAAACCCATGATAGTTGTTACCTCTGAGGAGTTAGGGCACAAGATTGCAGACTAGTTTCATCTGTAATGTTCTATTTCTTTATAAAATTAAAGACTAGGAAAAAATATAACCAGTTATTAATAGTTGTTAACTTGGAGTTTTGGAAATGTGGATGTTTATTATGCACTGTGCAACATTTTCAGATAGTTTCAAAAAAATCTCTGAAATGCGATTAAAATAATTATAACAACAAATTTTTAATGTTTTTATTATGCTTTATTGATAAGAAAACAGATTTAAACAAATTTATTTTTAAAAAGGGCTGTCTCTGTTAAATTTGAACAATTATTAGCAGTGAAGTATATCGTCTTTTGTCCACTCAGCAACTGAAAACATATCGTGTGTGGAAAGAGATTGGTGCAATGTAGTCTTCAGTGTTTCTAGTGGTATTGTAAGTGGGGACAGTCCTTTTCTGAAAACAATCTTTAAAACTGTTTTAAGAGCCATAAAATGATTCGTCATCTTCAACTTACTTATTCTACATTTAGGAATTGTTCCTAAAAAACTAGTCCAGGTTATGAAACAACTGCAGGCATTAAAACATTATTTTGAATAGTGAAAAATGATAAGGACCTAAGAGTTTAGCAGTAAAATAATGGTTACATTAACTAAGTTACTGGATATGCAGCTATTAAACAAATAAGTGTAAACACTGAGTAGCATTATGGAAGAATGTGAAAGGTGTGTTTAAAAAGGGGTTACGAAATTATCAGTCTGTTGTAATTATGATTATTTAAATTAAGGAATCATGTTCAGTTATTTTACAGTGATGGAGTTGTGTGTGACTTCTTTGCTTTGTCATTACTTAAAAAACTTTTCAGTATTACTGCTTTTATCTTAAAATACTATACATATTTGTTTTTAATGTATATGATGGCTTTTAAAAAATGTTACTTTGGACTTTTTTCCTACAAAGCTCAACCCCTCTCCTAACTCTTTAAACCCTAGGCAGAAATAAAACGTCTTCAAGAAGCCAACAAGGCAGCTCGGAAGGAAAGACAACTGATTCTTAAACAGCAAGAGGAGATAGAAAGGATCCGACAGACCACCATAAAACTGCAGGAGAAGTTGAAGTCTGCAGGGGAGAATAAACTGGTAAATTACATGGAATTATTATTTGTTTTCTGCCTTGTGTTGCTTACTAATACCCAACCCCGTCTCATATTCTAATCTGGTGTTCATTCAAGCAGTACAGTACAAAAATGAACTAGGATAAAGTTCTATGTATATGCCAGTCTTAGTCCATTTTCTGTTGCTATCACTGAACACCTAAGACTGGGTAATTTATAAAGGAAGAAAATTTATTTCTTACAGTTCTGAAGGCTGGGAAGTCCAAGGCCAAGAGACGGCAACTGGTGAGGGTGTTCTTGCTGGTGGGGACTCTGTAGAGTCCCAGTGCGGTGCAGGGCGTCACGTGGGGAGGGGCAGAGCATGCCAGCTCAGTGCTGTCTTCCTCCTCTTGCGCAGCCACCAATGACCCTCTCTCTGACCTCATTTAATCCTCGTTACTTCCCAAACGTCCCACATTTCAAATACCCTGGTCTGATTTCTCACCCTCTTAATACTGTTACAGTGAGGATTAAGATTCAACGTGAGTTTCAGAGGGGACATTCAAACCATGGCAGTGCCTTAATGTATAGTGAGAGTTTTATTTTTTTCCTATGAAATATTCAAGTTTTGAAAGGGGCACATAATTCTTATACAATATTAGTTTAGTTTAAAATGTTTTTCAATTATAAACTAACTTGAAACAGAGAGCTTTGCTCTTGCTTATTAATCCAAATATATTCCTCTGGCTTAATGGGGAAGATTATTTTGCTCTTTATGTGATACTTATTTCAGCCATCCAATTTTAATATAAAGATACAAGATTCAAAGGAGGTATTCAGACACAAAATTTGGACCTATTCTTTTTTTTTTTTCCTCTCACTTCATCCCCATTCCCCTGTAACCCTTCCCAGCCTATAGTAACCATCATTCTACTCTCTGTCTTCATGAGATCAATTGTTTTAAATATTTAGCTCCCATGTATGAGTGAGAACATGTTAAGATTTGTCTTTCTGTGCTTGACTTATTTCACTTAACATGGTGTTCTCCAGTTCCATCCACGCTGTTGCAAATGGCAGGATTCCATTGTCTTTGGCTATGTGATCTTCCATTGTGTGTGTGTAACACAGTTTCTTTATCCATTCATCTGTTGATGGACACTTAAGTTGATTCCAAATATTGGCTATTGTGAATAGTGCTGCAGTAAACGTGGGAGTGCAGATTATCTTTTTGATATATTGAATTCCCCTTGTTTGGATATAGACCCAGCAGTACGGTAGTTCTACTTTCAGTTTTTTGAGGAGCCTCCATCCTGTTCTCCATGGCGGTCGCACTAATTTACATTCCCACCGACAGTTTCTCCACATCCTCGCCAGCATTCATCATTGCCTGTCTTTTTGATAAAAGCCATTTTAACTGGGGCGAGATGATACTCATTGTGGTTTAGATTTACATTTTTCTGATGACTAATGATCTTTAGCATTTTTTCATATACCCGTTGGCCATTTGTATGTCTTCTTTTGAGAAATGTTTATTCAGATCTTTTGCCCATTTTTTAATTGAATTATTTGATTTTTTTTCCTATTGAGTAGTTGGAGCTCCTTATATATTTTAGTTATTAATCCCTTGTCAGATGAGTAGTTTGCAAATATTTTTTCCCATTCTGTGGGTTTTCTCTTCCCTTTGTTGATTGTTTCCTTTGTCGTGCAGATTTTTAGCTTGATTTGATTCCATTTGTCCAATTTTGCTTTGGGTGCCTTTGGGGATATTACTCAAGAAGTGTGAAAAAATTTGGCCCTGTTCTAAGGTACTGTAAAATGTCAGTATAGTGTTGGAAAACTCAGACTATGTAGCAGTATAATTTTTAAAATCCCTAATATTCTGTGCTTTGATTTTTAAGATACCCTTTAAATTTTGAAACAGTCTCAAACTTAGAGGAAAATTTCAAACACAGTACAAAGAATTCTATTATCCTGAGTCATTGGAGAGTAAGTTGAAAACAAATTAATATTGATACTTCACTACCATTTAATCTACAGACCCTTTAAATTTCTTTAGTTTACACAACGATTTTTTTTTATAGCAAAAGTAAGTTCAGAGTCACATACTGCATTTAGTTTTCATGTCTCTTTAGTCTCCTTCAGTCTGGAAAAGTTCCTTGACTCTCATTATCTTCACATAGGTCATGAAAATTATTTTGTAGAATGTTCTTTAACTTGGGTGTGCCATGTTTCCTCATGATTAGATTAAGGTTGTACACGTTTGGTGTAAATATCACAGAAGTAGTGCTGTGTTCTTCTTTTGCATTTGATCAGGTGGTGTATGATTTTGATTATTCCATTGCTGATAATGTTGACTCGATCACTTGATTTAGATGATGTCTACCAGACTTCACTCTCAAGTTACTGCCATTCCCTTTGTCATTAATAAGTACTTTGCATGGAGGTATTTTGAGATTATTCCACATAAATATCCTTTCTTCATCCAGTTTAAGTTTATGCTCTTATCTGTATCACTATTAATTCATGGATTCCTGTTTTACCCAGTCTTACAATCTGTTACTATCATTATTTATTTCATGCTCACTTTGTTCCAAATTAGGCCAATAAGAGCCCCTTCAAGCAAGTTTCTTTGTCCTTTTGGTATATCCTGTCAGTCTTGAGTCCTTCCGTGCTCTCTGGAACAACAAGATGTTTTAGGGTCATTTTGTACTTTCCCTGCCCCGGCCTTAGGATCAGCCATTTCCTAAGGAGGAAAGTTATTTAGAAACCAAACACTGGTGCTCAGCATGCTCATTGCTGTTCAGGCTTTGCTCATCCTAAGTAACAAATCTAGGGAATATGTCAATATATGTAGATGTAGTAAACACATTTTTAGTGTGTGTGTGTGTGTGTGTGTGTGTGTGTGTGTGTGTGTGTGTATAAAAAAATCATGAGTTCATACTGATTGCTCCAATACCAATTCAGCACCACAAGGTTCATTCTTGTTTTCTCTGTTTTGAAACTCCCTTCTCTGACAGATAAATGGTTAACATTTTCCTTAATATAGTTAATGATTTGATCATTTCTCCCATGAACCCATCTTCCATAACCACTACCACCCCCTTCTCCATGCGGATGCCCTGCTCATCCCACTTGGGCTCTGACTCCCCAAATTGGGCTATGCCTCATCCCCGAACCTCTTCTCTGTACCTTCCTTACCCTCTTTGGACACTGACACCCGTGCCAGTAAGTTCTCTGTGGGAACGCCATCCTCACCGTGTTTGTGTTTCTGCCTTTGTGTGCTGAACCACTAAGACGAAGCCATGCACATCGCCCCACGTGGGCTCTGATTCACCGCACAGTCCACTGTCCCGTGTCGGGTGCCCTCTTCATCCCTCTCAGGTTCTGAGACCTCACTCAGCCTCCTGTCTCCCTCCAGCCCTTCGCGGGCACCTACCTTGTTCTCTGCCCCATCTAATGACTTTAAGTCTGAACTGTTCAGGAAGAAGAAGAGCTGTACTTTGTATTTTTCACAAAATACAAACAGTCATGACTATCCCTACCCACGCTCCTGAAAAGTTAGAGTAAATGACTATTTGTGGGTGACATACTAAGTAATTAAAGTTTCACTTTTTGCTCATCAGAAATAATGTATTGATTAAACTAATAGTTCCTGTGTGTTTTCATTATAAACTTTTTTTAATTTTTGAAAATAATATTTTTCCATAAGGAATATTTTAAAGGAAAAAATCTATCTCCCAGTATGATTAAAATAAGTCATGTCTTCTGTGTATTCTTTGTGTCTGTACATATATGTTTTAGATAGTTACGGTGTCTAATTTTGTATTCCTTTTGAGTGGTTCAATTTTAAAAAATCAGAAAAGACATTTATTTAGCATTCGTAAGGTTATAAGTGCAATTTTTCACGTTGATATATTGCGTTGTGGTACAGTTGGGGCCTTGTGGGCGTACATCACTGAAGCAACACGTACTATACCCACCGGTCAACCTCTCATCATCCACTCCTCTCCACTAACCCACCCTTTCGAGTCTCCATTTTCCATCATTCCACATTCTGCTTCTATGTGTACACATTATTTAGCTCCTGCTTATGAATGAGATCATGTGGTTTTTGCCTTTCTGTGTCTGAGTTGTCTCACTTAAGATGATGGCCAGAGAACGTTAAGATACTAGATTACTAGTGGCAGAAGTTTTTTGGATTTCTTACATCTGTTCTTTTTATAAATTATTACATATTGTGATATTCTCATTCTCTCTCTCTCTCTACGTATATATGTGTGTGTTTATGTATATATTTATCTTGTACTTTATGTTCAAACTTTGAATTTTAGTTTTATTGCTAACACATCTGTATTTGTAAGCCCAGTAACTCTATACCATCACATTGC
>NW_012148019.1:2705969-2707420 GCF_000956105.1 Propithecus coquereli
TTTTTTTTTTTTTTTTTTTTTAAAGAGATGAGGTCTCACTATGTTGCCCAAAATGGACTTAAACTCCTGGATTCAAGTGATTCTCCTGCCTGAGTCTCCTGAGGCAGCTAAATATACTTTTGAATTAGGAAGTACTTTCTAGCATAAGAAGCAGCAAAATAAAAGTATACAGTTATTTTTTGGTTTTATCATTCATTGGAGACCAAGGTTGCATGGAAAAATGAAGCCTTTAATCATGAAACATCTTAAATATTCCTTTACACCTCCCAGTTTTCTTGGAAAACTGTTAAAGGAGCAAAACTAACTTACTTGGTTTTAAATAATTAATCAAAAAGTTAAGCAAATAAATATTTTATGACATTGCTCTGTCTAAAAGTATTTATGGTATTATCTGATCAATATTAAAATCTTCACCATTAATCTAAGTTTAAAAAATTAAGGATTTTTAAGGGAAGGCTTTTGATATTTCATTAAAGAAGACATTTCAATTAGAATTATTTAAAATAATTTATTAAATATCATTGCCTTAGATTAAATATAATTTTCTTAGAAAAAGTTCTAGTCTAAGTGTAGTAGCTGGATAAATCCTGGTAGTCTGATACTATGTTTTTATTTTCTACAGTTGTAGGTCAGGAATAATGTACTGTGTTATTTTGTTTATGTAAGTATATGCAAATTGTTAGACAATTTTAAGTAATAGAATTGATTTTGCTATAGGGACAAAAACCTAAACTGCATTTTCTTTTAGGTCGGTGCTATCTATATCCTCATTTATCTTCCTCATTGAATATTATTAAAGATGCTAAAATACTAGAAAGAATTAATTCATTAAAAAATTTAAAGCACTGTGTTTTGTTTATACTTATAACAGTAATAGAATTAAAGAATTATAGATCAAGAAGGAATAAAATAATTTAAGTTATTAAGTTTTGTTATTTTTTTTAGGAGTAAAAAGTAGTGCTTTAGTGTAACTGGTCTCAGTAGTTTGGGGATACATAGCATTACATAAGGAATTATTAATATAAGGAAGCAGGAACAATTTTCTTTAAGATCAGTGCTAAGTAGAACAGCAATTCTTAATTTGGGGGAGATCTTGGATTTGCTTGTGTATCAGGTGAATGTTATAGAACTTTGCCCGAGAACAATGCATATATACACACATACAGTTTTGCATGCAATTCAGAGGGTTTGTGAACCTCTTGGCATGCCAATGGAGTAATTAACGATGGTGAAGCATAGTAATAGCCTAAACAAATACAGAATTGTAGATGATATTTTGTGATGCTATTAAGATTTTGTTTTAATATCCTTCAAAAATCAAAGGATTTTAGACTTAGAAGTTCATTTAAAATTTAGATCACGGGCCGGGCGCGGTGGCTCACGCCTGTAATCCTAGCACTCTGGGAGGCCGAGGCGGGTGGATCACTCAAGGTCAGGAGTTCGAGACCAGC
>NW_012148019.1:2707545-2711100 GCF_000956105.1 Propithecus coquereli
ATATAACATAAAATTTACTATTTTAACTATTTTTAAGTGTGTGATATATTTTGTCCTTTAAGAAATGTCTTATTTTCAACATTACATTGTTTTGAGGATAAACTTAGTGTTTAAGATAACTTCAAGATCCTTTTAAAGTCCAATAAAATTTTGCTTCTTTTTGTCGCAGGACTCTCATAGTGATGATGATACAAAGGATAATAAGGCAACTAGTCCTGGTCCAACTGACTTGGAGACCCGTAGTCCTTCTCCCATTTCAATTTCCAGCAGTGAAACTAGCAGTATTATGCAGAAACTGAAGAAAATGAGAAGCCGGATGGATGAAAAGTAATTCATTTTTACAAATATCTCCTGTTTAGTTACCTTGAAAGTAGTGGCAACAAATATTTTTAATATACTTCATTAGATTGAGACAAGAAAATGTTTTATGGATTCAGTAGCATTTTAGCAGAAGTATTAGATCTACCTAGAAGTCAATTAACTGTATATCTTATTTATAAAACAATTTTTCTCATTTTAATACAGACAGGTTTCTTATTTAAAAAAAAAAACAAAACCCAAAGTAGTATTTGCATGTGTCCCATGACAGTGTTTCCCAAGGACATGTCTGCCAACGTGGGGGAGCAGTTAATGGTACGTTCCGACATCTCACGCTGGGACTCTCTGGTGGCTCTCAGGCTTATCCAAATAGAAGAGTGAAATTCTAACCTTGTGAGTAGGTATGAGTTGCTCAGCCGAAACCAGAAAGGCTGAAATTCTCCTGGGATGTTGAATGATTTGACAGTCTAACGTTGTTCTAAAATATTACAAAGAATTATTTCTTGAAGATGCTCAAAGAAAGCTACTCCTACTCAGATGTGGCTCAGTTGTACATCACCTTTGACCATATAAAATGACGTTTATGTGAGAGTTTACTTTTGGGAGTGTATATTTAGTTAAATATGGTTATGAATTATCTGCTTATGGACTCTATCCTTGTTGCTATAACTGCTATCTATCCCACATCTAGCTTCCTTGAAATACATTATATGTAGAAAAGAGCTACATTAGAAACTGTCGTTGACTGTCATTTTAAGTTAGCAATTTGAATCACAGATTCAACTTAAATCATATCTTGATATCTTTTGGCAGTGTACTACACATCACCAAATTTAATAATGCTCTATATTTATATGTGACACCAGTGTATCATTTAATTAGTTTTAGAACGGTCAAAAAGTTGTAAACGAAACCCTTTCTGTAGGTGCAGTTATATTAATATATTGGCACTATATTGTAAGAAAGCCATTTCATAACGTGAAAATACCAAAATTGACTATGAAAATAAATTTATAAAAATAAAAGGAAGTGAAGCCAAATATTTCCAAATATGTGAATATTCCTTTTGGGTGATTTCCATGAGATAGACTAACTATGGCTTCTTCAAATAGGAATTTATTGAAGCTTACCTGTCTTCTTTTCCTGAAAAAATTTTCTAGTAGCCTGTGTAGGCATGGCGTATTGCTCCAGGGATCTTTGAATTAAAAATTAGAATAATCGCTCATAAATTTTCATCGCTGATTTGACATTTTATATCTGCTTCCAAATGTCTTTGAATGGTAAATGTTGAGGGGAAGACAGTTTGACGGTGATTTCTTCATCGATCCCGTGCTCTTCTGTTTCACTAAGATCTTCATTGCCAGTCTCCAAGAATGATATTCTAATAATTTAATCACATCTGTAGGAAAAGCTGCTAAGCCTAGTCTCTTTGTGGGGTCAATCAGTTTCTATGGCACTTATTTCAGATTTGCTTAAGGCTTTAAAAATCGTAAATAACAAATTCAAGTTTGGATTTATTGCCTTCATTCCAAATTTTGTTAATTATTGTCATAGCTTCCAAAATATTAATCACATAGAATTTTTGTATTATTGCTTTACCTTCCGTATCACCTGCCGCAGCAGACTTTTCAGAAATTTTTTAAGGAGAATAGTAGCCCTTGGAGCATTTGGTGACCTCTTGATCTGCTGTTTGAGGCAATCGCAGTTGTGCTTGTGGTGGGGATGAGGCGAGGGCAGTTGTGGCAAAGAAGCGTTTGGAGGATGGTGCTGAAGTTTGAGGGTGTGAGAGTAGTTTCCCAAATTGGTGATACATTGAAAAGGAAGATTATTATTATGCACTGTTTTTTTGGAAAGCAGCTATGCTCACCACCATACCACCAACACTTGGTGCTACACTATTTTTTGATCTCTGGAACAAAGTAATGTGAAAACTAGTTTTTAAATAACATTTATGTTACCAAAGCTTTAGAATTAGATCCTCTCCAATGACGTTGGAGTGTCAGCTTAATAAATAGGGAGCTGATGAATTTTGTAGTCATTTGCTGCAGTAAACACTAAACACTTAACAACAAAATCATTTGAACCTTTGCCACTTTGTGACCAAGGACTATATTTGTTCCATAGTTTTGCAAAGGCGGTCAGTCCTTTTTTATTGATATAAAACACCTGTGAAAGAGCAGTTGTCCTTCTTAACGAGTTCAGCTAACTTTAGGGGGAACCTTTTTCATTATATGTCATTGCTTATTGTTAACCCTCTGAGCTCTAATTTTATAACAGATGTTTTTCTGAAGTGATTATATCATTCTTGGCTACAGTGAAACGTTTCCTTTTGTAATGTTTCACTGAGACAACACTGCCTTAGTTAAAATTTGTATCTCTAGAGCTCCCCTCCACCCCAGCTCCATTCCTCCTCCTCTCTCTTCTCTCCCCACTCCCTCCAAAACCAAACCAAAACGAAACAAAAAATTTATATCTCTAATATATCGCTTTTCTTGACCTCTCTATTGAGTTGACGTTTTATGAATAATTTTCATTTTTCAGTATAGTAAAAAGCAAAAAACAAAAATCAAAATATGAAGGACATTAGTAATAATGAAAACATGTTTGCAAAAGACACGCAGTAAATCTAAACCACAGATTGAATAGCCTTCAGTGTTTTTGGTTTTATTGGTAAAGGAAATCTGAGTTTTGTTTATTACCGCCAGGGACATTATAGTAGAAGTGGATTGCCTACAATCATGAAACAGATAATGAAAAAGCACCATGTAATTGATTCTTCCTATTATTTTGCCAGTTCCATACCGGGAAAATTGTTTACTGAGCAAATGAAACACTGAAAGAGTGGTGTTATCTTCAAGTGTTGCATTACTTAAAATAGAACACAGTACATTTTTCTTTCATTTGGTAACAGTAGCTTATTCTTCCATGTTATGTATTAATTATACACTTACTCCCTTAGCAATTATTTATTAAATAATGTGTGACTATGCTACCTTCTGAGGGATATGAAGATAAATATAAACCCTGCCCTCAAAGAGCTTGGAGTCTAGATGGAAAAAAGAATGAGTGACAAGTTCATTGAGAGTCAAGTATCTGGAGCAATTTCTAATGAAGTTCAGAAGAGAAAGAGAAATTTTTCCTCATAGGAGTATATAAAGGAAATTTTTGCGGATAACTGTTGAGTGTTAAATATACTTTTTTTTTTTTTTTTTTTTAAAGAGATGAGGTCTCACTATG
>NW_012148019.1:2712710-2714716 GCF_000956105.1 Propithecus coquereli
AAAAAAAAAAAAAAAAAAATTTAGATCATGATTTTATTCTTTTAAATTATACCATGATTTTATAATTTGTTGGGATAGAATCCACAATTGTATTAACTCAGTGGGAAAAAAAATTCTTATTTGTGTCACATGGTCTAGGAGTGTGTTTAAGGTATAAAGGAAAGTGGGAGAAAGAATCGTAAAGTATTAGTAACTAGAAGGGCTCTTAGGGAAGTCATCGAGTAAAGGAGGCCCACAAAGGCTAAGTGACTTGCCCCAGGTCGCACACAGCAGAACGGCAGGCCTGGAACCAGGACCCTGCTCTCTGAACCTCAGCCAGCTGAAGTTAAAGTCACGTTGGCTTATCTGCTTTCAGCCTCAGATTTTTAAAAAACTACATTGATGACTTAAGTTATCTTCAGGAGAAACTGATCCTTCTAAATACTTGTTGAAACTAGAAAAGTGCCAGATGGCTGATTACTGGAGTCGAGTAGCTGCACAGTGCAGGTTTAGAGTGTGAAAGTGAATCGATTGTTAATTCCTTAAGTTCAGACGTTACAGGAACATAATGATTTCCATGCTAGATTAATCTATCTCTAGCATTTTCTGTTAGTAGGCATTTATGTCTCCTTCATTTACAAATTTTGTTTCTTACCCGTGCAGCATCTTGAAGGATTGTTAACTCCACCGCGAAGTATTGCTCTTTATCTGAATAAAAATCTTTATTCCGCTTTTAAAGGGCATTCTTTAGTTCTAGAATGTTTTTATATTAAATAAGGAACATATGTTTCTGGGAAGTTCTAACTTTAAGTTAAACTTTTCTTACACTATTTCTTAAGCTATTTTATTTTCATTTTCTATTAGCCATTTCTTTTTTACCTCATTGCTTAACTAGAGCTTTTGAATATGCTTAATCTTTATGAATAAAAAATAAATCTCAGTTCTTGTTCTAATAGAGAAAATTATTCTCTATATTGGGCCGTGTAAAAATTATAAACTGTATATTTCAACAGTTTATTTCACGTTTCAATATTATTTTACTTTTTGTACTAGGTCATGCATGCATTTAGCAGTTACACATTTAAGAGGGTGGGTGATATTTAAATGTTATGAACAGATTCTTTTGAACCTTTTGCCAAGTACATTTGTCTTTGCATAATATTTTGATAATTGGCATCAAAATGAGTTTATTATACATTCATAAAGAATGGCAAGGAAGATTACAGTGTCTTACTGAAATTTCACAAAAATTTCACTGACGTTCCTTGAACTTCAGTGCAGACAATCAAGGCAATCCAGATGTGAGTGTGCCTGTGTGTACAGTAGACGAAGGGAAGATAAAATACTTTGTTATGTGTGGAGAAACAGACATTAAAATAGTCTGTTGTCTAAAGATACATGTAGACAAGATTATATATACTTTTTAAAATTCAAACGAGTGACTGGATTTATACCTAGATTTTCTCACTTCTGTGATGTACTGACATTACTCCTTGCCGTTCCAAGGCAGTGAATGTTATCTTGATCTACGAGTTACTGCTGTGTGCACTGAACAGGAGCATGCTCTGTCAAAGAGAATTAACCTTTCCACGCTGTTACTAGCCTTGTGTATCCACAGATGTGTGTGTATATAGATCCATGTGTATATATATGAGACCTATTTACTATTCCAAAAGGAGCAAAATTTGTGAGTTTATTTTTCTGCCCTTATAACTTTAATAAGAAATTTTTTCTTACCTTTAACCTTATTGATTGAGCTGTCCACAGCATTTTTTTTAACTGACAGTATTTATTGGGACTCGCTTTTACTTTATTTTTAATTATGTATCCTGATATTTTATAGAATGGGCATCGTATTTCAATGTTATTATTAATATTTAATGGGCCTTTGTTAGGTATAAAGCAAGATATTTCCAGTAGGTCCTGTTAGCAATAAGTTTTGTGTTATAGAGTTGAACAAGGTATTTTTCTATAAATCAATTATTAAATTATATTATTTTCAAACTAGATTGTGATGGTAAGGTTAA
>NW_012148019.1:2715318-2717126 GCF_000956105.1 Propithecus coquereli
GTCAGGTAACTTTGCACCTTTTTTAGTGCACTCTTTGATAGAGCATGCTCTGTTCTTTTGGTTTGTTTCGTTTGCTTTTTTTTTTTTTTTTTTTTTACCTCTCTCTCGCTCTCTCTTTTTTTTTTTTAATAGCCTGGAAACCTCTTGTCAAATGTCCCATAGATTTTACCCTTTTGTTTCCACATTAATTTGACATGGTGGTTGCTCAATAAGCAGAGCGACAGTTCTTGTGCTTTTTAGCAAGTGTTTGTGGAACGCATAGATGCGTTTCTGTTGGTTAGCTACCGCTGTAGATACAACACCAGTAACGTGCGTAGCCCACCTTTTATTTAGTTGTGGCATCTACATTTGAAGAGAATTTTTTTAGTAACTTCCAAACGGAATAATTTCTCCTAATCAGCAATTTCTCCTAACCCTTTTGGCCTAACGTATGATTGGCTATTTAAGTTCAGAGATCAGGTTCAATTGAAAAATTTGAGGCATTTGATGCATCCTTTTACTCAAATAAATAGTTATGTTTATATGCATAATACATTAACCGTGGTGCTTAGTGTTCTCTCCATTAAAAAACAATTTATCACCTGATGTTGCATCTCTTAGGTAATGGAAACCAAATTCACTAGACCTGAAGCAAAGCTAGACAGAATTTGAAAATAAATGTGAAAAAGGGACATGAACACGTTTTTTGTTTGCTTGCTTGTTTTGGGGCTTTGGGGTTTGTTTTTTGTTGTTGTTTTGGTCTTTGTTGTTTTGGGTTTTGTGTGTTTTCTGGTCTGAGCCTTCAAAATACCTTACATCTTCTGTTTTAGAAAAGAATAACCTATGAAAAATGCATATATAAGTTAAGTATTAAACCTTATCAGTTATGGTTGTCTAGATTTTCTGAAGATTTTTTTCTGCATTTACCACTGTTTTTCCTTTGCTAATCTTACAAACCATTATAAGTAAAACATAGATTTTCTCATTTTCTGAGTAAGTTGACTCATGAAAGCTTCTATTATCTCAAACTTTTTTCAGAGAAAATGTGAATGTTTTTCTTTTGCACAGCTTGTTGATAAGGTGATGAGTGGTAGGGCTCTCAGAGTGGTCTCTCCCCATAGGTTTGTTCTCTCACTGTTCTCCATGATGTGACCGTAGGTTTCTGACAAAGCGAGAGCAGAAACTAATGCAACGGCGACAACACGCAGAGGAGCTCCTAGAATGGAAGCGACGTTTAGATGCAGAAGAAGCAGAAATTCGTCAGATGGAAAAACAAGCTTTGGCTGCCTGGGACAAAGAATTAATAAAACCCAAAACTCCTAAGAAAGACCTGGAGGACCAGAGAACAGAACAGAAAGGTAATAAATACTAACTGTTCAGACTACAAACTAAAGCCTAACATAATTGAAAGATTTCTTTCAGTGCTTTTAAAAATGCAAATGACTAAGGGTAAAGAAGGCAATACATCTACAAATGCTGCAATAATTAGAAAGATAAAAAAATTGTAAACAACTTTATGCCAGTACACACTTGAAAACTTAGAATAAATGGCAAATTCTTCTAAAAAATACAACTTTCCAGAGTTTGCTCAATTAAGAGAGGCCAGGAGCGGTGGCTCACACTTGTAATACTAGCACTCTGGGAGGCCGAGGTGGGAGGATTGCTTGAGCTCAGGAGTTCACCCTGTCTCTAGCCAAAAAAAAGGGAAAAAAGCCCAGCTGGGCTTTGTATCACTCTCCTATAGTCCCAGCTACCTGGGAGGCTGAGGCAGAAGGATCGCTTAGAGCCCAGGACTTGGAGTTTGCAGTGAATTTTCTTATTTTTATTTC
>NW_012148019.1:2717246-2719891 GCF_000956105.1 Propithecus coquereli
AAATTAGCTGGATAACTAAAACTATATACAAAAAATTAGCCGGGCATGGTGGCGTATGGCTGTAGTCCCAGCTACTCGGGAGGCTGAGGCAGGAGGATTCCCTTGAGCCCAGGAGTTGGAGGTTGCTGTGAGCTAGGCTGACACCATGGCACTCTAGCCCAGGCAACACAGCGAGACTGTGTCTCAAAAAAAAAAATAAATAAAAAAAAAAAAAATCGTACTCCATTAGCTAAACATCTTTTCATAGAGACCTTCTCTGGCTTCACCAGTATACTAGACATTCAAGAGGGGAAAAAAATCCATTGTTATAATTCTTTACTTTTCCATGGAATGGAAAAAGAGGCATTTCTCAACTCATTTTATGAGGCTCTTATATAAGTTTGATAACTAAATCAGTAAAATGACAGTATCAGAAAGGAAAAGGCCAATCTTAACTATCCTAAATTAAATACTAGCACACCAAATTCAACTATATATGCAAATCTAATATTTCATGACCCAGTGGGATTTAGCACACATTAAAAAATTTATAATGTGGTGAATCCCCTTTTACAGATTAAAGGAGAAAAATTACATGACCGTCTCATGTCTCATGCCTCTCATTCAGAAGAGGCATTTGATTAAATTTAAAAAGCATTTGTGATAAAACAAACTTCAGCTCACAGTAGTCATAGAAATGAACTTTCTTTACCCAATAAAGGGTATATATTAACAAAATAAAATATTAACAAAAATAAAAAACTAACCCTATAATAGATGTCATACTTAATGATAAAACATAGAAATTTTTTCCTTTGAATTGGGAAATAAAACAAAGATGCTCATTTTCACCTCTTCCGTTCAGCATTGTGTGGAGGTCCTAGACAGTTCATTAAGACTAGAAAAAGAATTAAAAGCTATAAGGAGTGAGAAGCAGCAAAATTCTCATTATTTACAGTTAATAAAGCTATGCATGGAGAAAATCCAAAATTTACATGTCAATTATTAGAATGAATAAGTGAGTTTAGCGAAGTTGCTCATTATAAACCCCAAAATACGAAACTCAGTTGCATGTCTATAGACCAGCAAACATTGGTTAAACAAATCTAATTTTTAAAAAAGATACAAATGGAAACAAAATATAATAGAGACAAAAATATGAGGTACATAGGAATAAGTTTAACCCAAAATGTACAAGATCTTTATAGAGGAGAATTTAGAATTTTATTGGGAGACATTACAGAAAACCAAAATAAATGGAACATTATATTCACAGATAGATTCAGTGTCAGAAAATGTTAAATCTCCTTGGACTAATATGTTGACTCAAGACAATTTAAATCAGAAGCCCATCAAGGTTTCTTTGTAGGGTTTAACAAGCTCGTTTAAAAATTTATATGAAAGAGCAGAGGACCAAAAAGCAAAGATACTTCTAAAGATGAACCACAAAATGTGGGAACTTACATTACCAGATATCAAGATTTCTAAAGATATAGTGATTGAACCAGTAGTGATAATATTTTGCAAATAGATAAATAGATTATGAAACAGCCCAGAAATAGACCTATGCGTCTATGGAAAGTTGACTTACAACACAGGCAACTTTGTAGACCAGTAGAAAAAGGAGGTATTCTCCAGTAAATATTTGTGGGAGGAAAAAATGAGGTTGGATCCCTACCTGACAATATAAAATGAGGGAAATAAAAGCTGTAATGTGAAGAATTAACACTATGAAACTTTTAGAAGACAATATAAGAGAATATTTTTATGGCACCTAGTGAAGGACAGATTTCTTTAACATTTTATGCAAAGCAAAAACCGTAAAGTAAAAGATTAATGAATTTGGCTTCAGTAAATTAAGAATTTCTATTCATAAATACAACATCAAAAAGTGAAACAACAAAATAAGAGAAGATATTTATAACACATTTGACTAACAAAACAGTAGTATCAAGAATATATAAGCAGGATGGGCATGATGGCTCATGCCTATAATCCTAGCACTTTGGGAGGATGAGGCAGGAGGATTGCTTGAGGCCGGGAGTTGGAGACCAGCCTGGACAACATAGTGAGACCCTGTCCCTACAAGAAATAGAAAAATTAGCCTGGCATAGTGGTGCGCACTTGTAGTCCTAGCTAGTTGGGAGGCTCAGCCAGGATGATCACTTGAGCCCAAGAGTTAGAGGTTGCAGTGAGCTGTGATCATGCCACTGCACTCTAGCCCAGGTGACAGAGCAAGACTCTGTCTCAAAAAATAAAATTAATAATTAAAAAAATTAAATAAAAAATTTTAAAAATTTAAAAAAATATACGAGCAACTGCTATGATTGAATAATAAAATGATAACCACGTAAAAATTAGAAGAATAGACAATTCACAAATGAAGAACTCCAAATGGTCAATAGCGTAGTCAGTGATTTATGAAAAGATTCTCATTAGTAATCAGGGCTCAAAAACCATAAAGAGATACAGGTTGAGTATTCCTTATTCCAAATGCTTAGGACCAGAAGTGTTTCAGATTTTTTTTTTTTTTTTTTTTTTTTTTTTGAGACAGAGTCTCGCTCTGTTGCCCTGGCTAGAGTGCCGTGGTGTCAGCCTAGCTCACAGCAACCTCAAACTCCTGGGCTCAAGCAATCCTCCTGCCTCAGCCTCCCAAGTAGCTGGGA
>NW_012148019.1:2720161-2735900 GCF_000956105.1 Propithecus coquereli
AGATTTTCAGATTTGGTATGCTTCACCTGTAATATTACACATCCTAAGGCTGCTGGAACAAATTACCACAAGCATGGTGGCTTAAGAAAAACCAAAAATGTCTTATTCTCTCAGTTCCGGAGGCCAGAAATGCAAAATCAAGGTGTTGGCATGCCTGCATTCCCTCTGAAAGCTGTAAAGGACAATCTATTCGTTCTTTCTTCCAGCTTCTGGGAGCTGTTGGCATTCCTTGTATGTGCATAACTCCTGTCTCACCTGGCCTTCTTCTCTGTGTCTCTCTTGTCTCTCATGGGGTGACTTGTTATTTTATTTAGGGCCTACTCAGATAATCTAGGATGATTTCATCATGAAATCTTTAACTTATTTAATAATTACATCTGCAAAGACCTCTATTCCAAATAAGATTACATTCACAGGTTCTAGGGGTTAAGATGTGGACATATCTTTTTTGCGGCTACCATTCAACTCATTACAATATCCATCAAACCTGTTGGTATGTAGGTGGAATGAAGAACTTCTGGTATAAGTGTAAATTGTTAAACCTAGATTGGAAGACATTTTGGCAATAAAACAAATAACAAAAACAATAACAGTGAAGATACATATGTCCTATAAGTCAGCAGTTCAGCTGTTTCATTCCAGGTGTACGTCTATTCAGTGGTACTTAAAGTATAGTCCATGAAACCCTGGCGGAGTCTCTGAGATCCTTTCAGGGGATCTAGGAGACAAAAATTACTTTTGTAATAATACTTACAAATTATTTGCCTTTCGCCTTGTGTTGCCATTACACTGATGGTGCAAAAGCAAATAGAACTGCCGCTGCCTTAATATGAATCAAGGCAGTGGCACCAAACTGTTCCAGCAGACGTTGTGTTCCTCACCACCCTGCACCCACAGCAAAGATGTGCCACTGTTATGGAAGAATGCCCTTGAATGAGCATTTAAAAACATTCGTTTTATTAAATCTCTGCCTATGAGCACACTTCTCTTTAGTATTGTGTGACAGCACAGAACATGCGCACAAAGCTCTGGCACGTGCTGAAGCGTGATAACTGTCGTGAAGAAAAACGCTTAATGTGATCGTTTGGGTTGTAAACTGAACTGGCCGTTTTTTTTTTCATGGACCATCGTTTTTGCTTAAGTGACTGACAAACTGTGGTTTATTCAGACTTGGGTATTTTGCATGCAGTTTCTCAGAAATAAATGAAGCAACCCTAACTCTTCAAGGAAAACAACTAATAGTATTTATTACCCCGTGATAAAATTCGAGCTTTCAAGTGAAAATTAGGATTCTGGAAGTGCTATTTTGCCCACCACAATCTTTACAGCTTCCCAAAATGTCTAAGACTTTCTGATACGATGGGTGGTGACATTAATCAAAATGATCTTTTCATATTCTGTAATGAGGTATGTGAGCATTTTGGACGATCTTCGTGACTTGGTGAACCAATATTTTCCAAATGACCAAGGATGATTTACAAAATCATACACAGTTTGTAAATGACCCATTCAAAGTACAAGATAGACAAATGGACAGTTCACTGACAGGGTTTCTTATTCCACATCACAGCTAATGTTTAAGCAACTGCTACTTATCAAGTTTTAGTGTAGCATTAGAAAGGAATGTCCACAGTTGTCTGTAAAGACTATCTGAATACTCCTCCCTTTTCTAACTACATACCATCTCTTGGAGGCCAAATTTTCTACCTGTGCTTCAACCAAAACAGTATGTTGCCACAGGTTGAACACAGAAGTAGATATGAGAATCCAGCTGTCTTCTGTTAAGCCAGACATTAAAGATTTTCGTTAAAATGTTAAACAGTTTCTCTCCTTTCACTGAACTTTTATGGAAAATGTGGTTATTTTAAATTTTAAAAAATGTGATTTATGTTAACATATAGGTTTATTACTTTTTTAAAAAATAAATTATTAAAGGTTTTTGCAGTTTTAATTTCTAGTATGGTAAATACTGATACATATAACTGTATCTATAACCATGTAAATTAAAACTCTTTGGGGTCCTCAATCATTTTTAAGAGTGTAAAGGGGTCCTGAGGCCAAAATGTTTGAGAACTTCTGTCAGTGCTCAGACTACTGTTTGAGAACATTAGAGGCACATGAACTAGGTTGCAGTCAGCATTGTTTAAAGTTAAAATAGAATAGAAAACATCGAGGATAAATATTATGGTTAAAATAAGTCTGAAAGCCACTGGTGTAGAGTACTCCTGGATAGATAGATAGATATGGAAATACAGATAGATACATAGATATAGGTATAGATATACATATATACATACAAATATCTATAGATAGATATATGTCTATAGCTGGCTAGCTATACTAGGAGATAAATATGATATTGTTCATAGAAGCAATGTTTGAAATAGTAAAAAAAAAGTCACTTGGTTGTAAGTAGGAGAACAGATAGATGAATTGTGGTATATTTACATATTATATCATGCTCAATGAAGATGAAAAATAACAGCTATACAAATCAACGTACAAGAATTAAAATTCGATTCCTTTTATAGGCAATTAAAAAGCATGCAAAACTCAATGATAATATTATCTAGCTATACATGCCAAAGTGATATGTAAAGAAAACCAATGACACGATAGATAGTTTATTTGTAGTCATCCTCTTTTCCTCAATAATTTCTTTTTAGTTTATTCAGCAGAGGCTTACTTCTGTGTCAGCTTTCTCACCCTCATCTGCAGCCTGTAACATCCTGCTACATACAGATTTCTCCATCTTGGGAGGAAATTTAAGAGGACCTAGAAAAGAGACTCATTTGTTCCAGTGGTACAGGACTCAACTTTTCAGATTTCATAATAGGCTATAACAGAAATAGAAACCATTTCTGACTTTGGCTAGAAGGCAAATCAATAATAACTTTCCCTGTTCAAGCCTGTATTTGTTAGAAACTATTTGCTTACTTAATTGTGGAAAGTGGTGTTGGATAAATGTGATAAAACAAAGGCTATTTCAGTATAATGTTTACACTTGATCTTAGCCAAAAGGCCGACAAGCGATTCAGTGTAATTTTTAATCTCACCAAATACAGCTTAAGAATAGTTAATATAGTAAACTGACATAAAGAAGATAAAAAAGTCAAGAAAAAAATACATTATAATAAAATAAACAACAGTGTACTCATTAAGTACATTGTTGCCATAGATAAAGCTGATTGTGACTAAGCAAAAAAGTAACTTACTAAAGGATATTCAGTGGTTCACAAAATCTTTGAGATGACTGGAGACTAAGCTGCATGGTAAGAGTGTTATTGTAGAGTATGTGTTATCATCTTTTCCAAGTAATACCAAATTGTTTTCCAAAGTGATTGGACCAATTTCTAGTCCTAAAGGAATATGTGAGAGTAGTAACTGCTCCGCATCCTCACACTTCCTTGCTGGGTGGTAAAAGGGTTGGCCCTGGTTACCAGTGACGTGACAATGCCAAGGAAGTAGAGAAAGAACTGGCAGCATTGGATTTAAGTAGCACAGAGGTACTGGGCAGGAACTGGGCAGGAACTGGGCAGTCCTGCTCTTGAGTATGTACCGTCTGAATCCACAGTGCAGCGGGAGCCGGGAGTGCAGAGCAGTGTACTTGCTGCAGAAACGGTTTCTCTCAGGAACTGGATTGTCAGCCACTGTCACTGCTGATTACATGTGGCAGATATCTTCCTTCACTCGGATCAGGCAAAATTCTTAATTAGACTAACAGACTTCGTAGTAAATGTTAAGTGACATTATGAAGAAATTATACCTCTATGCAAATAGTGATAATATGCTAAAAACAGATGTAACATATTAACAGTTTAATTTTCCCATTGACTAAGACTGTATTTTTTCTTGTTTTCACCCTTTCTTTCTAGAAATAGCAAGTGAAGAGGAATCTTCAATACCTTTCTACTCTCATCTAAACAGCGAAAGCTCCATCCCCGAAGACCTGGGCAGTCCTGCCGTTGAATACGCACCATCTGGATCCGTGGCGCAGGAGCAGCCGGGGAGTCCAGACCACAGCGTACTTACCAAAGACATGGTTTTTTCACAGGAACTGGAATCTTCTACCTCTCCTAGTAAACATGTAAGTTAATGTATATCTTAAAGATCCTTTAGTAAAAGGTATATTATTAGCAGTTATTTGTTGCTATTAGTGACAGCATTATCACCCATACTTGTAACATCAGAATATAACATTTGAATAGAAATAAAACTTTCCATTGACTAGTGTAGATTTATAAATATACAAATTATAGCTTTAATGGCAGTTATAAAATTATATGCTTCAAGTCTATTAATACAGTGGAGATAGGGACTTCTAAAGTCTTTAATAAAGATAATTTATAGGAACAACATGAGTTCTTTTTGAAATTTGTGTTTTGTCACATAACAGAAACAATAAGATCTTAAACCACACCAGAGTACCTTCACTATAATTTAGTTAATAACTACTGTATAACTAACTCATAGTAAGAGTGAAAGTAATGGTTTCATCTCTTTAAGGCAGATCTGAAATGGTTATTGATTCTAAGTTAGAGTAATGGTCATTATTAGAATTAAGATTTTTTTTACATGTCCTTAATTCTGTACTTCATAGAAAAAAAACCATCTGGTAAAAACTCAAGATAGAAACTTAACCGTGTTTTTAACGTGATTTTATAAAGTATAGGCAGTCGCTGGGCTACAGACAACCAACTTAATGGTGTTCTGTACTTACAAACAGACTCTAAGCCTCCGCATAAGGAGGATTTATAATTAAGTAATTAGATTAATAATTTGGGAACTAGTTTCTTCCACACATGTAAGGAAACTCGCGTGGCATAAGCAGTTCTTGGGTTCTTGGGCACAGCGTCTTTACGCCAGCAGCTGGTCTCGTTGTTCATACAGGTGCTCACACACAGCATCACTTTCATCGGAACTTTTTTACTTGATTTTTTGAGTCTGTGTTTGTCCTTGTGACCAGGCCTCCAAAACAAAAGTCCACTGCGAGTCCAGGTGAGTCTGCGGTGAAGAGAAGGGTGATTACAGTGAGAACAAAAGTAGAAATAAATAACGAAGTGTTGGGAGAAAGGCCAGATGCCTTCATTGGGAAAGCGTCAGGCCTCAGTCACTCGACTCTCAGAGCAATTATGAAGGATACAGTTGGAATAATGGACCATGTGGCAGGCAGTGTGAAAGCATCAGTTATTACTAAGCAGGGTAGTGGATTAATTACTGAGATAGAAAGGTCATTATTGATTTTTTTAGAAGATCAAAATAAGCATAACATTCCCATTAGCGTAGCATTGATGCAACTTGAGGTGAGTATTAATCTTTAATATTCTTTTTTGAAATTTCTCCTATCTCCTATCTAAACTTTTTGTATGAGTTTGTTTTTATGTTCTGTTTGTCTGAATTAAAAGAAAGAGCACAATAGTTTCTGTAACTTATTACAGTACAGGGGTATATTAATATTATAGCATTATACTTTATTATTATTACCACATATGGGACATTATAGTATTGTTGTTATTATTATTACTATATATTCCCTGTTCATGAGGGCTCTGTGTTATATACAAATCCAACCTAAAGACATTCTCAGAAATTCATCTTGTCCATAACCCAGGGACCACCTGTATATCAAGTAATTAGCATAACAATATTAAATATTTAGTGAACACAGACATTGTTAAAGCTTCTTTATGTTTAAAAAAAAAAAAATCTACCTAAATTCAGAATGAAATATCCTTTGTTAGAGTCTTCGTTTTTGGGGAAGTGAAGAATTAACTGCATTTCCTCTATTGAAAAGAAATCAGATTCATGTGTGTTACAGCACCGAAAAGATTTAGAGGAAAAACCTTTTTTGTTCAGTGAAGAGCCTATTCCATATTATGTTGAAAATATCCCATGTCCTCGTACACATACTTGAAATCAGTGTTTTTAGATTATAAAAGGCTTATAATTATCATGTTAGTGGTTTCTTATTTATTATGTGATAAAACTAGGCCTGTATAGATAATTTTCTTGTAGCATTATCTATTATTATTATGTAAATTCCTACCTTCCAAGAATTTACAACCAAACTGTGCATTATGACACAATCTTATTAATCTATTAATCCTTACAAATTGATTAGATTTTACCTAGCATGATTTTTGAGGTTCATGATAGCCACAAACTGATTGAATACTAAAAATTAGGTTTTTTTCTCACCTGAAAATACATCTAGGATATCCAAACTAGTGTGTCTTAAAGTGGTTTTTATAATAAAAGGTAATATTTATTGAGTGTTTACTTACCAAGTACCAGATAGTATATTAAATGCCTCACATGGATTATCTCATTTAATCCTCACAATAGTTTTACAAAGTAGATACTGTTCTAATCCCCGCTCTAAAGATTAGTAGGCTGGGAAACTTGCCCAAAGTCACAGGGGTAGGAAATGGTGGTCGCTAGGAGTCACATCAGGCATTCTCACTTCCACTTCATGTCAGGGTAGAAATTTTGACTTTTGTAATAATCTCTTGTGGGCAGTCTTATGCTCTGTTTTCTTCTTTCCTCCCTCCCTCCCTTCTGTGAAAGTAGTACATATTTAGTATTTTTAAATTAGAAGAATGGGGGGGGTAAATATCAGTGATATAACAGCCACTTTTAACTTATTATAGACCTTGATAAAAGCATGCTCTTTTATTACTTTTTTCCTATGCTTTTTAAAAATATATATCCTTTGTATATTAGAAAACTTTTTTCACTCATGTCCTAGGGTTATTTAAAACTCTTTGTAAATATTATCTTTAATTGGCTAGTATCTCAAATTTTAAATAGAATTTCACAACTATATCACAAAATAGTTCGCATTTGGTTTCCTGTCTCAACAGTCACCTCCCAAAAGCTGCACATCTGTGTCAAAGCAGGAGTCTGGCAAAGGAAGTCGTAGGACTGGAGGACAATGTCGTCTGCCTTTCAGGTCCCATCAACACTGTAATAGTTGGTCAGATGAGTCGTTGTCTATGACACAGTCAGGTAAGACTCATAATGAGTTTGTTTTCTTCTTACTATTTTCGAATTCCTCTTTAATAAGCTTTGTCTAACCATGTGCCTAGTATACTGTTCTCCTTTGTTGTATTCATAAAGGCTTTTTAAAATCAAGATTAAATCATATAATTCTTTGCTTTTCATATAATTATTTCCCTAATTTCACAAAATATGACAAACTATTCTCATACATTAATGGACAGTCTTTTTTTTTTCGAGACAAAAATCTCACTCTGTCACTCGGGATAGAGTGCAGTGGCATGATTATAGCTCACTGCAACCTCAAACTCCTGGGCTCAGGTGATCCTCTTGCCTCAGCCTTCCGAGTAGCTGGGACCACAGGTGTGCGCCACCATGCCCGGCTCATTTTTTCTGTTTTTAGTAGAGACGGGGTCCCACTCTTGCTCAGGCTGGTCTTGCACTCCTGACTTCAAGCATTCATCCTACCTTGATCTCCCAGAATGCTAGGATGATAGGTGTGAGCCACCACGCCGGGCCAACAGACAGTCATTTTTTACATATTCATCAAACATTTGTTAAATATTTTTCTATGTGTCAAGCACTGCCTATATGTTTCCAAGTACATTGTTCCACTCTGTACTTGAATTTGTCACAACCAAACAACACAGATCGTAACCAGACTTTGCCCAGCAGGTCTCTCCTACTGGACTATAAACTCGTGGAGAGTAGGGTCTGCGTTTCTTAATTGTAGCACCAGGCCCTAGCAGGCACTTTACGTTGTACCTGGTGGGTATTTATTAAATGTTTCTTGAATAAATTAGTGATAACTGAGGAGACAGAAGGTGGAGGAGCATGATGGCACAAATCTCAAAGGAGGAAAAGTAGAGCAATCGTAGACTGCAAATGGCAGTGGGGAGTGTTGTCTATTTTTCCATCACCTCGGGGCATCCTGCTACAAATCTCTGTAGTGAACAGATTATGGAAGAATGAATAGCCTCTGCTCTAAAAGGTTTCAAGGACTTTGACCTTGGGAAGCATATCTAGACAGACAGCGCTTGGTTTATGTAGGGTCGTGAGGAAGATTAACACTGTATTGAATGTCGCCATATTGAGTATATTGCTTTTTGAGCTCATTTTTAGTTTTCTTTGAGAGTAGACATTTAGTAAAGGAAAAGTGAAAAATGTTCTTCTTTTTTTGGTCTTCGATCCTGTGCTGTACCCTTTTGTTTTCCATGTGTCAGATAATAGTAAATTATGTAATTTTCTCACACCCATATTTATGGAGCTCCTTTATTCTTTGAGTAACTACATGATATTTAAAAGGGTACATGTACCTTCATTTATTTAACTATTTTCCTAGTGACCGTTAGATTTTCTCAAAATTTTCACAGTTGCAAATAATACTATAATAAACATTTCATATATGTATATATATACAAACACACATACATATGCAGTCATACATCACTTAACATCAAGGGATATGTTCTGAGAAATTTGTTATTAGGTGATTTTGTCATTGTGCAAACATCATAGAGTGCACTTACACACACCTAGACGGCATAGCCTACCACACACCTAGGCCGTATGATATAGCCTATTGCTCCTAGGCTGCAAACCTGTACATTGTGTTGCTGTCCTGAATACCGTAGGCCACTGTGCCACAGCGCTAAGTATACATGGTATTGTAATCTTATAGGACCACCGTTACATATGCAGTCCCTCATTGAATTGTATATAGCATATGACCGTATATATATATATATATATATACATGAATGATAAAAAGTCTTATTGAATATTTCAGTAGGGAGTAGATTCTTAGAAATACAATTATCGGGTCAAGCCAGTTTGAAGAATGTTGTCTTTCATATTTATTTGTGGATAGTTATTTTTATATATTTGAATGTATGTACTTTGGCGAAAAGTTATTGCCCATGGAATAACATGTCAGTAGACATAAACTTGATACTTGGAAACACCCAAATGGGTTCTTATCTTGGATCTGTTACTTACTGGTGACTTTTGTCAAGTTTCTTTCCCATATTGGGCTATCTTTTTCCATCTGTAGCAGTGGAATAATGTTTTAACTTCCTTGCATGAGTTATGCACCAAGGATTAATAATAACATTTGTAAGATACTTTTTTATTGGTAAAACTTACTCAAGAATAAATGGTTTTCGAAAAGCTTGGAGATTTCCAAACTAGTAGAGTCAGTCTACCTGTTCATGATGACATCATTATATGATGTCATGTATAGTATTTGTAGAAGTGGAGTAGTAAATTTTAATGTAGTGGAGTTTTATATAGTACCTTTACTTAAGTGTTGGAGAGTTTGTTATTAACCAAGTTAATACAATCAGTATATGTCAAATAATTAGGAACTTATTTTTTCAATCAAGTTATTCTGTGCATCAGGTTAGTTTGTCTCGACATGTTTCAACAAACTAATGTATCATTTGCCGACACTTCCCATCTCTCTCACCTCACAGAAAACTACAGGAGAGAATCCCATAAAAATAATATATTTATCTAGAGAGTTGCTTGGGTGAAAAAAAAATTAAAGAGATTCTCTTAGACATTACTGATTATAAATACTATGCAGTAATACTAGATGTAGGCAGATATATAATGTATTTCCCTTTACTCTCTCATAGGCTTTTATTAGTCTCTAATTGCCTTTCATTTGTTTGCCTTTGGTTTCTTTAGTACTTAAAAATATAAACATTTTGCCAGGTCTTTCATCTAAAATCTCTGAAGTTTTTCATCAGCTGCTGCTAGATCTTCGCAGCCATAGATGGTAAAGATATTTTTAATTAGAAAATCACTGCTGACATACATAGTTTTTTAAGTAATCACTTTTGGGGCAAAATTGAAACGAAGACTGTGGGAGTGCAGTGCTCTCCAAAATTTTATCAAAGTAACATCTCAAGTTTTGGAAGCACATAAATCTTACCAGGCTAAAGAATACACAGTTTTAGAGGATCCAAAGTTATGGGTTTATACTTTTTAGAAAGATTATAATTTTTAGCTCAGCGTGCAACCCTGCTTCCAGTTATTATACGAGAATCATCAGTTGAATCAGTATGAAGCCAGCACCAAGTGTTCAGACCTTCTTAACCCTGAAACCAACTGATTATTTTCTTCAAAATTAAAAGAAAGCATGAGGGATGAGGAGATGTTCAGATGTTCTCCTCCTCACCACCACCTTTTTTAGTTTTAAACCCAAAAATACACTACCTAAAATATGGCTACATAAAAATGTTTGTTTTGTGTTAATATTCCTACCACTGTTTTAAAAATTATTTTTTGACAATAATTTTATATATTTATCATGTGTAACATGTTTTGAAAAATGTATACACTGTGGAATGGCTAAATCTAGATAATCACATAGTTATTATTGTTTGTGGTGAGGACACTTAAAATCTACTCTCTTAGCAATTTTCGAGAATACAGTACCATTGTCATTAACTGTAGTCACCTTGTGGTACAATAGATCTCTTGAACTTATTCCTCCTGTGTAACTGAAATTTTATATCCTTTGAACAATCCCCCAGACTCCCGACTCCCAGCCCCAGATAACCACCATTCTACTCCCTGCTTCTACGAGGTCAACTTTTTTAGGTTCCACATATGTGATCATTTGTCTTTCTGTGCCTGGCTTATTTCATTTAACATAATGCCCTCCAGGTTCATCCATATTGTTGCAAATGACAATATTTCCTTCTTTTTTAAGGCTGAATAATATTCCTTTGTGTATATATACCACATTTTCTTCATCCATTCATCCATCGATGGACATTTAAGTTGATATGTATATTTTCTAGGCTCTGTGCCACATGGCTTTGCATACTTTATCTTATTTATTTTTCATACCAGTTCTAGGAATTTGTTATTACTTCATTTTATAAGAGTGTTGGGCGAGGTGCAGTGAGAAATACAAACATTTTTGGAGGCCACAGTGGGAGGATTGCTTGAGGCCAGGAGTTCAAGACCAGCCTGAGCAACACAGCCCCCATTGCTACCAAAAAAAAAAGAAAAATTAGCCAGGCATGGTAGCTTCTGCCTCTAGTCTTAGCTACTTGGGAAGCTGAGACAGGAGGATCACTCGAGCCCAGGAGTTTGAGGTTGCTGTGAGCTATGATAATGCCACTGCACTCTAGCCCATGCAACAGAGTGAGACCTGTCTCAAAAAAAAAAAAGTGTTCAATAATAAATAATGAGCTGTGCTCATGCCAAGGGCTCAGTATGATGACACTACTGGTATAAGATGGGTTTAACTTTCCTACTGTGTCTTAACTCAGTATTATGGAACTCTGAGCTAACAGGAACTCAAGTTTCATTATTTTTTTTCTTTTCTTTTTTTTCAATCTGACTCAGTACCCAATGAAGATTTCATTATTTCTAATCCAGATATTTGGACTACACTACAAAAAAGACTGTAATCTTTTTGTGTTTAAATAAATTCCAAAACTAGTTCTTATGCAATTTAATCCAAAGTACCTGATAAAAATCTGGCTTATGATATGATGTTGCAGTGCACATTTGAGTCTTCAGATCTGTATACGATAGTATTTCTGTTGTAAGGCTATTATATGTCTCACTCAACATTGGTATATGGAAATGACATCATAATGTGGTTTGAGGAAGTGTGAGGAACAGTAATTTCTATGCATGCAATTTCCATGTTTAGTGATATGAACAGTATCTTTAAACAATACCTGTTTGCTTTCATAGCATATGTATGACAATATAATGAAATATCTTTTTCATAATGTTGCTATGACTGGACATCTCGTCAGTGTATGAACTGTTGGGGAGAAAATAAAATTTAATGAACTTGATTTATCTTAAATATTTTTAGAGCTTTCAAAGAAAGATTATAGCACAATATATTTCTTTATAATTTCTCTCTTTTTAATGTGGTATTAAGACGTCAGCTAATGACTCAATCAATGTGAAATGGTAACATTCTAGTTTGATTTTAATATGACTTAAAAACTGTTAACCTATATGTTAGTAACTAAGGGGAATGACAGTTAATTATGATTATCTTGTCACCAGAAATAATTCTTGGCAGAATATCCAAATTTTACCAATTGGAAAGTTTTCAACTTCCAACTGCTTATCTTACCAAGATAGCATCCCTTGAGATTTATTTACAATTTCAAATAGTACAATTGGAAAGTGAAAATAAGGCCAGGTGTGGTGGCTCACACCTGTAATCCTAGCGCTTTGGGAGGCTGAGGCTGGAAGATTGCCTGAGATCAGGAGTGTGAGACCAGCCTGAGCAAGAGAGAGACCCAGTCTTTACAAAATATAGAAAAATTAGCCAGGCGTGGTGGCACACACCTATAATCCCAGCTACTCGGGAGACTGAGGCAGGAGCATTGCTTGAGCCCAGGAATTTGAGGTTGCAGTGAGCTGTGGTGACACCACTGTACTCTAGCCCAGGCAACACAGCCAGATCATGCCTCAAAAAAAAAAAAATAGGAGGAACCAAGGAAAAGAATAAAGAGGGATTTATGGGAAAGTAGGGATATAGTTGACTAAATTGTAAATTGTTTTCAGAAGCTCAAATTTCTTAATTTTAATTATTAGATTGACTTTATTTAAATTGAGTATTACATTACAGCTTTTCATTAATAGTTACTGTGTCAACTATTCTTAAGTTGAATTAAGTAAAAGAATTTTGTATCTCTTTCAGAAACTACATCTGACCAGAGTGACATTGAAGGTAGGATTAGAGCTCTGAAGGATGAGCTGCGGAAGAGAAAATCTGTGGTGGACCAGTTGAAGAAGGAACAGAAAAAAAGACAAAAGGAGAGACTGAAAGCCCAAGAAGCCAGTCTGATCAAACAATTAGAGGTTAGACATGGGAAGAAAGGGGTTTTGTATACGTGAAGCCTAAAATGTTTTTAATGTTGTTAATAAAGTCATAGATTAGGATTTTTCATTATTAGTATGGTGCCACATTTTATCCTAACTTGTAAAAAAAAAAAAAAAAAAAGGTTATCTAAGCAAACTCTTGCTTAAAACATTAAACTAAATAACAAGTATTAAAATAAATATTAAAATTAGCCGGGCGTGGTGGCATGCACCTGTAGTCCAGCTACTCAGGAGGCTGAGGCGGGAGGATCGCTTGAGCCCAGAAGTTCGAGGCTGCAGTGAGCCATGATCATGCCTATGAATAGCCGCTATACTCCAGCCTGGGCAATGTAGCGAGACCCCATCTCTAATTAATAAGTAAATATTAAAATAAGTTTTCTAAATAAGAAAGATTAGGCCTATGAAAGAAAGATTGGTGTCTATGCCCTCTTAAGCAGAGAACTGAACCATTCAATAAGTAATTCTAGCTTTTGGAGTTGTTACTGCTTTTTCTTTTTTCTTTCTTCTCTTTCTTTTTTGTAATTAGCAGAATGGTGTTTCGTGCCACACAACGTATTAGTAGAACTCTTTGCACTACTTGGATGGCTCCTAAATGATAACTCTAAACTTGACTCTTCTCCCACGCTCTAGCAGCCTTCCTGATTCTGTTCCAAGCTAAAAACCTGGTTTTGATATCTTCCTTATTGTTTCCTCCTGTCCACTTAGTCACCAGTTCCCATTGAGTCTTCTTTTGTAAAGTCCCTTGCTTGTCCCTCCCATTCCTGCTGCCACTGAGCTGGGGCCCTTATGACCTCTCGCCTCTGTTGTACGCACCGTCTCTTAGATGATCTGCCTCTGGCTGCTTCTCTGTTGCACGTGCTCTGCTAGGCGAGGATTCCAGAAACAGCACATTCATTGTAGAATTGGACCGAATCTCCTGTTTATCACCAGAATCCCTTCTTGTGTCACCACCAGAGAAGGTCATTCAGCTTCCGCCTGAACACTTCCAGTAATAGGAAATTTCAAATTCTCAAGGCAGTTGGTTCCGTTGTTAGATTCTAGATGCTCTAAGTGTTAGAGAGCTCTTTGTTGTATTAATCCAAAATTTCTACCCTTTTAATTTCTACCCATTGATCCTTGTTGCGTAACACCAAACAGATTGTCCCTCTTATATTTATTAATTTAATCATCAAATATTCAAATGCCTATTTATATACCGGGAACACAGTTAATTACACATATTTTTCATTTAATTCTCACAATATCAAGGTGTGGGTGTTATTATCACTGTTTCACAGGTAAGGAAACTGAGTTTCAGTGGATTAATTAATGATTTATCCAGGGATATACAGCTCATAAGTGGTAAAGCTAGAATTTTAATCTAGTTCTAATTTCCAAATTCTGTGCCCATAGCATTGTATGGTCACCCAGAAAACAAGCCTGCTAACAGATCTGGAGAAAAGAAGCATTTAAACAGATACATATTATAGAGGTGTACCAGAGACTGTAACTTTCAGAGATGTTTCAAAGTAGGGATAGTGATTAAGATATAATGACCATACCGGGGAGTTCACGTTGAAAAGTCATGGGAAACAAAATTTAAAAATAAAGATCATATTCAGGACCTTAGAAATCAAACTGGTGTGTTTCGACTTCATCCTGTCGATCAAGTTATGAGGAGCTATTGCAGTGGAGTGTTACTGGGAACAAAGTGCTGTCGGAGCAAATGGCGCTGCTCAACCATGTCCCCTCGTAGGTGTGTCAGTCAGAAAGGAGATTGTTGGAGAACTGCCCTAGGGTTCATCTGATTCACATCTGTCAAATGGCTTAAATAAAGACAAAAGAAAATTCTGTATCTAAGTTTTAAAATCATAGTATATGATAGAGAAATATATAATACATAGCAGTTCAATTAAAACTCTATAGGATTTTATTTAATCACAGATCTAATAAATGGACTGTACTCGTAAGTATAGTTTTCAGATATAAGTAGTTGCAGTCCTCATACATACCTAGTCAGCTAGACCATCTAGGTGTAGTATATGTTTAGTACCAGGAGTTACTTTATCAAAACATTGAGAATTCACGTTAAGGTGAAATGGCTGATGTGAGGTATGAAAGTAGGGATTTTAGCCCAGACTTTAGGGATCTGTAGCAGCTAACAATTATTCACCCATCCATTTATTCATTCTTGATAGCCTACTATGGGGCAGACATTGTGAATAGTCCTGGACGTACAGTGTCAAGTAAAACAGCAATAGTCTCAAATAGTGAGAGTTGGACAAGTGGGGGTTTTAGCTCGGAAAACTAAGGAGAGACGTAACAGATGGAGGGCTCCCCTTAGAATCCATACAAATTAATATTATAAATTAGTAAAGTTTTGTTTACAGAATGGGTAATGACCAGGACATGTTTTTTGTAATTCTGAACTATCATACTCGCAACCATATCCTTCCCTCTTCAAAATTTGTATCCCTGAGTGCTTATCACTTAAGAATTTTACTGTCATTGAAACTCAGAGCAGAATGGCTAAACTTTTGTTCCCCTTGTCTCTTTTTGTTCTCTTTTTTAAATTTTGATTTCATCCCATTTCTGCTGATAAACTTCTTAAAAATATCATAAAAGTAATAGCACATCCTTTAGAGAGTAACAATTTAATCAGTTAAGTTTTTTAATGTGGTGGGATATGAATTATTATTGCTTCAAAGTATTAAACGTCTGTAGATCAAGGTCGTCGTTTCTTCCTTAATAATCAGGATTGCAATTGTACATCTTGCTTATCTAGAGACTATTTAGAGAAGGATATACAAGTAAACTGTTAACCTATATGTTAGTAACTAAGGGGAATGACAGTTAATTATGATTATCTTGTCACCAGAAATAATTC
>NW_012148019.1:2735950-2744083 GCF_000956105.1 Propithecus coquereli
TGTAGATCAAGGTCGTCGTTTCTTCCTTAATAATCAGGATTGCAATTGTACATCTTGCTTATCTAGAGACTATTTAGAGAAGGATATACAAGTAACTGTTTACTGGGAAGCAGGGAGGGAGATTTTTGTATTATAGCTTCTTTACTGTTCGAGTATTTCACCATAAAATATTTTATAATTTAAAATGGTTTTAAAAAATTCTGCCTAGTGACTCCTCTCATTTTTCTGAACTTAGTCATATGATAAATTCATTAAGAAAACTGAAGCCGAGCTTAGCCGAGATTTGGAAACATCACCAACAGCCAAGCCTCAGATTAAAACATTCTCTTCAGCTTCTGAAAAACCCAAGATCAAGCCCCTTCCACTACACAGGTAGAAATTCTTGATAACTTATCTATAGTCTGCCTTGTTTGAAGAAAGAATAGGGAAATATTTTTAGTAGAAGTTATCTTTTAAACAACTGTGAATTTATATTTTTGTTTTCACTAAAGTGTTATGTATTACAAATATAAATTAAATTTATAATGTACAGATTTAAAAATATATTTTTAATCCTGAAGTCTGCTGGTGGGTGCAATGGAAACAGTACTTTCTAACATTGGTAGTAGTAGCATCGTAAGTTGGTGTACACCTTTTGAAAAACAAATTGGCAGTGTTTCAGAAGTCAAAAACAATCTGTAACCTTTGACCCAGTAATCCCACTTCTAAAAATCTAGCTTGAGAAAATATGGAGTACCAAAAATCTCTATTCGCATAAATATGTTTATCATAACAGTCTTTATATTCATAAAACATTGGAAGCAATTTTTATGTCTGGAAATGAGTGAATGAATGGCTTAGTAGATGATGGTTCTATTCAAACAGCAGCCAATAAGCAAATACAGAAGATACTAAGTAGCAACATTAGACTATGTAATATAGTATATTGAAAAGTCAGGTTATAATACTTAAACTAAATTTTGAACGGTGAATAAGGGTTAGGCAAATCAGTACAACTGAGAAATAGGGAGCATTTCTGAAAGAAGGGCATTCATGATTGACTAAAAGCAAAAAAGAGATTGGTATGTCATAGAAGCTGACCCTACTAGCGTGTTGCTGGAGGTAGCAGAAGAGACTGGAAAAATAAAAGCCAAACTGTGAAAACCTTGTACTCACTAATTCTTAGTAGTTTCTATTTTACCTTTTAGAAGATGTGGAGCCTTTGAAGGTATTTTTTTTTTTTTTTTGCTATAAAAGCAATACAATTAATTTAGCATTACCTGAATATGAATCCTGGCTCAGTTCCTGCTAGCTCTGTAACTTTGGGCAAGTTATTCAACCTCTCCGTGTTTCAGTCTTTTAACAGGGATTCATATCTCTATTAAACAGGGACAATAATAATACCTGATTATTATACTTGTTATGAGGGTTAAAAGACTTAACTTAGAACAAGACCTAGCACACAGTAAGCATGGTAGATTAGCTGCTATTACTGTTATTATGTCTAGGAAGCAATAGAAAGAAAAAAGTTTAAATTATGTCATACTAACTTTCCCAAAATAGCAAATATCAACAATAGATATATTTCCTTCTGGGATTGTTTATGCTTTGATTTTGTGTGTATTTTTTATATATACATTTTTCCATTATATAAATAAACTGTAAATTTTATTTTAATGCCTACATAATATACTATTGTATGGCTTTATAGTTTTTTCAGTCGAGCTGCTGAAGGGTATAACCAGAGTGTGACCCAGTCAAATTTGTGTTTGCAGAGATCTTCCCGACCAAAACATGGAGGAAAAATAGAAAAGAGTAAGCTCAGAAGCAGGAAAAAAAGTAGTCTAAGCCAGGTCTCAAATAAACAGCAGTAATAAGAATAGAAAGTAGGAGATATAATTTAGGAATATTTAAGAAGTGGATTTGACTAGTTAAAGTGCTAGATGGGGAAGGAGGTCAGACTAGGATGACTCACAGGTTTCTGTTAGATAGTAGATTGGGTCAAGGTTTCGTTAACCTAAATGGAAAAGTGGGTGGTTTTTTGTGGGAAGCTTCTGACTTTGGTTTTAAATGTTAATTTTGAGATGTGTATAGTTTTCTAAATAGAGTTATCCAGGAAAGTTTTCAGGGTTAGAAACAGGGAGACGATCAACATATACTAGTGGTTGAAGCCATAAACATCACCCAGAGAAGGTATGCACTCAGAATAAATGGGAACCATGTACTAAATATGATAAAATAGCAACATTTAAGGGCATTGTGATAAGATAGGAAGTGGAAGCCAAATACTGTGACTTAACAAATGAAGCGGAGTCAAGAAAATAAAGACAGTGAATGTATCCTTTTCTGTTAACTGTGAAGAATAAGAGAGGACAGTAGCATGGGGTGGAGGAATGAGGAATTGAGGGGGAAAGAGAGCGTGTGATTTGAGGCTTGAGACATACTGATATGCTGAGGGGGGGAATCTTTAGATGGAAGGCTAAAGATTATTAGAAAAAGAATGGATAATGAGGAGTGTACCATCCATGAGGCTGTGCAAATGTATGGGATCTGGGGCAGAAGGAGGTTTGGCAATTAGCTTTTCTTTTCTTTTCCTTTTTTATCTCCCTGTTGGGAAGGTGGAACAAGTAGCTTTGCACAGGTGAGAGAGACACCTTTTCCTCCCTGCAGATGGGAAGAAAGGCGGTTGGGATGGCTGTGAAGGTGGATAAATTTGTGGGTAGAAAGATTGAAGGTAAGAAGAAGGTTCATGCCAGATGGCCTCTTTTTTTTCATTAAAGGAGGCAAGATCATCTACTAAGAGTGATGAGGGCTGGAAGTAGGCTTGATGAAGGTGGCAAAGGTTGAAATACCTCCTGTGGAGAAGAAAGAAGTAGTTGTCTAAGAATGTCTGCTTTTTGTTACCAGTTATTATATTAATAGTGATATGTTTATTTCTGCTCATTAATTTTTTCACTTTAGATCTGAAACGGCCAAGAATTGGAAATCAGTAGCAGAGTCGGAACGTTCCAGAGGCTCCCTGGAGTCTATTGCTGAATATGTTGGTATGTAACTAGAAAAAATAATTAAGTTGTATCTACATAGTCTAAGGATTTGTACAAAGGCCTACAAAATTCTACCTCTACAGCTTTTTATTAAAAAGTGAATTTCTTAAGTAGATTATTTAACATTTTTAAGTTACTTTTATACTTCAAAATGATTTGTTGGTTATGCATAAGTTACGTTGAATCAGTTTTTAATTGTCCCAAATTTTATGACAAAAACCAAAGCTTGAAGATTAATTGGCCAAGTATATCATCAGCATCTATAAATTCCCCCGTAATCAGATTTCATATCTGATTATGTGTGATAATAGCCTATACTATTACTCAGGGTAAAAGGTTATATACTTTTTTTTTTTCAGTTTAACCAAAGGTAAGAATTATTGAAAGTAAAATATAATTCAATGAGGAAATGAAACTATTGGGGCATGAAAAGGCCTCCCTAGCATCAATGACAAAATAGAGATTTGGATTTAAAACTTTTAATTCTTGGTTTGTTAGCTCATTATATCATATTTACTTTCTTCTCATTTTGCAAATTTAGTTCTGAATTGCTATATTTGCAGAAACAGTTGATCATTTTCCTTTTGTTTTCTTTTTACATTCAAGACCTTAGTTGAAGGTTCCAGGAAAATTCATTCTTTTAGAAGTATGTATAGAAGTATATTTGTCCCTCCCTCCTTGGTTTTCTCTTTGAAGAATGTGTGTACTATCATATAATTCTGTTTTTGCATGATTTGAGAATGATCACGGAAAGCAATGGCTCCATAAACTTAGATCCATTTTTCTTCACTTTATAGTTAACACTTGAGAAATTATTCCAAACTGTAAATTTTTCATTAATTTTAAATGTTCTGTTTATTGTTAGTACAATACATTGTCTTAAAAGGAAAACTTACCTTATATGGTAACCCAAACAGGTCATATTTATAGACCAGAGTTTTTCTTCACTAAATTTGGCTTTTATTTAAACTTGGGTCCTCAAAACTGAAAGATTGTGATTAAATAATTTTGACGTGGTGATTTTTTCTTTCTTTAAGATGCTTCATTGTCAGGTTCTGAGAAATCAGTATCAGAAAGATCTTTACCTGCGTATGCAAAGAAAGTGATTGAATGGGATAGTCAAACCGAAGATTTTCAGATCCCATCTCCAATTGTCAGAGCATCAAGGAAAACCAGGGCAGAAGCTGGAGATTCTCTAGAAAATGTACTTCCATTACCTCTTCTCAGAGAATTAAATGTCTCTAATAGAATTCTTGAGGTTTCTGAAGCCAAGGTTGAAGAATCTATTGAAAAATCAGAAATACAAGAAGTAGAAAATGCAAAATTAGAGGAGAGTGAGATTGAAGATGTTTGTTCTAAACAGAGGAAATCTGATGTCTTACTGAAACTAGACCTGGAACAGGGAGATTCATCCGAAATTCTTTCAAAGAAAGATCTTCCCTTAGAGTCTGTAAATGTTCAGAAAGACTTAGTTAGAGTAACCATTGAAAACTGTCATAAAAAAGAGGAAATGTTGAAAGAGAGACTGTCAGATCAAGATATGGATCATAGTCCAAACATCCAATCAGGAAAAGACATTGATGAGCAAAAGAACAAAAAGGAAGGGGACTTGTCTTGGTCAAAACATCTTTTTGCTTCTAAAGAGTCATACTCTGAAGATTTTGAAGTGTCTTCATTCAAGAAAGAGATTTCAGCTGAACTGGACAAAGGTGATTTTGAGGTGTCATCTTTGTTGTCACTCAGGAAAGACTCTCAGTCTTGCAGAGATAAGTCACAGCCAACGGAGAGCTTTAGAAGTAGAGCCACTAGCTTGGGCAGTGACGATGACATCAGTGAGTGCCTGAGCGAGAAAAGCCTTTCCATCCATAGCAATGTCCACTCTGAAAGGCTGTTAGAACTCAAGTCCCCTACAGAGCTCATGAGAAGCAAGGAGCGCAGTGACGTGGAGCACGAGCAGGGAGTCACCGAGTCCCCTTCCTCGCCAGCAGTTCGTGCTGCCGATGAGTTACTCGATTTCCACATTGGTGATAGGGTGTTGATTGGCAATGTTCAGCCAGGAACTCTTCGATTCAAAGGAGAGACTAGTTTTGCTAAAGGATTTTGGGCTGGAGTAGAGTTGGACAAACCTGAAGGAAATAACAGTGGAACATACGATGGCATTGTATATTTTGAGTGCAAAGAAAAGCATGGCATTTTTGCTCCTCCTCAAAAAATATCTCACATTCCAGAAAACTTTGATGACTATGTAGACATAAATGAAGATGAAGATTGCTATTCAGATGAACAATATCAATACTATAATCAAGAGCAAAAAGATACAGAGGGTCCAAAAGATAGAGAAAAAGATGCAATTGAATATTTTTATGAAAAATCTCCACCTAGTATGCACAATATAGAAGCCTTAGCTGATAGAGATAGAAGCCTTAAAATAGAAAAAGACAATATACAGGACATTTCTGGGGTACTTGAAGCCCATGTTCACCAGCAATCTTCAGCGAATTCACTGATTTCTTCAAAGGAAAACAAAGACTTTGTTTCTGATGCCACAGAAAAAGTTTCCATTGCTGCAGAAGATGATACGTTAGACAGTACCTTTTCCGAAGAATTGAAGAAGCAACAGCAATTTACAAAAAAGGAAAAGAACCTATATTCTGAAGTTTCAGAGAAGCTTTCTACCCCACTTCTGGACCTTTTATCAAGAGAAAAAACACAATTGGAAGCCCAGCAGAGGTCATCACTTAATGAGGAAAAAAAGTCAAAGCAACAGCTGGAAACAGTCAGCTCACTGACAGACAGTTTACTGAAAGTCTTTGTGAAGGACACAGTCCATCAGCTACAACAAATAAGAAAAGCTCGGAATGAGAAAATCCAGCTTAGCAATCAGGAGCTTCTTGACGATGACCAAAAGAAAGTACCACCCCAGAATCTCGAGGAACAATCACCAAGTGTTCAAAGTTGCTTCTTAAGGTCTGAATTGGAAGATGAAAAAGAAGAGATTTCCTCTCCGGATATGTGTCCCAGACCTGTAAGTTTGTATAGAAAAAGTGTCAATTTACCTTGCCTGTGTAGTACATTTTCATTCTGTGGCTCCTGATAGGTTTGTTTTTTTTGTTTTTTTCGTAACATGTTATTTATTAGATAAAGATCATCTACTAGCTTTTAAAGGCCTTGTAGCTGTTTTTCTCTCTGAAGTGTAATTGTCCTCTGTTATGTCACGAGTAGTCACTATAGAGCTGTCGCAAACACTGGCAGGTTTATGAGAACTGAAGCATCCATTTAAACTGCTGGTTGACAACCCTTGCCTGCTGTCCACAGATTAGACTCCCTTCCAGATACACTGGATACGTTTATTCCAAGGAGCTTTCCAGAGGTTCACACCCAGTTTTTTCTTGCCTATGAAATTGTTTGTTCACATATGTACTTAGTCTTGGTTGCCCTGCAGAGATTACCAGTTGTGATGCTGATTCTGGTAAAACTGAAATGTATCCATTATGACATATACTTAGACCTTCAACTTGTTTAGGTGGCCCATGGACAACTGAGCAAAAAGTAATGATTTTGAGTAACTTGAGCCAGATAATCACCAAATGTGAGAAATTTCATATCCCATTTCCATATCCCAAAGACAGTCCTTTAGAAACAGAATAATGATAATACAAAAAGCAAAAAAAAAAAAAAAAAAAACACAAACCCTAATTAGTAAACACTTTATAAAAATTCAGTTATAAGGCTTATATAAGCAGAATTGTGGGAACAGGATAATTTTTTTTCTTAAATTGTTCATTAGTAGCCACCATATTGCTTTATTTTGCTTATTTATAGAGAAATATTAAATATATAAATAATACATTTACTTTGTGTTTAAAAGAAAAACATGTTAAGCGATCTGAGATCTGAATGGTTCTCTATTGGAACGGTTCCATTTCTATAGGAGAGCCCGGTATTTGGTGCCAGTGGGCAAGAAGAGCTTGCTAAGAGACTTGCTGAACTTGAGCTCAGCCGGGAGTTCCTAAGCGCATTGGGAGATGATCAAGACTGGTTTGATGAAGACTTTGGTTTGAGCTCTTCTCACAAGATCCAAAAAAATAAGGCAGAAGAAACAATTGTACCTCTAATGGCTGAACCTAAAAGAGAACCCCCACAGCCTTGTGAAACGTTATTGGCAGTGCCACATACTGCGGAGGACGTAGCGATTCTTGTACATAACGCAGCAGAAGAACTTTGGAATTGGAAAGAATTAGGCCATGATATTCATGGCGTCGGTGTTGCCACAAAACTGCTTGGCTGTGCCAATGAGGGTCTCGATCTAGAAAGCACTAGCAAAAGGGTCTACAAACAGGTATGTAACATGGAAGGATAATTTTAATTTTTAAACTTTTCTCTCATTGTCTGAAATTTAGATTCTTAACCATTTTGTTTTGTTTTGTTTTCCTCTGTCAAGGCTGTTTTTGATTTAACAAAAGAGATTTTTGAGGAAATATTTGCTGAGGATCCCAACTTAAATCAACCTGTGTGGATGAAGCCATGTAGAATCAACTCTAGTTATTTCCGACGAGTGAAAAATCCAAATAACCTTGATGAAATCAAGGTAAACTGCAAACTGCATAGTATCTTCTTTTTTGATTTTTTGAACTTGTGTTCATTTGCAGAGATCTATGAATGTTGTTAAAAGGAGGTACTCTTCTGTATTGTTCATCTCTATGTTCTCAGGGCCTGTCCTGTAGTGGGTATTCAATCAATATTTGTTGATTCACTGAATCCACGAAAACAGTAGAGGGATGGGAGTGAAAGGGAACCCTGAATCCTCAAGTTTGTGGGGAAAAAAATATGACTTTTACTAGTCATTTCCTATATTATGCCTTATTTATAGTATTAAAGGAAAATTAAGAAATACCCAGGGAGATAAATTATGGCAACTCCTAAGAGTTTGAGGTGGGTTTTTTTTTTGGAATTTAGAGGTAGGTATAATGTTCTAGAAGTACATATGAAAACATGTCATATGTATGTCTTTTCAACATGCCAGTTCTGGACACATCGGTGTTACCTTTCCATCTGACTTTGGAGGTTTCAGATTGGTAATTTGTTTTTGAAATATGTAGGATAGTAATAT
>NW_012148019.1:2751263-2763057 GCF_000956105.1 Propithecus coquereli
TGGGCAAGCCTGCCCTCAGGCTCCACTGCGGCTGTTAGCAGGGGTCAACTTCTGCTCTTTGTTTCTGTGCAGAGCTTCCAGGAGGGGCTGAAATGGCTCCACTCAGCTGAAAGTCTGGGCTTGGGTGCTGGGGCTGCCCAAGACCCGCACTCTGGAGCAGGTCTCGCTCCCCTCCACTCTCCCCCTCTCTGTGGCCTCTCCCAGGCCTCTGCCAGCAAGCAGGACCTCAGGCCTATGGCTCTCCACTGGTGGGCCGTGGGCGGGAAGTTCCCTACTCAGGATCCTAGCCTGAGCTGTCCTTATTCTCCCCCTCAGTGGGGGCAGAGCCGGAGTGAGTCGGGGTGGGACTGGGTTGGATAAGCCTGCCCTCAGGCTCCACAGCTGCTGTTAGAAGGGGTCAAAGTTCTGCTCTTTGTTTCTGTGCAGAGCTGCTGGGAGGGGCTGAAATGGCTCCACTCAGCTGAAAGTCTGGGCTTGGGAGCTGGGGCCATCCAAGACCCGCACTCTGGAGCAGGTCTCGCTCCCCTCCAATCTCCCCCTCTCCGTGTCCTCCCCCAGGCCTCCGCCAGCAAGCGGGGCCTCAGGCCGATGGATCCCCCCTGGCTGTGACGCAGGCTGGGAGGTTCCGCACCCAGGATCGTAGCCAGCCCTCCTCTAGGAGGAGGGCCGCCGGTCAGGCACGCCGATCCGCCCCTGAAGGCACACACTCCTCAGTAGGCTCCTTCACAGATCCCTCCTCCGTGCCCCAGGGCAGAGCGATCATGACCCGGGTGCACAGAGTCTGGTCTGCAGGCCTGACCCCTGGACTCTGGAGATCAATTCCTGACCCTGCCAGGGGGAGAGGTGCTGGTCTTGAATCACCTGCAGGGCGCCCAAGCTGGATTGATTTCACTCCACCTCAGGATTTTCCCCACCCTCCTGGAGTCCCCAGGCAAGTAGCACCTGGGAGGGCTGGCGGGCAGGGAGCTCGCAGTCTGAGTACCCCTCAGTCTGCTGTAGGGCCCCAGAAGGAAAGGTCCCGTTCCTTGGTTTCTTGGAGATGCCTCCGTGTGACGGCTAAATTGTCTTTCTGGGCACGCACGGGTAGGGAGGGGGAAGGAGAGAATGGAGCACTATGGCGTCTGCCGCTAGGCTCGGGTCTGCGCCGGGGGAGGTTCCCCGAAGGGGCTGGGAGCCCGGCGCTGAGTCCGCAAGAGGCCACTGCTCACTGGCGGCAGCCGTCTCTGGGCTGGTGTTGGCAGGTCTCTCCAGCCGCTCAGGAGCCACCCGCAGTCCGAGATGCAAAGGAGGGGGAAGTTAACCGCTCCATCTACCCTTGTCGCTGGTCTCCATGCCTCTCGGGACCTCTCTCCTTCCACTTCTCCTCCACAACGTCTTACCGTGGAGTCTCCTGTAGTTTCAGACACCCTTCCTTCTGACCCTCACCCTATCTATGTTTCTCTGCTCGCTTATTTTTTTTCTCTTTCTTCTAAAATTCGTCTTTTTTGCAGAGACCTTCTGACTGGCGGCTTGTCTCATCCGCCATCTTGGCTCCTCCCCCCTAAAATATTTATTTTGTTATCTAATAAAACTTTGTCCAGAAGCCTTAAGGACTGAAACTTTAAAGCCACATTGGTGGCAATCTGTTCTGCCTAGTCACAGGTTTCTTTAATTCAGCAAACGTTGTATTTCTAAATCAGTGATTCTCAAACTTTAATATGGATGTGAATCATCTAGGGATCTTGTTCACATGGAGGTTCTTATTTAGTAGGTCTGGAGTTGGAGCTGACATTCTGCGTTTCTAACAAGCTGTCAGGTGATGCTAATGCTGCTAGTCCCAGACTGCTCTGAGTAGCAAGGCTTTAAAATTGTGTTTTCCAAACTTATTTGATCACAGAAAGCCTTTAAAAATATTTTATACTGACAGAACACCAACAGATAGGTATGAGATGTAATGTATGCTCACCTCAGGGATCAGCAGACTGTGGCCCACGGGCCAAATCCAGCCCACTGCCTGTTTTTATAAATAAAATTTTGTTGGACCACAGCCACACGCATTGTTTACATATCATCTGTGGCTGCTTCCTGCTGCAGTAGTGCAGTTAGGTGTTGACAAAGACCAGGGGGCCACAAAGCCTCTAAAATATTTGCAGTTTGACTCTTTACAGAAAAAGGTTGCCATCCCCTGCCTTAGATTAAAATAAGTAGCTTTTTCAGAACACACTTGTGTATTCCATTCCTTCCACCTTCCATAGTTGATAAATCCTTGAGTGGGTCTGTGTGTGTCTGTGTGTGGGCGGGGAGTAGTGAAATCCGAGAGTACGTTGGTACTTTGAGAAACTTCTCAGATGATTCTGATTCATAAATGTGTCCCTTCCACCATTAAGAACACTGTTTTTTTAATAAAACAACCATAAAAAGTAATAAAACAAGTTATTTGTTAATACAAAAGAACAAATTAGTTGAAATTAGACAAGATACATAGTATATACCAGCAGCCATCAAACTGCATGAATCAATATAGCATACACTACATGCTGCCCACGAATTTCAACATTGAAATAGCATTTTGTAAAAGTTTTTCTAGGGGTGATAGTGCAAATCTTGCTAGCAGTAAAATTATCATGCTTCTCACACCAAAGTGCAGGTTAATATTTTTTTTAATTTAACATATTCAAACTAAACTTGACAAAGCCTTATACTTTTCTCACATGGCATTGTTCCCAAAAATTTCTTGGGATTTTTCAGATTCTGAGATTTATTATATGTTTTCTTTACTAGTTTTTCTAGCTTAAAGTTAGCTAATGGTGGTTCTTGGGTAAAGGGAACTCTAAAGTGATTTTTCTTTACAGATTCATCAATGGGTTTTACTTTTATATATTGTATAAAAACAAAAATTCTTTAAGTAAATAAAGTTGAGCATTTGGGAATGCTTTTCCCTTCAAATTGCTGAGTGGAACTGTAAGTGGAAGAAATTTGTGTGATCTTTTATTATATTCTTAGCATGAATCTGTTTACTGCATTATAAACACATAAATCTCAGGAGCTTTGTTGTTTGTTTCATTTATTCGTCTTATTTCCACAGAACTTCATCACAACTGAAGTACTCAAGTTGTTCAGTCTTAAAAAGGAGGCAAACCACAAAACAGATTGGCAGAAAATGATGAAATTTGGAAGAAAGAAAAGAGACCGAGTGGATCATATCCTGGTCAGTGTAAACAACCAAAGGATTTTTATTTTGACCATATCTTCTATGGGCAGAATATAGTTAAATTATAAAAGGAAAAGGGATATAATTAATCTTAAGTCTATTATATTAAAATCATAAAGTCTTCATTTGCTGCATTTCTACTTCTCAGTTTTTTTCTGAGAAAACTGTTTTCTTTTGTACTTAAGATGAACATTTAACTTCATGAACAGTATTTTGTGGAGAACTTGAGAAATAAAAACTTGAGTGAAAGCAAAGTTTAAAGTAGTGAATTGAAAAGAGACCAGTGTCGGCCGGGCGCAGTGGCTCACGCCTGCAATCCTAGCACTCTGGGAGGCTGAGGCGGGAGGATTGCTTGAGCTCAGGAGTTCGAGACCAGCCTGAGCAAGAGCGAGACCCCGTCTCTACTATAAATGGAAAGAAATTAGCCAAACAACTAAAAACATATATAGAAAAAATTAGCCAGGCATGGTAGCTCATGCCTGTAGTCCCAGCTGCTCAGGAGGCTGAGGCAGGAGGATCGCTTGAGCCCAGGAGTTTGAGGTTGCAGTGATCTAGGCTGACGCCACAGCACTCTAGCTGGGGTGACAGAGCAAGACTCTGTCTCAAAAAAAAAAAAAAAGTACGAATCCACCCCACTGACCTGTCTGTATTTCTCCATCTTGGTCACAAGGATGTGGTGCAAGACCCCAGCATCTGCTTGCTGAAATCAGGCCACATTCTATCTATCACATGTCTCTAGTCCACCAGCCTAATACCCTGTCAAAAAAAAAAAGAAAGAAAGAGAGAAAAGGAAGTTATTGTTAGTCTCACCTTTAAATGTAATTTAATAGTTCTATATCATATTTATTCATTTATATAGAAACATACGTACGTCTTCAGGAGCAGGGGAAATGTGTGGTAGACTCTAAAGAGCAGAAGAAAAAAACAGGCAGATTTATAGGCTATGAGATTCCTCAGTTGGTCTAGTTGAAGCTCCAAGTTATGCTTGGAGCTTTCTGATGGCCAAAGCAAAATGCAAAACATCATGTTAGTTCTCACTGACTGAGAGAGAAATCGTTCCTGTTTTAAAGGAGGAGCAAGGCTTTTGCCAATACCGAAATCTTATATTTCAGTGGGGGCTGCATTGAGGTTACACTGAGAGAGAGAATGAGTAACGTTGTGACCATATATTTCTACTGCAAGCATGAAAAAGATTTCCTTAGGACAGTGTTTCCTAAATGTTGTTACTCGGGAGGAAATTGCTCAAAGAACAGATTTAATATTAAAGGCTAAGAGAACTTGCCTATAAAATGGAAAGCTGTGCAACTTTTCTTTTTCTTTTTCTTTTTTTTTTTTTGAGACAGAGTCCCTCTCTGTTGCCCAGACTAGAGTGCCGAGGTGTCAGCCTAGCTCACGGCAACTTCAAACTCCTGGGCTCTAGTGATCCTCCTGCCTCAGCCTCCCGAGTAGCTGGGACTACAGGCTTGTGGCACCATGCCCTGCTAATTTTTTATATTTTTAGTTCCCCAGCTAATTTTTCTATTTTTAGTAGGAACGGGGGTCTCACTCTTGTTGAGGCTGGTCTCGAACTCCTGACCTCAGGCGATCCACCCGCCTTGGCCTCCTAGGATGTTAGGATTGCAGGCGTGAGCCACCACTCCCAGCCAGCTGTGCAGCTTTGAACAAATTCACTGGGGATGTAAAATCTTTTGTGCAGACACACCTGGAATATAGTTATCCCTCAGCACCAGTTTGAGACGTGTTACATTAGGCTGTTTCTTATAGCATCCTTCATAAGAGAGGAACACCAATTCTTTGGTAGGTTCATAAGTATATACTCTCACAACATGGTTGTATGGTCAAATAAATATAGGAAACTCTGAGTTAAACAAATTTTGTTTTGTTTGTTTATTATAGAGACCTCTGTCTCCCAGGCCGGAGTGCAGTAGTGTGACCATAGCTCACTATAACCTCGAACTCCTGGACTCAAGCAATCCTCCTATCTCAGCCTCCTGAGTAGCTGGGACTACAGGCATGTGCCATCATGCCTGGCTAATTTAAAAAAATTTTTTGTAGATACAGGGTCTCACTGTGTTGTCCAGGCTGATATGGAACTCCTGGTCTCAAGTGATCCTCCCCTCTTAGCCTCCCAAAGTGCTAGGATTGAGGGTGTGAGCCACTGCACCCAGCCTAAACAAGTTTCTTTATGGGTGGACTTCTCTCTAATAGGCTAATGTACATTGTATATCTCCCAGAGGGAGTTCTCTAAACTTATTTGGCCATAGAACCCTTTTTGGTGGCACATTAGAGACCAGAGGAATGAATATTGAGGTATCCTTCAAACAAACTTTCTCAGAGAAAGAATGTGGCAGCCACCTTGTCATATACTTGTCAACCCCAGCCTAGGGTATGTGTTGGATGATGCTTTTCTTCCCCTCTCTCACCCTCAAACTTCAGGATGATTTGGTCTCCTTGTCGCAAGAGTCTTCTCACTTCCTCATAACAGGAACCAGAGTACAAGCTCCTCCCTCTTCACTTTTTCTGCCTTTTTCAAGATGAAACTGTGATCAGAGCAAGCCAGAAGCTCGTTGTCACTTGACATTTTTTTTGCCAAGTTAGGCCTTTGGTTAGAGACCCTTGTGACTCCATTAACTTTGCTGAATTTCTGACGAGATCGAGGCTCACTGTCTCCTTTCTCTACCTGGCCTGCATCCCATTCACAATGTCATTATGTACAATACATCTAATGTGTTTCTTCTATAATGTAGTTTTAAAAAAAATTTATTATAAACCAGCATTAAATCTGGGACAGTTATTTCTAATTTAGTTTTCATTTACCTAGGAATCCACAAATCCTAAAATTCAAAAAGAACAAGTATAACAGTGATTTTTTTCAAATAAGTAGTATTTCATTTCAAAAATACCCTAAGCAATATTAAATGTTACTTATTTATAATACTCCAGAATCATATCCAATATTGTCTTTGGATAGTACATTTTATAATTGTAAATCCATATACAGACATCTCTGACTTAAAATGGTTTGACGTAACTATTTTTCAACTTTATGATGTTGGGAAAATGATACAAATTCAGTAGAAACTGTACTTAGAATTTTGAATTTTGATGTTTTCCTGGGCTGGTGATAAAGTGTTGCAATACCCTCGCGATGCCGGGCAGTAGCAACGAGCCCAGCTCTCGGCCAGCCACATAGTCGTTGAGGGCAAACAGCTGATATCCTCCAGGGTGCTATGTTGCAGATGACTATGCCCAACTGTAGGCTAATGTAAGTGTTCTGAGCACGTGTAAAGTAGGCTGTGCTAAGCTAAGACATTTGGTAAGTTATTAGGTGTGTTAACTGTGTTTTTGACTTAAAACATTTTTAATGTTACTTTGAGTTTATCAGATATAATCCCATCACAGGAAGCATCTGTAGCTAACATTTTGTGTTCTTCTCTTCCCCTTAAATTCCTATACACATTCCCTGTTGTTGACATAGACAACATACTCGTGATCCTTAATATCTGCGAAATACTGGACTATTGTCAAATTTCAGTGTAGTTTTGAAGCGATTTTAATTTTATTTGGCAATTGAGTTTTTTCAAACTTGTTGCAATTTTTAAAGGGATAATTGATATCATCATATAAATTACCTTTTTTCTCCAGCTATTTCCTTGGACTGTATTTCCATGGATTGGACTATAAAGTCAGCAAATATAATTAATTTCCTAGCTTTTGTGTGACAGGGATTTTCTAACCTTGTTGTCTTCTAAATTCTAGGTTCAAGAGCTCCATGAAGAGGAGGCACAGTGGGTGAACTATGATGAGGATGAGTTGTGTGTGAAGATGCAGCTAGCAGATGGGATCTTTGAGAGTTTGATCAAAGATACTATTGATGTTCTGAATCAAATCAGTGAAAAACAGGGGAGAATGCTACTTGTGTGACATCTTGCAAATAAATCCAACACTGAGTGCTAATATGAGTCCTGGGCCTTTCTGCCTCACAATACGCACCCCTCTCCATCATAGCAAGCGTGCTTCCAGACCTCACACTTGTTCTTAAAGACTGCTGGTTTGGAGCTCATGGGACAGTGCAGTGTATCTGGTATCACAGCCTTTGCCTTTAGAGATATCCACAGGATTGACTGGTTATTTTCGGTGGGCAGAGTTGCTCTCCTGATGCAGAGACACAGTGTATGCCTACACCTCTTGTTACCACCACTGCTAGGTCTCAGGTGAGGGCGGACCCCAGACTTACCTCTGAGCTTAGACTAGGGTGTCACATCATTGAGTCTGAAGTCAGGCAAGAGAGGTATATAGATAATGCATCGTATCATCTTCAAAATGTAATCCGGGTCTGTACCATGAAAGTCATAAATGGACATTATAATCTCTAAACAGTATTAAACCCTTAACCACTTCTAAAATAGGCAAGTTTAATAATGCCTGCCTCCTTCACATTCTGGACTTTGTTTCTTTTTGAAGACCATTTTTTCTTGTTATTGCAATTGAGCAGCTCCGAGTGGACTGTGAAGTTAACAGGAATAAGCAGTAGCTTTGCTTTCTGAGCACCATCTAAAGAATTTGAAACTTTCGCATTATGTTTAGTTTTCTCTATGTGGGCATGAAAACAAAGAAATGCCCCTACTGAAGACTGGGCTCAAAGGACTGATGCAGGGCTGGTTCTTCCACCCCTCGGTTTACCCCTGCACTTCTTACTCGTTCTGAACCTCTACCAGCTGCTCCCAGAATCACAGATACTCAGGACCATCTCAGGCATCCAGGCATGGCAAAAGTGGAAATAACTCATTTTGGCCTTCAAACCTTCAACTTCCATCTCTCCCCAGGAAGTCAGAGACGCTGTTACTTGAATGATTTAGGAAATGAGTGTGTGCACCAAAGACAAAAAGATACCGTCTATTGTTTGTGTGCTTGTTTTGTGCTATGGAACATTTTTTAATTTATTTTAAGATAAATTATTAAGTTGAAAATGTGTGTCCCTATTCAGAAATGAAAGATTCTTCTTGTAGTAGTTAAACCTCCGTCTTGATGCTTCTATGGTTCATAGTCTTTGCACAGGAAACCTACAGTTTTAACAAACCCAAACGCATATCGAAGAAGTCAGTTTAATTCAGCGAAAAGAAGGTGGGCTTTTCCAAGATCACCTGCAGTAGCAGAAACGGGATAAAATTATTTAAAGACACCGTAAAATTTAATTCGCCTCTCTTGCAGCGTTGTTTCTCACAACTATTACCTGTATCTGAAAAAATCAGTGGACTCCAGCTGCTACATTAGAGCATACGAAGTGCTCTCCTGGGACCTCAGGACCCTGCCTTCGCGACTGGTTTCTCTTAATCAGTCCTGTCCTTCTTTGAGGAATCCAGAAGAATGTGGATAATCTTAGGCGTGAATGTAAATGCCTTAATATTGAAGGTCCTGCTTAGAAGCATGAATAAGATATCCACTGGATGCATATTTACAAATATCTTGGTATGTTATAGCTTCAAAACATGTCAGAAAAACCCCAAAGATGGTATAACCTTTAAATGTGCACATTTATTCATTTCTGCATCTTTCCTCCAAATTTGCCTTTGCATCTTAAATGTCTCACTATGCACACTTCCATTCCTCTTTGGTTTCATCTTGTCATTATAAGAAAGTTAGTGAAATAATCATTGGAATATTTGCATTTTGCACAATGACTGGTATGATAGCTCTTGACAAAAAAGGAAAGCACTGAAATGTGACTGAGTCTTGGGAAATGCTCAGACTGATGTGTTACCGGCATTTCTTCTGGGCTTTTGATGTTGAGCTGTAGTCTTGTAGCCATAATGAGCAAATTGACTAAGAAAAGCAAAGGTTTCTTGGGGTTATTAACCAGTAGTGTGAAAATATTGTTTTCATGTGGCCAGGGAAAAGCGAAGGCTTTTCTTTTCAGTTTGTGTTATGTGGAAGACAGAAAAACATCTTGTCTACATCCTTTGGCTGTTTGTAGGATCATATTGTCCTTACGATACTAAAACTCTACAGCTGCTGTAACTTTTTTATAAATGAATCTCAAAATGTTATAGGAATATAGGTTTTTGTTTTTTTTTTACATCTTCATTATTTGGACCTAAAATCAATTTTTAATAGAAGTTTATCTTTACTCTTCATGACATTATGATTCCAGAAAAGGAAAAAAAAAATGACGTAAGTCTAGCGTTCCCTGGTAAGAAATGCTGCCAAGAATGTGGCGGTAGCTGCCCTAACATACTCCAGCTGTCGTTACTACCTTCAGAACCCTGGGTTCCAGATGACAGGCAGAAATAGGTCAGTCTTACTCTTTGCGAGAAATAATTGCAGTTTGGTAGCAAGAAACAAGGGAATCTGTAGTTAGCAGATTTCTTATCATTTTGTAATAACTATTTGGATATAATTGAAATGGGTTTATTGTTAGGATTAAGAATGATAAATATGGGAACTCAGCCACTCGTTCCATATTTGTATCTTTTTAATCTAGCCTTGCCTCTTAACCAAGAACCTAAATATTCCCTCTTCCTAATCTTTGTTCCTTCTCCCCATACCCCCATCCTGTTTCACTCTTTCTTCATAATTCTTCTAAGAAAAAGATCTTTGCATCAGCAGTAATATCTTTTAGAATGGCACTATCAGAATTTAGTAGTAAACCAACATACAGGCTTCAGATTTGCTTCTGAGTCCAGAACAATTGTGCTATCCAGGGTAGTTCACTCTGGGTTAAATAAGTACAGGGTATAGATTCCCTCTTCAGGTCTAAACAGGAATTTTTACTCTAGGGAAAAGTGGGAAGAGCTTAAAAGTAGTTGATAAGGAAGGTAATTTGTTTTTCTTTTACCTAAAAGAAAAGAAAATTCCTTCTGTGACTACAGGTCTCTGAGAAATTATCTTTCAAAAGAGATTTCATTGCTCATAAGAGTGTTGTGGCCTATTGATAAAAACAATTTTGTTCACTTTCTTGTCTTGAAAAAAGTGGCCTTAGCTTTTTGCAATACTTGAATGAAGTGTGTACTCGCAAAAGAATTTCTGTAGCACAGCATTAGAGACTCATAACTTTTCTGCAAGAAATTCAAACTTACATCTTCCTTTTACTACCTTAAGAATACTAGTGAATAAAACATTAATTCAAAGAGCAAATGATATAAACTACAATGATGTTTAATGAAAATTGTAGGAATTTACATGTTTACAAATCATCTTAAACTGGTTGTGCAGCAATTCAATAAAATATCTTTGTATTATAAAAATGTGAAGAAAAAATGTAAACTGATATAAAGGAGATACTGTCATTTTAACTAACCTATGTTTAATAGCTTTTCATTCTGGACTTTGCAAAGCCTTCTGGGTAAACATGTTGCAAAGCATTCTGGGGGGCTCAGCCTCCGTGTGTACTGTACTGTGCAGACGTGAAAAATCAAACCCGTCTACTGTGTCTGTGTAAACAGCCTGGTCTTCAGGCCGTTCCAGCCAATAGTCACATCCAGTGCAATTTGCACAGAAGACTTAAGGGTGTGGTTTGTAAGTATGATCTGTAAAATAACTGGGATTAATTCCCATGTATACCTGTGTAAATAGATTTGTTAACTGAAATGTACTTTAAGAAAAGATAAAATCTGTAAATAAACTGATTTATAAATTAATTTCATGTCAGGTGTTCATTTTTCCTCCTTTTTAGCCATTTCAGAAAATGAGCCCCCATAAAATTCACTGGTTTCTGATTTTTTGTTTGGTGACAGAGTGCTTATAACTGGCAATAAAATAAGGTGAACTGTGCATAAGAGCTATTTATTAGCCCTGCACAGAAATGTCAACACAGACATCTGAGTAGCCTGGGCTTTGACAGGTTCCTCACTCATTCATTCAATAGGTAGCCATTGAACACCAACTGTCTGTTCTGAGCACTGTGCTGAGTGTTTGGAGATAGCAGAGAAGACAAACGTGGTCCTTAACTCATGGAGATTAACATCTAATGAAAGAGAGTCATCAAAAAATAATTTGAGGCCAGGCGCAGTGGCTCATGCCCAGGCCAGGAGCTTGAGACCAGCTCGGAAATACAGCAAGACCCTTGTCTCTACCAGAAAAAAAACAAAAAACAAACAAACAAAAAAAACTGTAGCCATGCATGGTGTCGTTCATCTGTAGTTCTAGCTACTTAGGAGGCTGAGCCAGGAGGATTGCTTGAGCCTGGGAGTTGAAGGTTTCAGTGAGCTATGATCACGCCACTGCACTCCAGTCTGGGTGACAGCAAGACCCTGTCTCAAAATAATAATTTAAAAAATAATGCATGGCAAATTGTAACAAATGCTGCACAGGAAGCATACACGGAGTTTGAGAATATCTTAAAAAGGGACCCAACAAAGGTGGGAGTGGGTCAGGGAAGGGTTCCCTGATAAATTATAACTTTTCTGCATTGATGAGCTTCTTTCCTCTAATTCATGACAAATGCCATTTCTCCCAAATGACTTGAGTTTTGATCAGCCTTGCAAAAGAACATGTGGAAAAGTCACACACAAGTGGGCCACAAAGAATAGCCAAAAAACTATAGGTATGGAAGGTATAGTTCATTTCTGGAAATGTGAGCTTGGAGGAGAATGGAGCTAGAGGTAC
>NW_012148019.1:2763247-2767556 GCF_000956105.1 Propithecus coquereli
TAGTCCCAGCTACTCGGGAGGCTGAGGCAGAAGGATTGCTTGAGCCCAGGAGTTTGAGGTTGCTGTGAGCTAGGCTGACGCTACGGCACTCTAGCCCGGGCAACAGAGCGAGACTCTGTCTCAAAAAAAAGAAAAAGCATTCCAAGGTTGAAAGGTTTGGTGCTGAGGGCAATTATCTCTGGTCCAACAGATTAGAAGTAGTAACCAGAATCATCTCACCCAAATTCCTCTAGTTGCCTCCTGCTGGCCATCTCTGCTACACCTTTACACAACCATGAGCATTAAATTCTCAGAAAAAGACTGACTCCCAAATTACAGTAGAATCTAAGAAATTCTTCAACTCATAAAACATTTATGTGCCTACTAAATGCCAGATACTGTGGTGGCATTTGACAAATTGAATCTTTGAAAAAAGACCAAATACCTGTAATCTCGAATTGAAACATATGAAAATGGTAGATGAGAGGATGGCAGTTGACAGAGCAGAGCCAAGAATGGTGAGACTTACGTTGGTGAGAGCTACTGCGGTGAGTGCCCACAGCAGTGAACACAGCCTGCACTGCGTGATGTTTTGGTCAAAAATGGACGGCATGTACGCTGGTGGCCCCGTAAGATTATAATGGAGCTGAAAAATTCCTATCACCTAGAGATGTCATAATGTAGTGCAACTTACGTGTTTGTGGCAATTGATATAAACAAGCCTACTTCAATGCCAGTCATGTAAAAAATGCACAGTCATATCCCTGACCTTCACTAACCACTCACCCAGAGCAACTTCCAGTCCTGCAAGCTCCATTCACGATAAGTGTGCCAAGTGTTCCATTTTCTATATTTATACCATGTTTTTACTATACTTTTAGATATGTGTGGTTACACCAATATTTACCATGGTGTTAAAATTGCCCACAGTATTCAGTACAGTAACATGCTGTACAGGTTTGCAGTCAGAGCAACAGGCTAAAATCTGTGTCCTGAATGGAGGGACCCATCCAGACATGTCCACAAGCCTGTCCCCCAGGAAGAAGACTGAAGACCCTCCTCTGATAAAACTGAAAAAAGTTGGTTTACTGCCTGATGCCCGTCCAGTGATATTCACCAGTCAAAAGCCCCACCCATGCATAATGACTTACCCATCAAATTTTTAGCACATCGCCTGCATATCAACGAATGGCCAGCCATCTCGAGGCATTTGAGGAAAGTCACCAATATGAAATATATCAAACCCAAAAGAAAAAGCAATGGGAAATTCTGGGGAAATAACAATGCATGGCACAGAAGAAAACTCCTAGGAGTTTTATAGTTTATAGTTTTCTGTTTTACATTTTGGCCTCTTATTTATTTGGAGACATTTTACGGGACTGTGGGGAGAAACTAACAGCAGTCGGGTGGGGACCAACCAGCAAGCTTTGGAGTGGGAGGAAACTTTTTGAAGGAAAGGCTGTAAGGCTACAGAATTTCAAGTAGTTCTAGATTTGGCTTCTGGAGCAGCTTGATGAAGAGTGAGATCATTTCTTTAGTGCCGGTGGCTCAGAGTGTGGTCCAAGGCCCCAAATCTGCTCTACCTGGCACTTGTGAGCAGTACCCCACCCCAGACCCACTGAATCAGAATCTGCACTAGAACAAGATCCCCAGCTGATTTCTGTCTCCAGCTGCAAAGCTGGAGGGTGCTGCTCCGGTATCTTCATCACCTGCTGCCCCACACCAGAAGGAAAGGCTGGGGAAGCTGGCTGGTTGACATGATGCCTGAGCTTCCAGCTGAGATTTGAACAGGATTCTTTAGGACTTCAAGCACTCGGTTGACATGGGTGTAGACAAAAACAACTGGCTGAGCCTTCAGCTCGCAAAGTGTTTGCACAGTCTGGCAGCAGGATTGAAAAGGGAGCTCCATCCGCACAGGTCCTGGCCTGACAGCTGTGTTTCAGACAGCCGTGGGCTTACGGGGGCCTGGTGGGTAGACTGGCTTCAGACAGAAAATGAGAAGAGGCCGGGCACAGTGGCTCATGCTTGTAGTCCTAGCACTTTGGAAGGCTGAGGCGGGAGAATCACTTGAGGCCAGGAGTTTGAGATCAGCCTGAGCAAGAGCCAGCCTCAGTATCTACTAAAAAATCCAAAGTCAGCGGCATAGATCCCAGGCAAATTTCTGAGGTGCTCTTTGTGAGAAGAGATTTTAGAAGACGCACACTTACTACAGACTTAACAGGCAGTGATGAGTGCCTGAAAAGTTGTACTCAACGTAAACTTTTTATTTTATAAAAAATACATGCTTAGTATTGAAAAATTAGAAAATGTTGTTAGAATTAAGGCTATGGCTGGGGTGAGCATTAGGGTTATGGTTAGGGTTAGGATTAAGATTTAGGGTCAGGGTTACAGTGAGGGTTTAGGGTTGGGTCCTGTTAATAATTTAGTATCTTTTGTCACAAAGAATCTGTTTTGTTAGTTTTATGACCTCTGATTTTTTTTTTAAACTTGCTGGTCAATTGTATCTAAACTCCTGGAACTCAATTTTAAGGGTTTTCTGAGGTTTGCTTGGCTAAGAAGGGTCCATTCAGTTGGCATGGGGCTTAGAGTTTTATTTTAGTTTATGTTACCATGGTTTAACAAGTATAATTGAATAATGCTTTCTTTATGTATGCATGGGAAATACCTAGGAAAACTGAGTAAATCTCCAAGAGGTGGCTTTGAGTTCAGGCTTACGTACTATCTTCAATTGAAACAAAGAAAGAATGGGTGTTGTGGGGGTCAGTAGTGGGGAGGTAACCAGGAAAAGCCAGGTAAACAAGAGTAAAGTTTGTTGTTCAGATTTAAGTGGTGCCTTTCTGCATTGATAAGAATCTCTCATGATTTAGTCATCCTGCTCTTCTTGGTATGAGGGGGAGACACCTTTACACATGGAAGTAGGTTTCCTTTATAGATATAAATTTCCCTTAAAAAAAAGTAACTTCTAGCCTGTTTTCAGAGCTTCTCCTGTGTCTGTAGTGTCTCAAAATAATCTTTATGCTGGGCTGGGCATGGTGGCTCATGCCTATAATCCCAACACTTTGGGAGGCCAAGGCAGGAGGCTCACTTGAGGCCAGGAATTCAAGACTATCCTGGGCAATATATTGAGAACCTGTCTGTACAAAAAACAAAAAAATTATTTGGGTTTGGTGGTGCACGCCTGTAGTTCCAGCTACTTGGGAGGCTGATGATTGCTCCAGCCTGAAAGTTCAAAGAGGCAGTGAGCTGTGATCATGTCATTGCACTCCAGCCTGGGTGACACTACAAGGCCCTGTCAAAAAAAAAAAAAAAAGGTATATTTTGGGGTGGTATATTGTTGTCTTCTATAGTCATATTTTGGGGTGGCATATTCCGGCCTCCTACATTGTCTTGTAAAGTGACTGTAGCATTATGCATTCTACCAGCAATGAATGATAGTTCCTGTGTCTAACTCCAGCGATGGTTTGTCAAGTTTTAGAGTTTAGCAGCTTTAAAAGGTGTGCCATGCTCATTGTTCTTGTAATCTCCTATTCCCTAATGATATATGATGTCAATCATCTTTTTGTATGATCATTTGCCATCTGTTTTTCTTCTTTGTTGAGGTGTCTGTTAAGATCTTTACCCATTTTTAATTAGGTTCTTTGTCTTTTTATTGTTGATTTTAAAAGTTCTTAGTATATTTTTAATATAAATTCTTCTCCAGATATGTATTTTTGAAATATTTCCTATTAGCCTGAAGCTTGTGTTTTTGTTCTCTGAACATGGTCATTCACAGAGTATACATTTTCAATGTTATAACATCTATGGAATTAATTATTTTTTTTGCCATGGATCAGCTTTTGGTGTGTGTGTAAATACTAATCACCAAATCAAAGGTCCCCTAGATTTTTTCTAGAATCTTTATAGTTTTGCATTTTAAGTCTGAGGACTATTTTGAGTGAATTTTTTGTGGCAGTTGTAAAGTTCATGTCTACATTTATTTCATTACATGTTTTCCACTTTATTCTTCCTGCCCTCACCCTTTTTCTAGAAGACAAAGTGTCGCAAGCCCCATGTCACTTTGAATTTCCAGATCCTGGCACTGAATACTCTGAACTCATAATTTAACTGGTTCGGCAGCATGGCCAGGAGGGGGCGCTTGCGACCTCGGTGTGAGCTCTGAGGGCTGCTGTGCCTGCGACGGCCAGCAGGGGGCGGAGCGCCCATCATGTCCTGTGGTGCCATGCCTAGCGTGACAGGAGGCAGGACCGCATGACCTGCGTGAGAGGAGGCGTGGCTGAGTGCCCTGCGTGAGAGGAGGCGGGGCCGCGTGCCCTGCGTGAGAGGAGGGGCG
>NW_012148019.1:2768195-2770335 GCF_000956105.1 Propithecus coquereli
GAGGGGCGCTGCTGCGTGCCCTGCGTGAGAGGAGGCGGGGCCACGTGCCCTGGGTGAGAGGAGGGGCGCTGCGTGCCCTGCGTGAGAGGAGGCGGGGCTGCGTGTCCTGCGTGAGAGGAGGCGGGGCTGCGTGTCCTGCGTGAGAGGAGGCGGGGTTGCGTGCTCTGCGTGAGAGGAGGCCGGCCCCGTGCCTTGCGTGAGAGGATAAGTGGCCACGTGCCTTGCGTGAGAGGAGGCAGGGCTGAGTGCCCTGGGTGAGAGGAGGGGCGCTGCGTGCCCTGCGTGAGAGGAGGCGGGGCCGCGTGCCCTGCGTGAGAGGAGGGGGCTGCCCCGCCCAGCATTAGAGGACGGGAGGCCACATGCCATGTGTGAGAGGAGGTGGGGCACCGCGCCTTGCATCAGAGGCCGCAGCTTCACTCTGTTAGAGCAGACGCGCAGGTGCCATGTCACTTGGAACTACGGCGTCCCTGCCAGTGATTCAGACCTTTCTGTTCTCCTACCAGAGGCCCCAAGAGCGAGTGAGGCCTGCCCATCCCCAGACCTGAGGCTATAGTGACTGAGACCTTCCTGTAGCCAGACCTGAGGCCCCAAGGGTGAGTGAGATCTTCCTGTCCCAGCCCCGGGGGCACCGCATTCCTGCCCACAGCCACCTGCCAAGGGGCAGCCGGTACTCAGAGACCCGGGAGGGGCTCCGTGTGGACATTTGCAAATGGGGAATCCACAATTTCCACCACACCAAGGTCCCCCAGCCCAGGACGTGGTGGCCACAGGTGTGACGACCACGTGGTGGCCTCTCCACACTGATGTGGTATCAGACTGTCACCCTGGTGCTTGGTTGCACCGCTCTGCTTAGCTGGACTAGGGTCTCGCTCAGCCTCGGTGAGGGAGTTTGGCGTCCTCTCTGCCTTACTGACACGGTGTTGATGTGGTTGTTTATAAATGTAGTTTCCTTCTAACAATTTCATACTTCCAGGGAACGTGCAATCGCAGCACAGAGTACTCGTTGTCCTGCCTTCAGAGTCCCCAGCGTCATTGCTGTGAGAGATTTTCTACTTCACAGTAAGTACTCGCGTGTGTTTTACCGTGTGTTTTACAGCATCAATACTCTCCCAGGTGACCACCATTAACCCCCAAATCGGGAAATACACGTTTCTCCGTGACAGTCCAATCCGCTAGGCCCACTTCACTGCCTTCCCCAACTGGGAGAAAAATATATCTTTCCCTTTGGTTGCAGTTTTCTTTTTCTGGAACTGTTTCTGAGACTGTCCCTCGGTCTCCCAGCCTTAACAGATCTAAAGAGCAGAGATGACTCCAAGGTGGGTCTGGGCAGTGTTTCCTCCTGAGCAGACACAGACCCTGCGTTCCCAGCAGGAGCGCCCTCATTTATGCTGTGCTCTCTCAGTGCAGCCCACCAGGAGCAGCACAGATCCCCCACCCCACTGGCGATCTCACCCTGATAATGGCAAACACCACTGTACAGACTCAGATCTCATCACGTCACTCTCCTGGTTAAAAACTTTGCTAGTGGTTTCCTGCTGGCCTTGGGAAAGCAACGCAGGACTGATGTGGCCTCCAGACACTAAGCACTGCTGGCTGCTGCCCTCTCCTGTCAGTTCACCGCAACTGCCTGCAGTGTGCTCTGCTCTCTCTTTTAGGTACACAGCAGGGTTTTGGTGTCTAAGGGTTTTTATTCAGGTTCCCTCAACGCATCCACCCAGTGGACACCCTTAGCAAATTTTCTAAGGGTTTGTCCAGCTAAATCCTTAAAGTCACAGCAGTTTGTGATATCTAACAGTAGAAGAGTTCTTAACATGATTTTTCCAAAGACAAAAAAATTCATTATTTGGTATATCATCTGTTCATTTGATTTATATATAGAACAAAGAAATGGTAGCTACAAACAGTTTATATTTGGGATAACTAGTAAAGAAAAATTAAATCTCACTGCCAATTGAAAGGCAAGTGGCCCAATTGATCATGTAAATTTCATAAGAATTTACTGAACCACATGTTACCTTGCTGTATTCTCTAGCTCTGTGTGTGTGTGTGTGTACATGTGCGTGTCCAGCGTTGCAAGGTATTTCAGGTTTAAACACTTATGTTTACATCACCAATCAATATAGTTAAGTGATAAAGTCCT
>NW_012148019.1:2771082-2771427 GCF_000956105.1 Propithecus coquereli
ACTTCCATCTTTTGGCATAGTGAATAATGCTGCCGTGAACATGGGTGTTCAAGTCCCTGCTTTCAGTTCTTTTGAGTAAATACCCAGAAGTGGAATCAGTGTGTTGTAAGTTAATTCCATGCTTCATTTTTGAGGTACTGCTATATTGTGGTCCATAGCAGCTGTTCCATTTTACTTTTCTCTTTCCTTTTTATGGCAGAATGATATATCTGGTTATGATATACCTAATTTTACTTATCCATCCATCTGTTGATGGACATTTGGGTTGTCTGAACCTTTTGGCTATTGTGAACAGAGCTGCTATAGATATTCACATAGAAGTGTTTGTTTGAACACTTGTTTTCT
>NW_012148019.1:2775341-2775908 GCF_000956105.1 Propithecus coquereli
GACAGATTTCACACAGGAGGCGGGGCCGAGTGCCCTCTGTGAGAGGAAGCGGGGCTGACACACATTCCTTGAGAGGAGGTGGGGCCACGTGCCCTTCGTGATAGGAGGCTGGGTAGTGTGGCCTGCATGAGAGGAGGTGGGGCCGCATGCCCTGCGTGATAGGAGGCTGGGTAGTGTGGCCTTCATGAGAGGAGGGGCACTGCGTGCCCTGCGTGAGAGGAGGTGGGGCCGCCCCACCCCGTGTGAAAAGAGACGGGAAGGCCCTGTCCTGCATGAGACAGGTCGGGGCCACCAACCCTACATGAGAGGAGGGGCGCTGCATGCCCTGCGTGAGAGGAGGCGGGGCCGCGTGCCCTGCGGGAGAGGAGGGGCACTGCATGCCCTGCGTGAGAGGAGGTGGGGCCACGTGCCCTGTGTGAGAGGAGGCGGGCCTGCATGCCCCGTGTGATAGGAGGGGCATTGCGTGCCCTGTGTGAGAGGAGGTGGGGCCACCACGCCCTGCGTGAAAGGAGGCGGGGCTGCCACACGTTGCGTGGAGGAGGAGGGGCCGCGACGCCCTGCCCCATG
>NW_012148019.1:2775958-2776865 GCF_000956105.1 Propithecus coquereli
GTTGTTGTCACAAAGTATCTGTTTTGTTAGTCTTAGGATCTCTGTTTTGTTTTTTTTAAACATTAATGCTGGTCAATTGTATCTAAACTCCTGGATCTCAGTTTTAAGGTTTTTCTGAGGTTTGCATGACTAAGAGGGGATCCATTCAGTGGGCATGGGGCTTGGGATTTTATTTTAGTTTATGTTACCATGGTTTAACATGTATAATTGAATAATGTTTTCTTCACGTATGGATGGGAAATACCCAGGAAAACTGAGTAAATCTCCAAGAGGTGGCTTTGAGTTCAGGCTTCCGTACTATCTTCAATTGAAACACAGAAAGAATGGGTGTTGTGGGGGCCAGTAGTGGGGAGGTAACCAGGAAAAGCCAGGTAAACAAGAGTAAGGTTTGTTTTCAGATTTAAGTGGTGCCTTCTGCATTGATAAGAATCTCTCATGATTTAGTCAGCCTTCTCTTCTTAATATGAGGGGGAGACCCTTTACACATGGAGGTAGATTTCCTCTATAGATATAAATTTCCCTTACAAAAAGGTAACTTCTAGCCTGTTTTCAGAGCTTCTCCTGTATCTGTAGTGTCTCAAAATAATCAGCTCAGGCCAGGGGTAGTGGCTCATGCCTGTAATCCTAGCACTCTGGGGGGCCAAGGCAGGTGGATCGTTTGAGCTCAGGAGTTTGAGACCAGCGTAAGCAAGAGCGAGACCCCTTCTCTACTAAAAATAGAAAGAAATTAGATGGACAAGTAAAAATAGATAGAAAAAATTAGCCGGGCATGGTGGCATATGCCTGTAGTCCCAGCTACACGGGAGGCTGAGGGAGGAGGATGGCTTGAGCCTGGGAGTTTGAGGTTGCTGTGAGCTAGGCTGACGCCATGGCACTCTACTCAGGGCAGTAGAGTGAGACTCTGTCT
>NW_012148019.1:2782499-2782748 GCF_000956105.1 Propithecus coquereli
GAATAGTTTTACATTCCTTTCACATATGGATGCCTTTTAGTTCCGGTTATCATCTAATTTTTCTGGATAGAACTTTCAGTACAATCTCATCTTTTTATTTGAAAATATTAATTAGGATGGTCCAAGTGTTTTTGTTACATGGATATCTTGTATCAGGCTGAAGGCAGGGGTTTTGGCGTGTCCATCACCAGAATAGTGTTCATTGTGGGCAAGTTTTTATCCTATACCCACTCTCCCTTCCTCCCCCCT
>NW_012148019.1:2788659-2788948 GCF_000956105.1 Propithecus coquereli
ATGAAGATTTATCTCCATGTTTTCTTCTCAAGTTTATGTTTTTCCTATGACATTTAGGCCTCTGGACAATTTTGAGGTAATGTTTTCTGTGTGGTGTGGTGTAAGTGTACAGTTTCATTCCTGGGCATGCGGATAGTTGTCCAATATCACTCGTTCAATTTAATGACCTCAGTCCTTGTCTGAATTCAATTACCGTAGACGGATTTATTTCTGGACTCTGAGTTCCATTTCATTGACCGATATGTGTACCCTCATGCCACCATCATCCCGTTTTGATTTCTGTTGCTTT
>NW_012148019.1:2788998-2789923 GCF_000956105.1 Propithecus coquereli
ATAAAATAGATTTCTGTGTATTGATATGTTGTTCTGTAACTTAGCTGTATTTGTTTGCTAGGTAAAATAATTTTTTTTGAATTCTTTAGGATTTTCTATATCTAAGATCATGTGATTTTGAATCTGTGAATAGATTTACATTCCTTTCACATATGGATGCCTTTTAGTTCCTGTCATCATCTAATTTTTCTGGAAAGAACTTTCAGTACAATCTCATCTTTTTATTTCAAAATATTAATTAAGATGGTCCAAGTGTTTTTGTTACATGGATATCTTGTATAAGGCTGAAGGCAGGGGTTTTGGCGTGTCCATCACCAGAATAGTGTTCATTGTGGGCAAGTTTTTATCCTATACCAACTCTCCCTTCCTCCCCCCTTCTCAATTTCTAATGTTCTTTATATTGCTTTGTTCCTGTGTGTATGCATCTAGAGGCTCCCACTTATGAGTGAGAACATATGGTGTTTGCTTTTCCATTCCTGAGCTAGTTTACTTAGGATCATGGCGTCCAGTTCCCTCCACATTGCTGCTAATGACATTATTTCATTCCTCCCCCACTGTTTGTTTTTCAGAGACAGGGTCTCACTCTGTTGCCTGGGATAGAGTGAAGTGGCATGATCATAGCTCACTGCAACCTCACATTCCTCGGCTGAAATGATATTCCTGTCTTGGCTTCCCGAGTAGCTGGGACTACAGGCACCTGCCACCATACCCAGCTAATTTTTCTATCTTTTTCTAGAGATTGGGTCTCGCTCTTGCTCAGGCTAGTATTTCCTTCCTTTTTATGGGTGAGTAGTACTCCAGGCTTTATATACGTATATATATGTATGTTTATGTGTATCTATGTATATAAAGATATATACATAGACATTTTTTCCCCCCATTAAATGAAGGGCACTTAGGTTGATTCCACATCTTTGCAATGGTT
>NW_012148019.1:2789973-2790664 GCF_000956105.1 Propithecus coquereli
AATTTCTTTCATCTGCCCCAAGTGGAATCTGTACTCACTAAACACCCACTTCCTGTTTCCTCTCCTCCCAGCCACAGCAAACGACTCCAGGTACCTCATAAGTAGAGAATCCTGTATTTGTTCTTGTGTGCCTGGGTTGTTTCACTTAGCATAATGACTCAAGGTTCATCCATGTTGCCACATATGTCAGAATTTCCTCCTTTTTAAGGCTGAATAATATTTCATTGTGTGGATCCACCACGTTTCATTTATCTACTCATCCGTCAGTGGACACTTGTGTTACTTGCATCTGTTGGCATAGTGAATAATGCTGCCGTGAACGTGGATGTTCCAGTCCCTGGTTTCACTTCTTTTGAGTAAATAGCCAGAAGTGGAGTCACTGTGTTGTAAGTTAATTCCATGCTTAATTTTTGAGGTACTGCCATATTGTGTTCCATAGCAGCTGCTCCATTTTACTTTTCTCTTTCCTTTTTATGGGATAATAATATATCAGGTTATGATATACCTAATTTTGCTTATCCATCCGTCTGTTGATGGACATTCAGATTGTCTGAACTTTTTGGCTATTCTGAATAGAGCTGCTATAAATATTTATGTAGAAGTGTTTGTTTGAACACTTGTTTTCTAATCTGTGTAATATATAGTTTGGAATATAATCGTTGAGCCATGGTAATTCTTCTTGTAAATGTTT
>NW_012148019.1:2792593-2793344 GCF_000956105.1 Propithecus coquereli
ATTCTGTTTGCTGTGTGTTTTGCATCAATGCTTTTTATCATGTTGATAAAATTGTATTCTATTCCTAGCTTTTTGGGTTTTTAGATATATAAGTGGCGTTTGATTTTGTGTAAAGCTTTTTGCAACACTTGATGTGATGATGTGATATTTTTCCTTCATTCTGTTAATGTGGCATATTACACAGACGACCTTACTATGTTGAATCATTGTTGATTATTTTGGAGAAAGGCTTCTTGGTCATGGTGTATAATCCTTTCAACGTGTTATACAGTTGATGTTTAAACTATATGGATTTCAACAGTATGGGTCCACTTATGTGTAAATTTTTAAAAATAGATATATTTGAATCTCTATATTGGAGGGTTCCGCTTCCACGACTTAGGGTTAGGGGTTGGGGTTAGGGTTAGTCTTGGCGTTGGGGTTAGGGTTAGGTTTAGGGGTTAGGACTAGGGTTAGGGTTTAGGGTTTAAGGTTAGGGTTAGGGCCACACTGGGCTCCCAGGGACTCTCAGGAGTGGCAAGGGGGACAGCCTCAGGGAGGAGGGGCCTTGCCCCTCAGTGGAGCTTCTCCTCTTCCTCCCTCCTGTTTTGCACTGAATGGATTAATGAAGCCCTTTCTGAAGGGATGCGGCTCTCTCTCCCCATGTGCTGCCTTCCTTGGTGTCACATCACACACCAGATCCTGAACAGGAAGTTGCTGAGTGTGACAGAGAACGCCCCAGCAAGTCCAAATCCTGTGTCTTGGACTCCAG
>NW_012148019.1:2795064-2796072 GCF_000956105.1 Propithecus coquereli
TTTCTGACTTTCGGTTTTGTATTTGTGCTGCCTGTTATCGAGGTGTCATGTTTTCCCTGAAATCTCAGTGAGTTGCCAAATTTGAGATGCATCTGGAAGCAGTGTAGCAGTGGCTATAGCTTCAACAAGTTATGTGTCCGTGTAAAATATACACGTATCTACAAGTGTGTGCATGAAAATGTATTTCTATGTACTTTTGATTTTATGTATTCATTTGTTAATTTTTAATTATATTTGATATAAATCAAATGTTTGTTGTAAAACGTTATATTTAAGAACAGTATTAAAAAATCCCAACCATGTAACACAATTGGGACCTACTTAAAAAAGAAATTGTGTGATTGACTAGTTTGCTGCCTGAGTACTACTTATCAGCTAAAGTTTGGATTCTGCTATTGTTTCTACAATGACATTTGGTATGGGGCAAAGTCCTTGGATTAAAATAAATACTTAGTGAAAAATTAAATAAACGAAACCCCTCCATGCTGCTGTTGGTGTGTGCAAGGTGAAAGGCTGAATGACCCAAAGGACAGATTTCACACACAGGAGGTGGGGCCGAAAGACACTCCTTGAGAGGAGGCGGTGCTGAGTGCCCTGCGTGGCAGGAGGAAGGGCTGCGTGCCCTTCATGACAGGAGGTGGGGCCCGCCTATCCTTCCTGAGAATGCGGGGAGGGCGGGGGGGTTACACCACCCCACGTGATAAGAGACAGACAAGCCGTGCCCTGAGTGAGAAAAGGCAGGGCCCCTTGCCCAGCCTGAGAGGAGGGGCGCTGCATGCCCTGTGTGACAGGAGGAAGGGCCATGTGCTCTGTGTGGCAGGAAGAGGGGCCATGTGCCTTGCTTGATATTAGGGGCTCTGTGCCCTGTGTGACAGGAGGAGGGGCAGCATGCCGTGCGTGACAGGAGGAGGGGCTATGTGCCCTGTGTCACAGGAGGAGGGGCCATGTGCCCTGTGTGACAGGAGGGGTGTTGCCTGCTTTGCGTGACAGGAGGAGGGGCCACGTGCC
>NW_012148019.1:2798014-2799167 GCF_000956105.1 Propithecus coquereli
GCTAGAATTCAAACAGGACTCAATGCACAGCGGCAACCTACGGGTCCCACGGAGGAGGAGCTTACGGGGTCGGGACAATATTCTACCCTGGTCGCGCAGGCGGCCATGGAGGACCCAGCCTTAATGCAGGTGAGGTTAATTTCTCTCAAAGCATGGAGAAAAATTGAAACCCCAGGTCAGTCTATGCCATCCTTTGTAAAGACCTTGCAGGGTCCCACGGAGCCGTATACTGATTTTCTATCTCGCTTAAAAGAGGCAGTCTACCGTGGGATGGGAAGTTCTGAAGCTGCCTCCCTTATTCTGCAATCTTTGGCTGTTGAGAATGCCAATCCAAATTGTCAAAAGATTCTCAGGCCTCTGAAGGCTAGTGGTGAGACATTGGATGAATATGTACGAGCCTGTGCTGGGGTTGATGGCGCTGCTTATCATACTTCTTTGTTGACCGGAGCTATTCAAAAGGGGTCTAATCAGCCTGTTATAATTGTGGCTGACCTGGCCATCTCTGTAAAGAATGCAGAAGGAAAGGCAGGACTTTGTTACATAAACCTCAAAAACCTCCTCCTCCGGCGATTTGTACCCGTTGTGGAAAGGGGCCTCATTAGACCAGCGAGTGTCGCTCCAAAACTAATAAAAATAGAAATCCTCTGCCACCTCTGAGTAATAACCAACCATCAAGAAACTTTTTGCGGGGCCCTCAGTCCTGGGGCCCCCCAAACAACAATATGGGGCTTCAACAGTATCCAGTGAGCAACAGTCTTGCACATCAACAGATCAATCCTTGAAAGTTACACAATTGTATGCTGCTACCTCTGGGAGTGCAGCTGCCAATCTGGCGGTCGCTAAGACCTATACCTTAACAGCTGCTGGGGGCGTTCACAAATTACCCACCCAGGTATATGATCCCCTTTCAGAAGATAAAATGGGTTTGATCATTGGTCGTAGCAGCTGTACTATTAAAGATATCTTTGTTCATTTGCGAGTTATCGATTCAGATTATATTAGAAAGATACAGATTATAGTTTCAGTTTCTCATACAATTCAGATATACGCTAGAGATCATATAGCTCAATTCCTTTTGCTGCCCTACACTCCTTTTGCAACACGTGATGTTAAAAGAACCGGTGGTTTTGGCAGCACAGGTAATAAAGTTTTT
>NW_012148019.1:2799217-2800218 GCF_000956105.1 Propithecus coquereli
GGGGTGTTGCCTGCTTTGCGTGACAGGAGGAGGGGCCACGTGCCCTGCGTGACAGGAGGAGGGGCTGGGTGCCATGCATTACAGGACGGGGGCTTTGTGCCCTGCGTGACAGGAGGGTGGGCTGCATCCCCTGCCTGAGAGTAGGCGGGGCTGTGTGACAGGAGGAGGGGCTGCGTACCCTGCGTGAGAGGAGGGGAACTGCGTGCCGTGCGTGACAGCAGGAGACGCTGCGTGCCCTACGTGACAGAAGGAGGGGCCATGTGTCCTGCGTGAGAGGAGGGGATGCGTGTCGTGCGAGAGAGGAGGCGGGGCCGTGTGCCCTGCATGGGAGGAGGCGGGGCAGGAGTCGACAGTCAGGGGCAGGGGGAAGGGGAAGGAGTCGACAGTCAGCGTTAGAGTTCGGGTTTAGGTTTGGGCTTCGGTTCATATTAGGGTTAGGGTTAGGGGTTGGATCACGTTAATAATTTAGTATGTTGTTGTCACAAAGTATCTGTTTTGTTAGTCTTAGGATCTCTGTTTTGTTTTTCTAAACATTAATGCTGTTCAATTGTATCTAAACTCCTGGAACTCAGTTTTAAGGTTTCTCTGAGGTTTGCATGACTAAGAGGGGATCCATTCAGTTGGCATGGGGCTTGGGATTTTATTTTAGTTTATGTTACCATGGTTTAACATTTATAATTGAATAATGATTTCTTCACGTATGCATGGGAAATACCCAGGAAAACTGAGTAAATCTCCAAGATTTGGCTTTGAGTTCAGGCTTACGTACTATCTTCAATTGAAACACAGAAAGAATGGGTGTTGTGGGGGCCAGTAGTGGGGAGGTAACCAGGAAACCCAGGTAAACAAGAGTAATGTAGAGGACACCTTTGTCTGGGAAAGTTTCCTTGTTATTTCTCTCAAGAATATGTCTGTGACCTTGCATGCAAGTCCAGAGCGTCCTCTCTCTGCAAACAGGAGGGGCTAGGGAATTGAGATGCAAACATCTGTTTGCTGGAGAC
>NW_012148019.1:2811918-2813706 GCF_000956105.1 Propithecus coquereli
CCTCACCCTTTTTCTAGAAGACAAAGGATCGCAAGCCCCATCTCACTTTGAATTTCCAAATCCTGGCACTGAATACTCTTAACTTGATTTTAACTGGTTCCGCGACATGGCCAGGAGGGGGCGCTTGCGATCTCACTGTGAGCACTGAGGGCCGCTGTGCCTGTGAGGGCCAGCAGGGGGCAGAGTGCGCATGATGTCCTGTGGAACCACGCCTAGGTTGAGCGCAGGTTGTACCCACGGGCCCTGAGTTAAGGGGGCGGGGCCAGGAAGTCCTGCGTGCACAAGGTTGGGCCGCGTGCCCTGCCTGAGAGGAGGTGTGCTACGTGCCCTGAGTGTGAGGAGGCGGGGCTGCATGCCCTGCGTGAGAGGAGGGGCGCTGCGTGCCCTGCGTGAGAGGAGGCGGGGCTGCGTGCCCTGCGTGTGAGGAGGGGTGCTGCGTGCCCTGCGTGATAGGAGGGCCTCTGCATGCCCTGCATGAGAGGAGGAGGGGCCATGCCCTCTGTGAGAGGAGGGGCGCTGCGTGCCCTGCGTGAGAGGAGGCGGGGCTGCATGCCCTGCGTGAGAGCAGGGGCTCTGCGTGCCCTGCGCGAGAGGAGGGGAGCTGCGTGCCCTGCGTCAGAGGGGCTCTGCGTGCCCAGCGTGTGAGGAGGGGCGCTGCGTGCCTTACGTGAGAGGAGGTGGGGCTGCGTGCCCTGCGTTAGAGGAAGGGCGCTGCATGCCCTGCCTGAGAGGAGGTGCGCTACGTTCCCTTCCTGAGAGGAGGTGGGGCCGTGTGCCCTGCGTGAGAGGAGCAGAGCTGCGTGCCCTGCGTGACAGGAGGCGGGGCTGTGTTCCCTCTGTGAGAGGAGGGGCGCTGTGCGCCCTGCGTGAGAGGAGGTGGCACTGCGTGCCCTGCGTGAGAGGAGGAGGTGCTCTGCGTGCCATGCGTGAGAGGAGGCGTGGCCCCTGCTCCCTGCATAAGAGGCCCCAGCTTCACTCCGTTAGCGCAGACACTCATGTGCCATGTAATTGGGAACTACCCTGAGGGGCGCTGCGTGCCCTGCGTGAGAGGAGGGGCCCGGCATGCCCTACGTGAGAGGAGGCGGTGCCACATGCCCTGCGTGAGAGGAGGTGCCCTGCGTGCCCTATGAGAGAGGAGGGGGGCCGCGTGCCCTGCATGAGAGGAGGGGCCCTGAGTGCCCTGCGTGAGAGGAGGGGCCATGCGTGACCTACGTGGGAAGAAGGGCACTACGTGCCCTGCATGAGAGGAGGGGCGCTGCGTCCCTGCGTGAGAGGACGGGGCTGCCCCGCCCAGCATTAGCGGCGTGGAGGCCACGTGCCATGCGTGAGAGGAGGCGGGGCCGCCGCTCCCGGCATTAGAGGCCGCAGCTTCACTCTGTTAGTGTAGACATGCAGGTGCCATGTCACTGGGAACTACCGCGTCCCTGCCAGTGATTCCGACATTCCTGTTCTTCGACCAGAGGCCCCAAGAGCGAGTGAGGCCTGCCCATCCCCAGACCTGAGGCTATAGTGACTGAGACCTTCCTGTAGCCAGATCTGAGGCCCCGAGGGTGAGTGAGATCTTCCTGTCCCGGCCCCGGGGGCACCGCCTTCCTGTCCACAGCCACCTGCCTAGGGGCAGCCGGTCCTCAGAGACCCGGGAGGGGCTCCGTGTGGAAATTTGGAAATGGGGAATCCACAGTTTCCACCACATCGAGGTCTCCCAGCCCAGGACGTGGTGGCCTCTCCACGCTGATGTGGTATCAGACTCTCACCCTGGCGCTTGGTTGCACCGCTGTGCTGAGCTGA
>NW_012148019.1:2818458-2818770 GCF_000956105.1 Propithecus coquereli
GTGTAGTTTCAAATATTTTCTCCCATTCTGTAGGTTGTCTGTTCACTGTGTTGATTTTTTCATTTAAGTGTTCATCTTGAATTGATTTTTGGCTATGGCAGGAGATGCATCCTGTTTCACTCTTGAGCATGTGGCTGTCCAATTTTCCCAGCTATTTATTGTATAGTCCTTCCTTTCCTCAGTGTACATCGTCTGCTTTGTCAAAAATGAGTTGACTTTCGGTAGATGGTTTTATTTCTGAGTTCTCTATTCTGTTTCCTTGTCTATGTCTCTACTTTTATACCAGTACCATGCTATTTTGGTTACTATAGC
>NW_012148019.1:2818820-2820275 GCF_000956105.1 Propithecus coquereli
GTGTAGCATCTTCTTATGCACTTGCTGGCTATTTGCTTGTCTCGTTTTGTGAAGTGTGTATTTTAAGATCTTCATCGATTTTGTAATTGTGTTTTTCCTGTTCAGTCTTAAAAGATCTCTCGATATTGTGGATAACAGACCATTATTAGATACATAATGCGAATCTATGGGTTGTCATCGTACTTTCTTAGGGTGTCTTTGCATTTCCAAAAGTTGTAAATTTTGAATCAATTTTTTCTAATGGCACTTTTGATGTCAGATCCAAGAAACCATTGTTAAATGTAAGCCATGAAGATTTATCTCCATGTTTTCTTCTCGAGTTTATGTTTTTCCTCTGACATTTAGGCCTTTGGACAATTTTGAGTTAATTTTTTCTGTGTGGTGTGGTGTAAGTGTACAGTTTCATTCCTGGGCATGGGGATAGTTGTCCAATATCACTGTTGAATTTAATGACCTCAGTCCTTGTCTGAATTCAATTGACCGTAGAGGGATTTATTTCTGGACTCTGAGTTCCATTTCAGTGATCCATATGTGTACGCTCATGGCAGTATCATCCCGTTTTGATTGCTGTTGCTTTGTAGTAAAATTTAAGATTTAAAATTCGGAAGTGTGAACCTCTAAGTTTGTCTTTCTTTTTCAAGAAGGTTTTGGTTATTTGTGTTCTCTTAAAATTCGATTGGAATGTAAGGATCAGGTTGCCCATTTCGCGAAAAGGTGTTTTTGGATTTCTGTAGGAATTGCATTGAATTTGAGATCAGTTTGTGTAGTATAGCCATCTTAAAACATATTAAGTCTGCAGTCGATGATCATGGAGTGTCTTGACATTTGTTTAGATTTTCTTTCATTTTTTTCAGTATTATTTTGTAGTTTTCCACGTATAGGTCTTGTACGTTGGTTAATTTTTTTCCTAGGCATATTATTGTTGTTTATGTTATTCAAATGTAATTCTTTTCTTAGTTTTATGTGCAGGTCGTTAATTACTAGTGTATAGAAATAAAATAGATTTCTGTGTATTGATACGTTGTTCTGTAACTTAGCTGTATTTGTTTGCTAAGTAAAATAATTTTTTTTGAATTCTTTAGGATTTTCTATATTTAAAATCATGTGATTTTGAATCTGTGAATAGTTTTACATTCCTTTCACATATGGATGCCTTTTAGTTGCTGTCATCATCTAATTTTTCTGGATAGAACTTTCAGTACAATCTATCTTTTTATTTCAAAATATTAATTAAGATGGTGCAAGTGTTTTTGTTACATGGATATCTTGTATAAGGCCGAAGTCAGGGGTTTTGGTGTGTCCATCACCAGAATAGTGTTCATCGTGGGCAAGTTTTTATCCTATACCCACTCTCCCTTCCTCCCCCCTTCTCAATTTCTCATGTTCTTTATATTGCTTTGTTCCTATTCGTGTCTATCTAGAGGCTCCCACTTACTAGTGAGAACATACGGTGTT
>NW_012148019.1:2822283-2823272 GCF_000956105.1 Propithecus coquereli
AGATACATTTGAATCTCTATATTGGAGGGTTCCACCTCCATGATTTAGGGTTAGGGGTTGGGGTTAGGGTTAGGTTTAGGGTTTAGGACTAGGGTTAGGGTTTAGGGTTTAAGGTTAGGGTGAGTTCCACACTGGGCTCCCAGGGACTCTCAGGAGTGGCAAGGAGGAGAGCCTCAGGGAGGAGAGGTCCTGCCCCTCAGTGGAGCTTCTCCTATTCCTCCCTCCTCTTTTGCACTGGATGGATTAAGGAAGCCCTTTCTGAAGGGATGTGGCTCTCTCTCCCCATGTGCTGCCTTCCTTGCTGTCACATCACACATCAGATCCTGAACAGGAAGTTGCTGAGTGTGACAGAGAATGCACCAGCAAGTCCAAATCCTGTGTCTTGGACTCTAGCATCCAGGGTGGGTGCTTGGGCCCTTTTGTAGGAAGTCTAAATCTTGTGGGGGACACCCTTCGTGCAGACGTGTGGTCTAGAGGAGCAGGGCATGACCAAAATCCTGACAAGGCTTCCGGGTGGAGTCAGGGGTGAGCAGGGCAAGGCCTGAGAGCCCAGCTGTGGCCCTGCACAGCCCTGTCAACACCAACAGACACGCAGATCCTTGCTGTTGTTTGTACGTGAACATCAAATGTTCCCTAGAAACACACTCAGATGCTCTCTGTCTTTTCCCCCAGACACTGTTAACCCCTCGCAGGGAGCAAATCTGGAAAGTGTTCCAGCTGTTGGTCTTGATTTTTAATGACAACACCATTCATTGTTTTGTCATGTCTATATACTTATTTAGAAAAAATCGAAAACCAGAAAAATGGGAAGGAAACGTTAACATAACTCTAAAAAATCAAACCTGTACAAAGATGTCAACTTCTCATTATGTGTTTTTGTGACCAGTATGAGGAGATTCTCCTGCATAGACTTTGTCCAGTCCAGGTGGCCCTGCAGATGGCCTGGGACCCTGCTGATCTTGACCAAGTGCCTGACCTCCAAGCCCTCA
>NW_012148019.1:2825262-2826230 GCF_000956105.1 Propithecus coquereli
GCGTGCCCTGCGTGAGAGGAGGCTGGGTAGTGTGGCCTCCGTGAGAGGAGGTGGGGGCCGCGTGCCCTGCGTGAGAGGACACTGGGTAGTGTGGCCTGTGTGAGAGGAGGGGTGCTGCGTGCTCTCTGTGAGAGGAGGCGGGGCCGCGTGCCCTGTGAGACAGGAGGTGGGGCCAGGTGCCCTGCGTGAGAGGAGGGGCACTGCATGCTCTGTGTGAGAGGAGGCGGGCCCGCGGGCACTGCGTGAGGAGGCGGGGCTGCATGCCCTGTGTGAGAGGAGGGGCGGTACGTGCCCAGTGTGGGAGGAGGCGGGACCACGTGCCCTGTGTGAAAGGAGGCGGGGCCGATGCACGCTGTGGGAGCAGGCGGGGCCGCGACGCCCTGCCCCATGAACACTGAGCGTGGCTATACCTGCGCTGGCCAGTAGGGGGCGGACTTCCGTCCTGCGCTATGAGTACTCAAGGTTGCTGTTTCTGTGATGGCCAGCAGGGGCCGAGCACCCATCATGTCCTCTGGTGTGACACTTGGTGTGGGAGGAGGCGGGGCTGCGAGCCCTGCATGAGAGGAGGAGGGTTCACATGCCCTATGTGATAGAAGGGGGGGGCCACCCGGCTGCGTGGGAGGAGGGGCACTGCGTGCCCTGTGTGAGAGGAGGCAGGGCTGCGTGCCCTGCGTGAGAGGAGGGCGATGCGTGCCCTGCGTGAGAGGAGGAGCACTGTGTTAATTGCGTGAGAGGAGGGGTGCTGCGTCCCCTGCGTGAGAGGGGGGCGATGCGTGCCCTGCGTGAGAGGAGGGGCACTGCGTTCTTTGCGTGAGAGGAGGGGTGATGCGTGCCTTGCGTGAGAGGAGGGGTGATGCCTGCCCTGCGTGAGAGGAGGGGCACTGCGTTCTTTGCGTGAGAGAAGGGGCGATGAGTGCCCTACGTGAGAGGAGGGGCGATGCATTCATTGCGTGAGAGGAGGGGCGCTG
>NW_012148019.1:2826280-2826536 GCF_000956105.1 Propithecus coquereli
TATATTTAAGATCATGTGATTTTGAATCTGTGAATAGTTTTACATTCCTTTCACATATGGATGCCTTTGAGTTCATGTCATCATCTAATTTTTCTGGATAGAACTTTCAGTACAATGTTATCTTTTTATTTCAAAATATTAATGAAGGTGGTGCAAGTGTTTTTGTTACATGGATATCTTGTATAAGGCTGAAGTCAGGGGTTTTTGGTGTGTCCATCACCAGAATAGTGTTCATTGTGGGCAAGTTTTTATCCTA
>NW_012148019.1:2831674-2832016 GCF_000956105.1 Propithecus coquereli
TTCATTTGTTAATTTTTAATTATATTTGATGTAAATCAAAGGTTTTTTGCAAAGTTTATATTTAAGAACAGTATTAAAATAAAAGTCCCAACTATGCAACAAGATTGGGACCTACTTAAAAAGAAATTGTGTGATTGACTAGTTTGCTGGGTGAGTACTATTTATCAGCCAAACTTTGGATTCTGCCATTGTTTCTACAATGACATTTTGTATGAGGAAGAGCCCTTGGATTAAAATAAAAACTTATTAAAAAATTAAATAAACAAAACCCCTCCATGCTGCCGTTGGTGTGTGCAAGGTGAAAGGCTAAATGACCCAAGGACAAATTTCACACACAGGAGG
>NW_012148019.1:2832066-2833420 GCF_000956105.1 Propithecus coquereli
TAAAAAATTAAATAAACAAAACCCCTCCATGCTGCCGTTGGTGTGTGCAAGGTGAAAGGCTAAATGACCCAAGGACAAATTTCACACACAGGAGGCGGGGCCGAGTGCCCTCTGTGAGAGGGGGTGGGGCCGACACACTCCTTGAGAGGAGGTGGGGCCGCGTTCCCTGCATGATAGGAGGCTGGGTACTGTGGCCTGCATGAGAGGAGGGGCGCTGCGTGCTCTGCGTGCGAGGAGTCAGGGCCGGGTGCCCTGCGTGAGAGGAGGCTGGGTAGTGTGGCCTGCGTGAGCGGAGGTGGGGCCGCGTGCCCTGCGTGAGAGGACACTGGGTAGTGTGGCCTGTGTGAGGGGAGGGGTGCTGCATGCTCTCTGTCAGAGGAGGTGGGGCCGCGTGCCCTGTGAGACAGGAGGTGGGGCCAGGTGCCCTGCGTGAGAGGAGGGGCACTTCGTGCCCTGCGTCAGAGGAGGCGGGCCAGTGGGCACTGCGTGAAAGGAGGAGCACTGCGTTCCCTGCGTGAGGAGGCGGGGCTCCGTGCTCTGCGTGAGAGGAGGGGCAGTACGTGCCCAGCGTGGGAGGAGGAGGGACCACGTGCCCTGCGTGAGAGGAGGGGCACTGCATGCCCTGCGTGAGAGGTGGCGGGGCTGCGTGCCCTGCGTGAGAGGAGGCGGGGCCATGTGCCCCACGTGATAGGAGGGGCACTGCATGCCCTGTGTGAGAGGAGGCGGGGCCACCATGCCCTGCGTGAAAGGAGGCGGGCCGATGCACGCTGTGGGAGCAGGCGGGGCCGGCACACGGTGCTTCAAGGAGGCGGGGCTGCCACACGTTGCGTGGAGGAGGAGGGTCCGCGATGCCCTGTCCCATGAACACTGAGCGTGGCTTTACCTACGCTGGCCAGTAGGGGGCGGACTTCCGTCCTGCACTATGAGTGCTCAAGGCTGCTGTTTCTGTGATGGCCAGCAGGGGCCGAGCACACATCATGTCCTCTGGTGTGACACTTGGTGTAGGAGGAGGCGGGGCTGCGAGCCCTGCATGAGAGGAGGAGGGGTCACATGCCCTATGTGATGGGGGGGGGGCCACCCGGCTGCGTGGGAGGAGGGGCACTGCGTGCCTTGCGTTAGAGGAGGCAGGGCCGCGTGCCCTGCGTGAGAGGAGGAGCCCTGCGTTAATTGCGTGAGAGGAGGGGCTCTGCGTCCGCTGCGTGAGAGGGGGGCGATGCGTGCCCTGCGTGACAGGAGGGGCGATGCGTGCCCTGTGTGAGAGGAGGGGCAATGCGTGCCCTGAGAGGAGGCGGGGTTGCATGCCCTGCGTGAGAGGAGGGGCGATGCGTGCGCTGCGTGAGAGGAGGGGCGATGC
>NW_012148019.1:2842235-2842493 GCF_000956105.1 Propithecus coquereli
ATGAGACCTATTGATTTTAATGAAATGTATACCTGTTAGGTTCTTAATTATAAAAAGCAATTTTATTTACAGAATAAAAGTCAGCAGATACTTTCATATTAGTTAAGAAAGGCAGAAAGTCTTATAACTTATCATTGATAATTCATGCCTAGACCAACAATTCACAAAATTTCTCTAACGGGGCACAGTAATCAGAATTTGACCTTTGACTGTAGCACTTCAGATCAGAGCTCCAGTCAGGATTTGCCTGCCTGACAA
>NW_012148019.1:2844166-2844522 GCF_000956105.1 Propithecus coquereli
CAAAATGAACAGCTAACAAAGCAAAAGAATGAACTCCTAAGGTAAGATCTGCTTACATGATACAGATATTATGCTAATGGCTGTTGTATATGTGTAGAGGCATAGTATGTATACGTACTTTTGCAGATGATAACCATTCACGCATTATGGAGAAAGTAATTTTTAGAACTCAGGTAGTAAATGTCTTTAAAAAAAAAAAATATGGTACCATCATTCCCAATGTTTGCTATCCATCAGCCGACCTGTTTTTAACTAAGCCAAGAACCAGGAAGTAAACAAAGATCTTTGAGGGGGCAGCTGAAATACACCACAAGTTCATGTACCCGAGCCAGTGAGGCCTTACTCAGAGAAGAACC
>NW_012148019.1:2844572-2845990 GCF_000956105.1 Propithecus coquereli
TACAGTGGCTAGGTGACCAAATTCAAGTACTGACAACGCAGTCATTTCTCCGCTGCGATTGGAATTCCTCCCGATTTTGTGTTACCCCTATTCCTTTTAATGCAAGCAGACATTGGAACTCATTCCGTAATCTCTTATCTGGCAGTGTCAATATAACCTCTGATCTCCAAAATTTGGAACGAGAAATAACTGATGCATTCCGTGACAGTCTCCCAGAAATGAATGAGGCAGAGATCTTTCGGGGCCTGACCAATGGTCTCGCCCAGTTAAATCCCTTTTAACACCTTAAGACATGGCTTGTATCAGTTACTAGCAATCTATGCATTGTATTAGTAGTTGTTGTCTGCTTTTACATAGCCTACAGGCGGCGGTCCCAAAGAAGAATGAATAAAGAACAACAACATCATAAAATAATGGCGGTGCTGCAACATGTCCGAACACAGCGTCCCGTGCCTTAAAACAAAATAAAAAAGGGGGAGATGTAGAGGACACCTTTGTCTGGGAAAGTTTCCTTGTTGTTTCTCTCAAGGATATGTCTGTGACCTTGCATGCAAGTCCAGAGCGTCCTCTCTCTGCAAACAGGAGGGGCTAGGGAATTGAGACTCAAACATCTGTTTGCTGGAGACGAAACAAAAAGGAACTGGGATGTGTTGAGTCAGGACGGTGTGGGAACAAAGAACTTGCGGTGGGACAGCTGCCAAACAGCCTGTATTATAAATAAAACAGCTATGGCGAGAGCTTTTCGCTGCGACCTCATACTGTCTTGTGGTGTCTGTGTCTTTTTGTGAGGGCTGCAGTCGTGTGTCCACGTCTTTTTGTCTCTGTGTTCATTCCTCGGTCTGAAGTCGGGCCACATCACCACTTTCTGTGAAGAGCAAAGTGACCCCCAAGCATATCTAAAAATGGCCTGAGAGAGCAGGGAAAGGACACTGGCATGAGGTTTTTATGGTGGTTAGTCGCGGGGCTGGGACGAGGATTCCTGTGTGCAGGCCAGGGTTTGTGTTGCTCCAACTTCCTGCTTGTGCCAAAGGAGGAAGCCCTTGGGCTTCTTTATCACCATGTCTAGATGTGGGTAGAAGGGAAGAGGTGGGGGTGAGGATTCAACACTTCCAGCAGTCAAACATCAAAAAATAGAGTCATACTCCTTTTTATATTAATATAGGAAGCCTGTTTCCAAAGCTATAGGATATTTTTTCAATTATCTGAACATAACTCCAATTTCTTTCATTATTCTTCTATAAGCACACCCAAGTTTTTCAACTGTTTCATAAATTACAATTTCAAGTTTCCGCAGTCCCTTGATTTTCTTATGGGGTTGCTTAGCTTTCTGTGAGCATCATGAGGAGGTATGTTCACTAAGAGCTGAATTCCACACATTTAAAGATACACACACACACACACACACACACACACACACA
>NW_012148020.1:0-464 GCF_000956105.1 Propithecus coquereli
ACCTGATGACTGAGAACACATTAAAATCCTTAACAAGAGTAAAACCCTTGGGAGTTGGAGTGGGACCGGGGGGAGTATATGGTGTGAAATGGTGATTGTGAAGTTATATAAGATAGCTGTATTGAGAAGTCTAGTTTTTAGTGGAGACAGTAAGGGAATGTATACTAGAAATATAAATTTGACAACAAAGGAATTTATTAATGGAAGGTCAAAAACAAGAATTTGAGTAGCACCTGTATTCAAAATAATTTATAGGAGATTGAAGAGAATAATCCAGTGTCGGTGGAATAGAAGAAAGAAGCTTTCTAGTTGAGAGAGAGAAGTATATTAAAAATGCAATGGAAAAGTTTTCAAGGAGAATTTAAGTTAGGGATTAAGACACCATTGATAACCTTTAAGAAAGAAATTTCAGTAGTGTGGAAAAAACACAGATGTCTATCTATTTTCTAAACATGCTATGAGGA
>NW_012148020.1:2489-4048 GCF_000956105.1 Propithecus coquereli
ATTTTGTGAACTCTACATTTAGTATAGTTACCATTTATCCAAAAGTTAGATTTAATTCTACTTGAAGACAGTGATGCAATTATAATTAAAAACAGCAGTTAACACAATTTCATACCTGCCAATTTAAAAGAATTCTTGGAGTTGCCCAATGAAGCATTGTTCCAAAGCTTAAGAGACTTATATATGTGATTTCCCACAGCAACATGGAAATCATTTCATTTGGTTTATTGCAAATAGCAAAATATAGGATTTCTTATGAAATCTTTAGAATCGGCAATAATTAAATGTGCCTGCTGAAAACTTCAAGTATAATACTAGCCACAGTAAAGCATAAAGACCAAACATGGAAATAAATGACCAGCAATCAAATCCCACCACTTGCTACCTATGAGAGTTAAAGCACCTGGAAAACAGAGCCCATGACTGTACTTTCTCTCATTAGTACTAGTGACTATTATCATTGTTAAAGCAACAGTTTTGGAAAGACAAAATAAATTAATACATGCAAAGTTCTCAGAGCATTGCCAGAAATAGTAAGTAATAAATATTTTTATTTCATTTGTCGGGAAAAATTGCGAAAGACTTTGAAGTGGGTGAAAAGAATACTAATGAGTATTCTAGTCAGTCTGCCCCTTTGGGTTCTCTTAGCCATTAATTGTCTTTGAGCTATTTTATAACGTTGTAAATTACAGAACACTAACAGTAACACATAGTATGCTTGTGAAGTAGAAAACAACGGACTATTGCCCTGTGGTTGTTGACACTAATTTTAGAAATATGCATAAATTCATTTCAACATTCCTGTCTGCCTATACCTGTGTCTATTCTTTGAGTTCTTCTTCAAGCATGTTGGAATGTCTTAACTGGTTTCCTCATTAATTAATAGATTATAAAATCACTGACAAGGGTTCATTTTATATTTGTATAAGTGTCACGAGTTGAGGGTTTTTAAATTGTATTATGTAGCACAATATTTCAAAGAAATCTGATATTAATTAAAAGAGAAAACATGCTATGAGGAGAATTAATGTAATTTTGGAATATGGCAGGGCCAGGTGGTGTAGCTTATTGGCGACAGCATTGGAAGTCCTTAGAGATCATCATGTTAACAAAACTAAGTTCTCAAATTAAAGGTAATCAGCTTAGATTTTTTTCATTATTGAAAAAAAGCAAGCAAATACAGTATTTTTTAAAGTTTTTTTTTAATTGACTTTGGTTAAATATTTTATTTTGGACTTAGCTATATAGAATATTTACTTACATAAAATATGTCATTTCCTGACAAAACTGCATATGTAAAATGTTATCTACAAAAGTATGAAGGCTTTTTTTTTTCTTTCCTACTGCTCTGTCACAGTAATTTAAGCTGATTCCCTGGGTGTTCTGTCCACGGTTATAATTCTGGAATGGAAAGCAGCAAATCTTCAGTTGTTCCCATCCCACTCTTTTTCCACAGCCAGCCTGAAAATTTACAGAACTACCATACTGAGTTTGTAATCCAATATAGGATGACATCTCATTTTAGCATTTAAAAAATGACATCTATTTTATTTCATACA
>NW_012148020.1:16742-20027 GCF_000956105.1 Propithecus coquereli
TGTCTCTTCATCCTTTTAATGGCCTTTCACAGGACAAGTTTTTAATTTTCATGAGGTCCAACTTATCACTTTTTCCATTATAAGTCATGCTTTTGGTCTCGAGCCTAAGATCCAAAGACTTTTAACTATTCCTAGATCCCAAGATTTTCTCCTATTTTAAGAAAAGTTTTATAGTTTTATGTTTTACATTTAAGTCTGTGATCCACTTTGAGTCAGTTTTTGCAGAAGGTGTGAGATTTAGGTAAAGATTAACTTTCTTGCCTATGGATGTCCATCTCTCTAGTACCAATTATTAAAAAGGCTGTCTTTCTTTCATTAAATTGGTTTTGCATCTTTGTGAAAAATCAATTGAGCTTATTTTTTTGATCTATGTCTAGGTTCTGTATCCTGTTCTACAGCTGACACAGCAACTGTACTCACTCATAAATACGGCCTAATGAAAAATACTTACCAGCTGCACCTCCCCACTGGCGGTTAAGAAAGGGATAAAAAAACATTAAGGGACCTTGAATGTCATTCTCTGATGGAAATATTTTAGTAATTATTTTTCTTTTGTTAAGTGTTGCCTCAACACACAAATGTAACTAGGCAAATAACACTCTCTGCCCCCCACTAATGTGAGCAAGATTAGTGAAATATCAGCAAATTCTGTTTCATGCCCACATGATCACTTCCTGACACAGACCCCTGTTCCTGTGTATCCACCGGGTCCTGCTAGAAGAAAGCTCACTCCTTCAGTGAATGCCTCTGGAAGCTTATGACTTGTGATGGATCAGAATGAAATAATCCCTATTTTCTTCTAGTTCTCATTTATTACTGTGCCCTGCTATATTGTATAAATACCAAATGCCCCACCGTGAACAATTCTAGATAGATAGACATAGATAGTGGGTTATTAAGTATGAAATGTCTGATTTCTGTAAGTACTAAGTTTGACAGCCGATATCTCTGATATTTCATCTTGATACTTCTTGTTTTATTTTTATGGTGAAGGTACATCCTCAGTCTCTCGAATGCATGTTTTGGCTTGTGATTATCTTTCAAATTCTTTTTAGAGAAATTTTTGTGAAACCATGGGTAAGTCAAAAATTCGTGTTATTTTTGAAATATGAGTTCCATTGTGGAACTGGTGCAGCACAGACAGCTTGAAACATTAATGAAGTGTTTGGGAAGGATGTGGCTAATGAACCCAAGTTCCATTTTGATGATTTTAACCTTGAAAATGACCCTGTGAGCGACCTGAGACCAAGGTGGATAACGATGGTGGAAAGCTGTAGTGGAAATGAATCCATCTCAACCTACGTGTGAATTAGCAGCAAGGTTTGGTGTTACTATTCCACCAATATTGGAGCATTTGAAACAAATCAGCAAGGTAAAGAAGTTGGATAGATGGATACCGCATGAATTAAATGAGGATCAAAGAGAAGTTTTCTAGAAGCTTGCCTTTCTTTGCTGTCACAGCATAAAGGTGAACCATTTCTACACTGTATTGTTATGTATGATGAAAATGGATTCTTTTTAACAATTGCAAGTGTTTGGCACAATGGCTGGATAAAGATGAAGTGCTGAAACATGGTCCAAAACTGAATATTCATCAAAAAAAAAAAAAAGAAAGCTACTGGTGTAGGTGGTCAAGTACTGGTATTATCTACTACAGCTTCATGAAACCTGGTCAATCGATTACAGCAGATGTCTACTGCAACTAATTGGATGCAATGATGAGGGTGCTTGTGATTAAGCAGCTGAGACTGGCCAATAGAGACAGGCCAATGCTCTTGCAAGGCAACGCTAGACAACATGTTACACAAACAACACTGATCAAACTATAGAAGCTGGACTTGAAACTCTGTCGTCTGCCATATTCACCAGACCTTGTATCAACTGACTACCACTTTTCCACGGTTTGAACCACTTCTTGCAGGGAAAAATATTCAATTCTCAACAAACTGTGGAAAAGGCCTTTGGCGATTTCATCACCACTTGCTCCCCAGGCTTCTTTGCTGCTGCCATTACTGTTAAGATGGCAAAACTGTGTTGATAGTTTAGGTACATACTTTGATTAATTGTACCACTTCTTGTTTGAGATATAGTGAACTACACTTTTGATTCGAAATTGAACATTTCATATTTAATGACCTAATATTAATGCAAAAGTGACTCTAACTTCAGTGAAGCCTGATGCAAAGTCTTAAAGAGTACAGAAGCTAGTCTTTCAATCTCTTTTACTTTTTCAGTGTCTTTATATCAAATCAGCAACTTGATTGGTTTGTCTTGCTTTCCATGCTCATCCTTGGACCAATCTCTGCTGATAATGTGTGAAGTTCAATGATTGGACAGACTTAGGTACATATTGAGGCTGAAGCCACTAGAACCACAGGGGATTAGCTAAGCAAAGCTTCTGAAATAGAAGATGACTTAGCAGACAAAAATAAGAAGTAGTCACCCTTCTAAGATGGATGAGAGGTCAAAACTAGCTCCCTGTCTCACCCAGGGGAACCTCACTCAAGTGTATGTCTGTGTTGAGTTCCTTCTTTAGTACTTACACACTGGCTGCCTTTAACTGGGAGTGTTACAGCTTCTGCAGCAAATAGACTCCAAATAGACTCACCTAATATGAAAGCTCTCATGCCTTCCAGGCTTTCAAAGTTCCAAAAAGTTAACTTTTGAAGATTGTCACACAATGAAGACACACACACACAAACACAAATTAGAAAACAGAAACAAATGCCCAGAACCAATGTAGCTATGGTACTGGCTTTTAGTCCACTCAATTCTATCATGCGATGATATTTTCCCAGCATAAAAGCAGTATTCTAGCACGCAAACTATATCACAGAGACTCACTGTGTTCTTTCTGTCTACCTCCCTAGATAGATCTTTAGGAATTAACAGATTGATGGTGCATGTTTTGGCCCTTATGCTAAGGGTAGTTCCATTTTTAAATATAAATCCTCACCACTTACCCTCCCCCAACTCTCTAGCTGCTGTACTGAGAAGAATTTGAAGAGAGAAATATGGCTGTCTGTCCCTCGGTATCCACGAGAGATTAGTTCCAGGACTCCCCCTGGTCAAGGATACCAAAATCCATAGATACTCAAGTTCCTTATAAAATGGTGTAGTATTTGCATATAACCTATGCACATCTGCCCATACATAGTACTTTAAATCATCTCTAGATGATGTATAGTAACTAACACAATGTAAGTGCTATGTAAATAGTTGCTATGCCTTATTTTTTTAATTTGTATTATTTTTATTGTTGGATTTTTAAAAATATATTTTCTA
>NW_012148020.1:20077-20616 GCF_000956105.1 Propithecus coquereli
AACAGAAACAAATGCCCAGAACCAATGTAGCTATGGTACTGGCTTTTAGTCCACTCAATTCTATCATGCGATGATATTTTCCCAGCATAAAAGCAATATTCTAGCACGCAAACTATGTCACAGAGACTCACTGTGTTCTTTCTGTCTACCTCCCTAGATAGATCTTTAGGAATTAACAGATTGATGGTGCATGTTTTGGCCCTAATGCTAAGGGTAGTTCCATTTTTAAATAGAAATCCTCACCACTTACCCTCCCCCAACTCTCTAGCTGCTGTACTGAGAAGAATTTGAAGAGAGAAATATGGCTGTCTGTCCCTCGGTATCCATGAAAGATTAGTTCCAGGACTCCCTCTGGTCAAGGATACCAAAATCCATAGATACTCAAGTTCCTTATAAAATGGTGTAGTATTTGCATATAACCTATGCACATCTGCCCATACATAATACTTTAAATCATCTCTAGATGATGTATAGTAACTAACACAATGTAAGTGCTATGTAAATAGTTGCTATGCCTTATTTTTTTAATTTGTATTATT
>NW_012148020.1:20666-22063 GCF_000956105.1 Propithecus coquereli
TATCCTGTTCTACAGCTGACACAGCAACTGTACTCACTCATAAATACGGCCTAATGAAAAATACTTACCAGCTGCACCTCCCCACTGGAGGTTAAGAAAGGGATAAAAAGACATTAAGGGACCTTGAATGTCATTCTCTGATGGAAATATTCTAGTAATTATTTTTCTTTTGTTAAGTGTTGCCTCAACACACAAATGTAACTAGGCAAATAACACTCTCTGCCCCCCACTAATGTGAGCAAGATTAGTGAAATATCAACAAATTCTGTTTCATGCCCACATGATCACTTCCTGACACAGACATCTGTTCCTGTGTATCCACCGGGTCCTGCTAGAAGAAAGCTCACTCCTTCAGTGAATGCCTCTGGAAGCTTATGACTTGTGATGGATCAGAATGAAATAATCCCTATTTTCTTCTAGTTCTCATTTATTACTGTGCCCTGCTATATTGTATAAATACCAAATGCCCCACCATGAACAATTCTAGATAGATAGACATAGATAGTGGGTTATTAAGTATGAAATGTCTGATTTCTGTAAGTACTAAGTTTGACAGCCGATATCTCTGATATTTCATCTTGATACTTCTTGTTTTATTTTTATTGTGAAGGTACATCCTCAGTCTCTCAAATGCATGTTTTGGCTTGTGATCAACTTTCAAATTCTTTTTAGAGAAATTTTTGTGAAACCATGGGTAAGTCAAAAATTCGTGTTATTTTTGAAATATGAGTTCCATTGTGGAACTGGTGCAGCACAGACAGCTTGAAACATTAATGAAGTGTTTGGGAAGGATGTGGCTAATGAACCCAAGTTCCATTTTGATGATTTTAACCTTGAAAATGACCCTGTGAGCGACCTGAGACCAAGGTGGATAACGATGGTGGAAAGCTGTAGTGGAAATGAATCCATCTCAACCTACATGTGAATTAGCAGCAAGGTTTGGTGTTACTATTCCACCAATATTGGAGCATTTGAAACAAATCAGCAAGGTAAAGAAGTTGGATAGATGGATACCGCATGAATTAAATGAGGATCAAAGAGAAGTTTTCTAGAAGCTTGCCTTTCTTTGCTGTCACAGCATAAAGGTGAACCATTTCTACACTGTATTGTTATGTATGATGAAAATGGATTCTTTTTAACAATTGCAAGTGTTTGGCACAATGGCTGGATAAAGATGAAGTGCTGAAACATGGCCCAAAACTGAATATTCATCAAAAAAAAAAGAAAGAAAGCTACTGGTGTAGGTGGTCAAGTACTGGTATTATCTACTACAGCTTCATGAAACCTGGTCAATCGATTACAGCAGATGTCTACTGCAACTAATTGGATGCAATGATGAGGGTGCTTGTGATTAAGCAGCTGAGACTGGCCAATAGAGACAGGCCAATGCTCTTGCA
>NW_012148020.1:23748-24184 GCF_000956105.1 Propithecus coquereli
ATGAGAATTGATTATACAGTCTAGACATCAATAAGAATCACTCTCCTAAAATTTACATAAAATTGACTCATCACCTTTCTTCCACCCTGTGAAAGTCCAGTGCTCCCCCAAAGGTGTCTGCAAATCCCCAGAGCTTCAAGCTGTCAGAGCCATCTCTCACGGCCTATCCCCCTTAACTGCAAACTCCTCTCCCTTACATGCCAACTCCTATAGTTTTCCTCAGTCCCTAACCTTGCACTTGCCCACCCATGAAATAGAGTCCAATTTACTTGCTTTTTCCAAAACACCAACCTGCTGGGCATCTGTATTACTGAATATTGGAAGCTAAGGACCCTGTGAAAAGAGTATATAATGGATCTATGCATTATTTTAAAAGTGTAATAGAACTGCCCACTTTAAAATGGAATATTCTCTCCTTTGAACATCCAGCAGATAC
>NW_012148021.1:0-573 GCF_000956105.1 Propithecus coquereli
AATCTCAGGTTATAAAATCAATGTATGCAAATCAGTAGCACTCATATACACCAACAACAGTCAAACTGAGAACAAAATCAAAGACTCAATACCTTTCACAATAGCAATAAAGAAAATTAAATACTTAGGAATATTTCACCTCCTTTCACTAATGAGGTGAAAAGCTTTTCAGGGAGAACTATGAAATATTGAGGAAGGAAATGTAAACAGGTGGAAAACCATCCCATGCTAATGGGTTGGCAGAATCAACATTGTTAAAATGTCTATACTACCCAAAGTGATCTACAGATTGAATGCAATCCCTATTAAAATACCAACATCATTTTTCACAAATCTAGAAGATTTATTTTCTTTAATCTTGATGAGTGGAGATGAGGGAGGGAGAGGTTGCTTCAAAAGGCAGAATTCTTACAGTCAGAAAACTATCCTGTTTTCCAGTTCTAATGCCCTTGCCTTTTAAGTCCTGGGTAACTGGTGATGGAGAGATAAGAGGTTTTTGTTCCTATCACCAAGCACAAACCAGGTGGGCCACAGAGTACATTTGTGAGTCTAGTTCTCCCAGTTTTGTATTTA
>NW_012148021.1:728-1060 GCF_000956105.1 Propithecus coquereli
TTTTTATAGAATGTCTTTTTTTCCTTTGAGTAAATACCCAGTACTGGATTTGCTGGATCAAGTGGTATTTCTACTTTTAGTTCTTTGAAATATCTCCATATTACTTTCTATAGAGGATGTACTAGTTTGCAGTCCCACCAACTCCCAGTTTGCAGTGTAAGAGTGTTCTCGTCTCTCCACATCCACAACAACATTTGTTGTTTGGGGACCTATTAATAAAGGCCATTCTGGAGTTAGGTGATATCTCATTGTGGTTTTGATTTGCATTTCCCTGATGATTAGAGATGTTGGGCATTTTTTCATATGTTTCTTGGCTATTTGTCTTCTTTAGA
>NW_012148021.1:2844-3365 GCF_000956105.1 Propithecus coquereli
CAAGCAAAAAAAGAAAACTATAGACCAGTATCCCTGATGAATATAGACGCAAAAAAATTCTCAATAAAATTCTGGCAAACCAAATTCGGCAGCACATCAAAAACAACAACAACAAAAAAAATCCACCATGACCAAGTGGACTTCATCTCAGGGATGCAAGGATGGTTTAATATACATAAATCCATAAATGTAATTTGCCACATAAATAGAAGCAAAAACAAAGACCATATGATCATCTCAGTAGATGCAGAAAAAGCATTCAACAAAATTCAGCACCCTTTCATGATTAGAACTCTTAACGAAATACGTATAGATGGGACATAGCCTAAAATTATAAAAGCCACATTTGACAAACCCACAGACAACATCATACTGAATGGGGAAATGCTTTCAAAGCATTTCCACATAGATCTGTAATAAGACAAAGGTGCCCACTGTCACCATTTTATTCAACATAGTTCTAGAAATCCTAGCCAGAGCAATCAAGCAAAATAAGGAAATCAAGGGTATCCCAATGGGAA
>NW_012148021.1:4635-6590 GCF_000956105.1 Propithecus coquereli
ATGAATAAATATTCTACTATACTCCAAGAATGATTCCTCCTCAGTATCATCAACCTATGGTTAGAGTTATAGGAAAAATTTGGAGCCCCAGATTTTATTAGTTTAAGTTAAAGGCTGATCATGTCTTTGTCAGTTCTAAGTTTCCTTATAACGAAGGTATGTAAGTAAAATACATTACTAATCACATTGTTCACTGAGTGACTTTTTTTTGGCAAGTATTTCTTTATAAATGAACTGATGTGTTTATTTATGTTATGGAGTGAGCTCCTTATCTCATTATGAATGAGTACTTTGAATAGTCCTGGTCCAGAAAAGCTTTGGCCAAGGCCACACCAACAGTCAATGTAAGAGATGAACTAGAAGTCAAGTCTGTCTAAGTTTAGAAGGGTGGTTAAATCATAAATCTGGCCATTGACAACCTTGGGATGATATGGTGGCAGACTGGATGTGCCTGGCTTGTCCTTATTGCCCATTAACTGCCAATGACAATTTATATGACAAGTATGGGCCACTGCTCTCTAAACTCAAACATAAGAAATGTAACCTGTTAACATTTGGGTAGAAGGTCTACTTATTAAATCACAGAGGGGTGTGGATTACGAAGTCCATGTTTTGGTTGTATGTCACATGCTTAATCTTCCAAAAAAGAGCAGAATGCATTACTTCAAAGAATGTATGAGGATCATTTGAGTTACCTCTAGTTTAGGTGTTTGGGAACCTCTTCATTTAACAGAAAAAGGGAAGTTAGTTCCTGGATGCCTGGAAAATATTTTTTAAGCCATCACCTTATCTTTACCTGCATCTATCAGGAATCAAAATTTTTAGGATCCAATATAGCAATAAATATAAGAGTTTTAAAATAATGTTGCATTGCAGTTTTGAAGAAAATGGGAAAAGGATTATAAACAAAAGCAAAAACATAAAGTGTTGCAGAAAGCAGCAGTATTTTCATGATTGTAGGGTGTGAATAGTAGATGATGTGTTAGTATGGATAATAAACCTGATATTTGAAGCAAGATACCTTGGATCAATTGCTAGTAGGCACAGAAACTGAGCCAGGTGCTGCATATTTCAACCTATTCTTTAATTGGATATGAGAGGAAGGTCCTTCAAGAACCTAGATGGACAGTAAGAAAGGTCATGATGGAGAGAATAGGTTGAGATCTGCAGATGGTAATGATCTTCTAAAATCCTGCTTGACTGAATCTCTCACAGAAAATAATTCTAAAGAATCTATCTAACTGAAATAGGACCTGTAGCACTGGAGGGTGAACATCAGTAGACCAACTGGTACGGCGTACACACTTAGAGGAGGTGAGTTACACAAAGTGAGCTCTTGTTTTCACCACTTTTAGCTTGGGGCCAAGTACATATGGCAAGATTCAGAAGCTGTGTGGGTAAGGTTGTCAGAGCAAAAAAAAAAGCTGTAGTCTTTTGCCTGGGAAATGGCAAAAGCTAAGCCATGGAAATTGGCCACTGAAGAGAGTGGGAAAATCCTGGGGGTCCACAGCCTGTCTAATAGACTCAAAGTGGCTCAGGTAAAGATAAATGATCTGAACTGAGACTGAAGCTATTACAAAAGAAATAGGGTTTGCTGTTCAAGTTCACCTACGATAATTGCTTACTAAAACAAAAGAAACAGCATTCATCAAGGAAAAAATAAAAGAATCCAGATTCTCCACAACTTAACATTCATAATGCCCAGGATACAATCCAAATACCCAACATATGAGGAACCAGGAGAAAGGAACACATTCTTAATAGCAGGTGTTGGCAAACTCCAGTCTATAGGCTAAATAAATCTCAGACTGTTTTTTGTGTGACTTACCGTTTAAGATTTTTTTCTAATTTTTAAAGGATTGTAATACAAAACAAAACAAAATACCACCACCAACAAAAAATATATGACAGCAACTATATGTGTCCCACAAAGCCTAAAATATTTACTATCTGGT
>NW_012148021.1:7470-9725 GCF_000956105.1 Propithecus coquereli
TTATGTAAAGGAATAACATATTAATTATAAATAGACTATGAAAAATTAAGAAAGTAAATTATAATCCCTAGAGAAAGCACTAAAAATTAATGCCAAAAATTATATCTTAAAAGCTTATAAAAAATTAAAATGGATTTCTTAAAAGAAAAGTTAAATAATCCAAAATCAAAGCACGGGGAAGGAGAAAAGAGAAATAGAAAAAAAATAAATTAAATGGCACATCTACACTCAAATATATCAATAATTACATCAAACATTAATGTGTTAAACACTCTGCTTAAGAGGCAGAAATTATCAGAATGGATTAAAAAACCAAGACTTGGCCGGGCGCGGTGGCTCACGCCTGTAATCCTAGCACTCAGGGAGGCCGAGGCAGGAGGATCCTTTGAGCTCAGGAGTTCGAGACTAGCCTGAGCAAGAGTGAGACCCCGTCTCTACTAAAAATAGAAAGAAATTGGCTGGACAGCTAAAAATATATAGAAAAAAATTAGCCAGGCATGGTGGCGCATGCCTGTAGTCCCAGCTACTCGGGAGGCTGAGGCAGAAGGATTGCTTGAGCCCAGGAGTTTGAGGTTGTTGTGAGCTAGGCTGACGCCATTGCACTCACTCTACCCCAGGCAAAAAAGGGAAACTGTGTTTAAAAAAAAAAAAAAAAAAAAAAAACCAAGACTTGGCCGGGCGCGGTGGCTCACGCCTGTAATCCTAGCACTCAGGGAGGCCGAGGCAGGAGGATCGTTTGAGCTCAGGAGTTCGAGACCAGCCTGAGCAAGAGTGAGACCCCGTCCTCTACTAAAAATAGAAAGAAATTGGCTGGACAGCTAAAAATATATAGAAAAAAATTAGCCAGGCATGGTGGCGCATGCCTGTAGTCCCAGCTACTCGGGAGGCTGAGGCAGAAGGATTGCTTGAGCCCAGGAGTTTGAGGTTGTTGTGAGCTAGGCTGATGCCATTGCACTCTAGCCTGGGCAAAAAGAGTGAGACTCTGTCTCAAAAAAAAAAAAAAAAAAACCAAGACTTCACTATACATGGTCTAGAAATGATTCATTTTACGTATGAATTACAGGTAATTTGGAAGTAAATGAATAGGAAAAGATACATCATGCAAATATTAATAGTAAGCATTTAAAGGCTAGAATAGCTGTGTTTATATTAGATAAAATAGATTTTAAGACTAAAATATTGCTAAGATAGAGAGGAAAAATTTATAATGATAATTCAATTCTTCAGGAAGACATAATATTCATAAACGTAGTCAACTAATAACAACTTTAAAATATGTGAGGCAAAACTTTCACAATTGTATTTGAAGATCTAAAAATCTTTCTTTCAGCAATGGAACTACTAAAAAAAATCAATAAAGTTATAAAAAATCTGAATTCTCAAAAACCTTGACTTAATTGACATTTATACAACATTATGCCCTATAATGGCAGAGTCTATTTAACAGGTCTGTGATAGTAAATTTTATGTATCAACTTGGCTGGGCCACGGTGGTCCTATATTTGTCAATACTGCTCTGGATATTTCTGTGAAGGTGTATTTTGGGTGAGATTAACATTTAAATAAGTAGACTTTGAGTAAAGCAGATTACCTTCATGTGGTTGGGCCTCATCTAATCAGTTGAAAGCCTTAGTAGAAGAAAGATCAACTTCTCCTGAGCAGGAAAGAATTCTGCCTTCGAACTTAGACAGCAGCTCTTCCCTGCGTCTCCAGCCTGCTTACTTACCCTGTAGATTTTAGACTTACTGAACCACCACAATCATGTTAGTCAATTCCTTAAAATAAATCTCTCTCTGCATACAGTATGTGTACATGTACTGTTGGTTTTGTTTCTCTGGAGAACCCTAAGTAATACAAGTTTCATATGGTAAGTGTACCAGGATATATTGTACACTTGTTCATGAAGCAAGACTTAATGCATTTCATAAGATAGACATAAAACAGAATCTGCTCCCTGACCACATGGTTTTAACGATAAGATAATTTATAAAACCCCAAGTTTTTTAACACTTCTAATAGCACACTCCTAAATAATACAGATCAAAGGAAGAACTCACAGAGAAAACCAGAAAATATATTTTTTTTTTAATTTCAGCATATTATGGGGGTACAGATGTTTAGGTTATGTATGTTGCTCTTGCCCCCCCTCCCCCGCTAAGTCCGAGTTTCAAATATGTCCGTCCTTCGGGTGGTGCGCATTGTACTCTTTGTGTATGCAAATACCCGTTCCCTCCTCCCTCCTCTCCCTCCCCCCC
>NW_012148021.1:11560-12110 GCF_000956105.1 Propithecus coquereli
ACCCAAAACTTGACTCATACCTTACACTATACAAAAAATTAACTAGAAACAGATCAAAGACATAAATATAGGAGCTAAACTCCAAAACTTCTAGAACAAACAACGGGAGAAAATCTTCATGACTTTGAGTTAAGACTATTTAAAAAGCTCACAAAAAGCATAAGGCATACAAATGATAAAATTGACTTTATCAAAATTACTTTTCCTTTTTGTGAGACACAGTTAAGAAAGTAAAGAGGCAAGCCATAGACCAAGAGAAAATAGGGGCAAAAATTTTCTGGCCTCATATCCCAAATATAAAAACTCTCCCACTCAAAGATCAAAAGACTGAACAGAAACTATAGAAAAGAAGAATACCAATGGCTAAAAAAATACACGAAAAGATGGTCAACTTCACTAGTCATCAAGGAAATGCAAATTCAAATCACAATGAGATACCACCATAAACCCATATAACTATTCAGCTTTAAGAAACAATGGTAATATAGCACCTCTTGTATACTCCTGGATAGAGCTGGAATGCATTCTACTAAGTGAGGTATCCCAAGAA
>NW_012148021.1:13434-14678 GCF_000956105.1 Propithecus coquereli
CTCTACAGATTCAAATGAAGATAATATCTTTAAAAGTGTCATTTCTGGAGGACATTGGTACTTTGAGACCGGAGTCTGCCAACCTCCTCATTTGCCGGCAAATTAATAAACTTCTCTTTCCTCCGCTAAATACATATATACATACATACATACATACACACATACATAAATAAGGTGTCATTTCTGTTTTTAACAAAGAAAAAATTATTGAAAACGTATCTTTGTGTTTTCAAAAAGTTTCAAGAGGCTCTTCTGTAATAGAGATACAGGCAATTGTAATGCAATAAAAGGCTAATATTGAGGCATAGAAGTAAGGGAAACTTGCTTAAATAAAAAATAATTCAAAACAACCCAAAATGCAACAGTGGAAATAAACATAAAATCCTTAGAGTCGCAAATTGACATAGTACAAAATAAATTCAGTAATACCAATTACGAACTGAAAAAAAAAATCTGTCCCAGCATGAAGAGGAAAAGACAAAAAGATAAAGAGAATAACAGATATGGAAGACAGGTATTAGAGATCCAACCGAAGCTTTTACTTGTTCTAAAGAAATAAACATGAATTCTCTGAATAGAAACACTTATCAAAGGTAACACATAAGTTGTCCTTGAACTAAAAGAGAGTCTGACTCCATAATTCAAATGAACTTACTGAGTAGTGCATAAAATTAGTGAAAGAGACCAACTAGTAGTTAGGTTCTGTCAAGGCTTTTCATTTTAAGGAGAGAGAAGAAACACATAATGGCAAAATAAGTCAGTTTCATAAAGTGAACTATAATCAGGCTTATTTTTCTCTTAAATACTTGTCTTCTCAAATAATTTTTGCCTTAAACACAAAAAGAAAAGAATTGCTTACTAAGTCGTTTCTCATGTCAAAAGACAACAATAAGATATTCTCCGTTGTTTTAAAAGATAGCTAACTACTATTAAACTGTCCTAAAACACACAAGCAATTTAAAGGTGTAATCCAACTTCTCTAGTCTTGAGTTTTTGCATGAAAGGGCTGAAAGACAACATAAAAGGACAATAGCATAAAATATATGATCTGTGTATAAGGAAATTTTTGAAAGCATTCTTATAAATCTGCATTATAAAAGCTGAACCTATTGCTTAACAAAGATGTTTTTTATTCTAAATGGAATTATTGTATACTAACAATCTTGGTCCACAGACAGTAATTCATGGGTACTGAATGATCAAAATGGACAGCTTCTATTCCAGACTATGGGAACCTGCTGGTC
>NW_012148022.1:0-392 GCF_000956105.1 Propithecus coquereli
TGTAAAGAAATAGAAATACCTACAAGGAATAATACCTGGACAGCTTCAGCTGAGTGAGCTGAATGTTCATTTTATCAATGACTGGGGGAAGAGAAAAATGTTCCACAGAAACCAAGCTAAATTTATTTTCAACTCTGATTAAACCCAAATCTGCTATAACAGCATTAGGTGATACTGAAGACTGAGGAATAACAATAACTGGTGCTTTCAAATTGATATCCATCAAAAGGCGGAAACTTTTTTGAGCCAAATCTTTCATGCTGGAAGCAGCTCTTTCTGCAGCCTGGACTGTGGCCGCGCTCAAAGCTTCTTTAGTAGTTTGGAAATTGTTGAGGAAGTTCTGTTGGAAGAAATGAATATTTAGAGAGTTCTCCCAAAAAGGTGTATATTTT
>NW_012148022.1:12077-13528 GCF_000956105.1 Propithecus coquereli
GCCTGGCTAGTTTTTTCTATATATTTTTAGTTGTCCAATTAATTTCTTTCTATTTTTAGTAGAGACGGGGTCTCGCTCTTGCTCAGGCTGGTTTCAAACACCTGAGCTCAAACAATCCGCCCGCCTTGGCCTCCCAGAGAGCTAAGATTACAGGCGTGAGCCACCACGCCCAGCCAGCTACCCTCATTCTAATTTTAGAACTCACATTTTCACAACTGAAAATGGCTATGGAGCTAGATTTAATCAACACAGCCCAGGCTTACAGTAAATTATAAAAAACTTACCTTCAGTCTCTGTTTAGTATTATCATGAATAGTTTTAAACTCTGGTCCATCACTGTCTGCCTACAAATAGTAGAAAATTAAAACACTGGGTTATAAACACTAAAAATTCACACACTGAAAATACACATATTGTTAATACTTTTCAAAGTGTGTTAATAAAACAATATAAGCATATTTCCTAAAGGCAAAGAAGAACATGCCAAAATGAACTGACCACATAAGCATTTCTCACATTCTACACAAGCAAAAATTCAAATTCCTTATTCTACACTGGAAGAAATGCTAGTATATCTAGATTAGGTACACTAATCTAAAAAGTAGGAAAAAAATGCTGATATATATATCTAGATTATAACACACTTTGCTTCAAATAACAACGGAACTTTGTACTACTCCCATTTATTCAACAACATAGGGTAACTCAGAAGGTTAACAAAAATATCCAGGATTTTCAAATGCTTGCATAATTCACCACAACCAATGGTTTAGAATAAAAAATACTAGGAGAGAAAATTGGAATATTAAATACGAGAGTAGTATATATAACTTCATATATTCAAACATTAAAGAATCCTAGAAATTAAACTGGGTACCTTTGTCAATAACATTTTCAGAAGAGGTTCATCAGTCACATTAGAAGAGTTAATAATGTGAAGAGGTTCTCCTTTAGAGTCTAAAAGAGAAAAAGACAAAGTTGATCCATCAAGTCTCCTAAACATTTTAAACATGTTTTCAAACAGGACCAGCCAGTTACACAAATGTATGTTTGTCAAAACTCACAGATTTGTACACTAAAAAGGGTAAAGTGCACTATATATAACCATACCTCAATAAACTTGGCTTTGAAAAAAAAGAAAGACACTCCATAAAAACAAAAAACCTAGTACCAGCCAATTACAACATTTGGTACTACTGTATTACTTTCATTTAAACAAATCATAATATATTGAAGAACAAACTTATAAAATATATAAACTAGGAATTATTCTCAATACAAGTTTACTTTACTTAAAGATATCCCATAGCATTCTTATAAACTTTAAACACTCATAATAAGTTTAAAAATTGGCTTGTTACAATTTAGAAAGTGAATTGAAATAGTGTCAAGAATGCCCACTAAATAATAATTTGTGGCCGGGCGTGGTGGCTCATGCCTGTAATCCTAGC
>NW_012148022.1:13719-14789 GCF_000956105.1 Propithecus coquereli
AATTTATTTAATATTTCCCCATAAACTGCTCTATAATCCCACAGAGATAAGATTTGCTTTCTTTTGAAACTAACCTGGTCTATCAGAGCAGGAGTAACATCAAGGTGCTAAATACTTATCTTAGCTTGAAAAAACAAGTTATTATATGATTATTAAAGTTCGGATAGAAAGTATTAGACCATGACTCAAAAATTAATACCAGCTTTGCCAGTGATACTCCTGGACTCCCTCACAAGTGGTTTCAGCTCAGATTCCTTCTCAGAAGAGGATGGTCCAGAAGATGGAAAAGCAGATGATAAAAAATCCATGAAGGAAAGTAAAGCTTCCAAATGAAGTACTAAGTCTAAAGATGAAAATGAAACCTAAGATAATGAACAATTAGAGAGGCAGATTTCAGGCACAGTAACATTTTTATGTTACACTTCAGCAGATACAAATAGCACAAGAAGAGTTCAATTAAGAGCCTTTTTAAAAATTTTACTTTTTTAAGAAAGAAGTCATTATTACAATGTTAATGCTCACCAGACAATAAACCAACACTCTGCCCGCTTGCAAGTGTGACCGCAATTCTAACCTCAACAGAACCTGATGAGTTGTAAGTGAAGATGCAGGAAGTATTATCAGGCCTTAAGCCACATTTCAGATGATTCCAAGACTGACTATGATATGCTCACGTGGACCGTAGGCAGTGTCTGTACTAGGCCATGCTTTATCTTTGTCCTTCATCTCACTCTAATTCTAATGCCAATACGTAATTCAAATGTTCAATGCTTCCAACGCTAGGCCAAATAACCATAATCAACTGAAGTAAAGTAAACAAAACTGCCTTTAAGTGTATTATTTTTATACTTACCAAGTAATCATTAATTCATACCTGGGAAATAAATAATCTTTTAGGAAATCAAATCAACTTTTTGTAAGAACTTTATTTCAATTCCATATCATGTATTTTATCTACAAGTCAGATCTATTATTAGATCTATTATTATTCCTACCCTCATTCTAAACATCTTTTTTTTTTTTTTTTGAGACAGAGTCTCATTCTGTTGCCTGGGCTAGAGTGCCGTGGC
>NW_012148022.1:26084-27679 GCF_000956105.1 Propithecus coquereli
GCTGCATATAACTCACGCACAGAAAACAAACAAAAAAAATAACAAATTAGACAGGATCATTTTGTTTTAATAAAACACCGTGGCCCCAGAGAAAAGAATTTTTTTTTCTAGTGTGGCAGTCAATGTGTTAAAATGGTAATTACCTCTGGGTAAATTTGCAGGCAGGGTGTTTGGGACTGGGAAGGGGCAAGGGCGAGGCCTTCTGGGGTGCCAGATATGTGCTGTATCTTGATCTTGGTGATTACACACGTGCACTCTATGTAAAATTCATTAAACTGTACACTTAATATTTGTGTACTTTACTGTACGTATTAACATATAGTAAAAAAGTTTTTTAATAAAAAATACAGTGGGATATCATTTCTCATTTAGCACATGGACAAAAGTATTAAAATCTGATAATATACTACATTAGAAAGGTATAGAAAACAACCTGGTGGGAGTGAAAAATTAGTACAAATTCTATGGAAGTCAATCAGCATGATCCGTCAAAATTTTAAATGAAATTAATCCCACTGAATTTATTTGTTGATTTAACTAATTATTGATTGAATTTATATTAGATTAATAAAGACTACATATCATTTAGCTGGTGTTATCCTACAGATATGCATGCACTTGTAAAAGTGGATATTTGATGCAACATGGTAATGGTGAATGACTGAAAGCAACCTGAAATGTCTCTCACTAGATAAATAATTATGACATTTCAACATAAATTAATACCAGGCGGCCATTAAAAGAATGAATACACAATATATCTACAAATATGGAATGGACAGCAAAATAGTTAATTTTTTAAAAAATAGCAATGTGCCTAAACACACACACACAAATGCACACATATATAGGATACTATCATTTGTTTGAAAAAATTAAAGATTATATACTTATATGTACATGTACATTATGTATAAATATACATATACTGCAGCTCAAAAAATAAGTCTGGTAGTTACTTTGTCATTAAGTCAAAAGGGCCACTGTAATAAATTAAATTTTCTTTGCATTTTTATTGTATTACAATTTTTTCAGTATCTTTGGGAAGTGATAATTTATCAACCATTTCAATTGTTACAGGTATTTTGCTACTAAGACTTATTTTAAAATCAGATAGTGTATACTACCACAACCTCATGCCAACTCAAAACGTTTTTTCTATACATGCGAATTCAGTGATTATTCCAGGAATCCACAACTGATCTGAAACCCTTCTTTATGGCCTCCTCTCAACTCATGCAACTTAGAAAAAAAGTCTGAAACTATAACTGACTGCTTAACTAAAAAAAGTCAATCATCTCCAACTATGATTTCATTCAATAGCATCTTGTTTGTCTTCTTGTTAATACAAATCACACTTTGTAAATATGTGTTCCTTTACTTCATTTTTATTGTCTGTCTCCTTACTAAACTGTAAAATAGACACGTGCATTATGCCACCTACTGTCAGCCTCTTACCTGTCTCTTGTACCCTTGGTTTCACTTTATCCACATCTTCAACAGCCTCACCAAGATTTTCTGCTAGTATCCTAAGTAAAAGATTAAGATCTTCTTGGTTTAGAGTAACCTGTGAAATATTATGTTAAAAGAAAAGA
>NW_012148022.1:29589-30721 GCF_000956105.1 Propithecus coquereli
TTAATATTACTATATATTAGAGACAGAAATGGTCTTAGAAGTTTTGCAGGGCTCTGCCCTGAAAGAATATGTAAACATGTTAGTTTGCATATCAAAAGCTGCACCACCTCAGGAGAGCATCTCAAAGGTCAGTAGCAGCTGCTTTCCAAGGTGACACTGCGGTCTTAACCCCATGATTCTCACCTGCTTTGAAGGACAAAGCAAGGTCTGCATGGAACCACAGGATGACAGCTGATCAAAGAGTGTCCACCCAGAGACAGATACCTATGGCTAAAAACAATTAGCCCAAGGGACAGTTCCTGCTTGATTTCCGATGACCTGTCTCTAACTGCAATAACTAGATAAAGAAATAATGGAGCCACTATATCTCTGTTTAACCCTTCTGTTAAGTAATAACTTTATCTTAGAACTTAGAAGTTTGTCCTTGAAAGATTTTGTAACCAGATCTGTAGATCCCTTAGTTAAGGGATCTACAGAAGTCTTTTGAAATACTTTTAACCTAAAATGAACTACCTATTATGTAAATCTGTTACCCCTGGCAGCGATCTCTGTACCTATAAATACCCACGTGAAACTTTATTCTGGGCCTTATGATTCATGAGGATATCGTAGGGACTCCTGAGTACCCCACTTTTTGCCTTTTATCTTTATAAATCTATAAAACTGTACCTTCATCTCTGTATATTCTTTTATTTCTATTATTTTCCATTTTCTACTATTTTCTTATCCTTTGCGATGACCCTTACCTAAGGGACCCGATTTTTTGCTGGGAGCATAGCTAACTTCCCATAGTTATGTACCTATAAACATAAAATACAAAGAAAGGCTGAAGAACTATTCCAGAATAAGATTTCATGGATACAGAAATTGCCCTCAGTATTACAGAATACAATTAAATGCCATGGGTAATCCTGGATCGGGGTGGGGAAGATTACTACGATGGACATTGTTCAGATAAGGATAAAATGCAAATGATGACTGTATTTTAGATATTAACAATAGTATTATGTAAAAAGGAAATTTCCGAATTTTTATAATTACATCATGGTTAATTTAAGAATGTCCTTGTTTGTGGGGGACACATGTGAAAGTATTTAAGGGGTAAAGGGTCATAATGTCTAGTCTCCAATAG
>NW_012148022.1:33086-34204 GCF_000956105.1 Propithecus coquereli
AGATTAAAAAAATAAAGTATTACAAAGATAAAGCATATCCACACACCTTCGCCTAAATTCTGGACTGACATTTCTCCCAGTCCAACAACCACATTCCTACACTGCCATCAGTATTCCTTTCCACCTCCCAGACGACTCCCCGGAAGGTCCCAAACACCAGCATGTGTATGGGTTTAACCGGATGGTCAGATTCTGACCAACATCTACACCCCGAATTGAAGAAAGCAAGCAGTGCAATCAGTCATTTCAGCTTTCACTGCTCAGAGCCCTCCATTTGTATATTCTTTAGCATTAAGAAGCAGGGCGGGGTGCTGCTGGGAGGGGGAGAAAGACCGAATGCAGGAGCTTATCTTTTCACCAATTTTTAATACCACTGAGAACTTTTACCTTGAATCTTGATTTCAGCAATATTGCTCTTTTCATCACAAACGATGACACAGAAAGCACTCAACTTGGCAAATAGGCTGAAGCCAATAATGTCACTATCTTTAGAGGATACAATCACTAAAAATAAAACAAAGTATTCCATCACAGTGAGATTCTAGTAATCTAAATTCTATTCAGGTTTCTTCCCTATATTAAATGAACCACTATTCTGTTAAAAAAAAGATTATAAAACTCTCAAACTCTTAAAAATTTCAAATAATTTTTTTTTGCTTTACATAGTCTATAGAGTTCACATTTTTAATAGTGAGACATGTTACTTTTGTAATTTAATAGCAAGAAAAACATCTAAAATAAATAAATAAGTACATTGAAACTCAGAGAAGTTAAATAACGTGCCTAAGGCCACACAGTTCAAGTAGCAGAATCAGGATGTGAACTGAGTTCTTTCTGATTCAAAATCTAGGCTCTTGGCCAATTAGATGCTATCCCTGAATGCCTGCCTTCCTGTCTCCAGGTCTTAATTCCTCTATGCATAAAATGGAAGAAAAGATTAACCTTCTATAAAGCCCCTTCAGGAGCCACCAAGAGGGCAGGAAGAGCTCAGTATAAATTCAGGTCTTCTTCCTCTATTATCTACAGAAAGGCATCCCCTACCACCAAAATAAGAACAAATACAAACATTTTTTAAAACAGTAATATTGATTAGATTTGCCTTATATACCAGGCACCTG
>NW_012148022.1:46464-46787 GCF_000956105.1 Propithecus coquereli
ACATATACATAGCAATTTTTAAAAGATATGAGTTCTCTGATACTCCAATCAAGAGGTAGAGGTCTTTATCCCCACCCTTTGAATTTGGGCAGGCACATGAATGCTTCGATCTGTAGAGTACAAAGGAAGTGATACTATAATGACTTCTGATGTCAAAAAAAGGCCATGAAACTCCCACTTGGAAATGCTCAGTCTGGGAGAAGCCAGTTGCCATGTAAAAAGTTCAGCTACTGGCCAGGCGCGGTGGCTCACGCCTGTAATCCTAGCTCTCTGGGAGGCCGAGGCGGGCGGATTGTTTGAGCTCAGGAGTTCGAAACCAGCCT
>NW_012148023.1:0-2100 GCF_000956105.1 Propithecus coquereli
ACATTATCCCATAGATTAAGGATTCAATCCCACGAGACTGCCTTCCACTTCAGATACCAATCACAAGCCCCAGGTTGTGACCTTTGCTTCTGACCGGTTGGCTCTAAATCAGAGGTTCCAACAACCTCTTCTTTGGGTTTGGTTAATTTTCTATAGAGCATCTCACAGAACTCAGGGAGACACTTTACTTGTGTTTATTCATTTATTATGAAGGATATTAGGAAGGATACAGGTGAACAGCCAGATGGAAAAGAGGTAGAGGGCAAGATGTGGGAGCTCCCACGCCCTCTCTAGGTGTACCACCCTCCAGTCTCCTCTACAGGTTCTGCTATCTGGAAGCTCTTCGAACCCAGTCCTTTTGGGTTTCTAAGGTGACCTTATTACCCAGGTGTAATTGATTGAATCATTTGCCATTGGTGACCAAATCAACCTTCAGCTCCTCTTTCCTCCCTGGAGGTCAGAAAGTGGAGCTGAAAGTTCCAACTCCTTCGTGACAGGGTTGGTTCCCCTAGCAATGAGTCCCCTACCCTGGGGCTATCGGGAGCCCCCGGCCATCAGTCATCTCATTGGCTTACAAAAGGACACTGTCACTTAAGAGATCCCAAGGGTTTTAGGAGCTGCGTGCCAGGGAAAGGGGATGGAAGCCAGATATATCCAGCATTTCGCACCACCGCAGTGCCAGACGGGGCAGGACTAGGTAAGCCTTGGGTTAATGGGTGCCACTGAGGAGACTTCAGCAGGGAAATTATTAACACGTGCTCATGTATGAGTTTTAAAAATACTTTTCTGGTGCAGCGTGAAATGTGGATTGCAAAAAGTACTTAGAAAGCTGAAGACTAAAAAGTATCAATTTGGCTTATATTGTAAAATTTCAAATGAAAACCAAGAATAACTTTTAAATTTTATGCAGAATAGGTTCTACTCTGATAAAAGAAAGGCATTGTGACACTTCAACTTCCTAAAGACAATAAAATAAAAGTTAGTCAGACCTTGAGAAAACATTGACCAAAATTATTCTAACATGAAGGGGAAAAATTTACATAAAAAGTGAAAACCAGACGATAAAACCTGAGTGATAAAAATTTCCCGCATGTTACAGAAAAGTCTTTCCCTTGCTCAATACAGTAAATCCTAGTATTATTCAAATAAACTCAAACCCAAACAGACGCAGTAAAAAGCCCGTAACTCAGAATGACCCATGGGGCTTATTTCCTGTTAGATTCTATCCCTGGTTCTGCTCTACAATTCTGTTTGAATACATTTCAGCAATGATTCATCTTGTCAGTCTGCCAATAGTCTTTCCTACTGAGTGAGTGGCACGTACTTCAGCAGGAACATTTTTGCTTCTCAAAAATGTCACACTATTTTTTTTTTATCAGTAATATGCTTCTTTAAGACGAAATATCATAGGACAAGAAGTGAAGTTAATTTAAAACACCAAGGAAACATTATCAAGGGATGACTTGGGCTTGCATTTGGGGGACCTGGCCTCCATCAGTGAGGCCCACTGCCTGGGACCTGTGTACTGCTCTGACGTCCAGGGTGAGCCACTGCCCCCCGGCCCAGCGTGCACTGGAGGGCACGGTGGCACATCTGACAGCACCACACACTCTTCTTGGTGATTTTTGTGCCCTAATATATTGGTGACATTTTAGTCAAAACCATTATTTCATTATTATAGTTTCTCACTTTACTCCCTACTATCCCCATCTCTACCTCAAGGCTCAGACCCGAAGCTCGTGAAGAGCTGAGCTAAAGTAATAACAATAGCTAATATTTATTGAGTCATTCTGTATCAGAGACTGTCCAAATTGCTTTATATGTATCAACTACCCTCACAATAGTCATAACAAATAATTAGGGAAGTTCTCCTTTTTACAAATAAGGATACTAGGTCACATAGTGGTTAAATTACAAGCCCATGGCCAAAGCTAGTAGCAGGTAGCGAAGTTGGAATTTGAACCCTTGCTAATAACTATCACTCCATAGCTCTAGAATCTATGCTTTTAACCTCTATGCTATAAATTTTTTGCTACACTTGGACTCACCTTTTTTCTATAATATTTAAGACTTTATTAAATGTGCCCATTTCTAGGAGGC
>NW_012148023.1:2150-3267 GCF_000956105.1 Propithecus coquereli
ACTGGATAGCTACATGCAGAAGAATGAAATTGGATCCCCACCTCTCACCTCTCACAAAAATCAATTCAAGATGGATAATAGACTTAAACCTAAGGCATGAGACCTTAAGAATTCTAGAAGAAGATGTCAGGAAGACACTTTCAGACATCAGCCTAGGCAAAGAATTCTTGAAGAAGACCCCCAAAGCAATCACCGCAGCAACAAAAATAAATAAATGGGATCTGATCAAATTAAAAAGCTTTTGCACTGCCAAGGAAACTATCATTAGAGCAAATAGACAGCCTACAGAATGGGAGAAAATATTTGCTCTCTACACATCTGATAAAGGGCTAATAACAAGAATCTATCTGGAACTTAAAAAAACCAACAAGAAAAAATCAAACAACCCCATCAATAAATGGGCAAAGGAAATGGTGCCTTCTGATTGTAATTTTAAAATAAACCTGTAAAATAAACAATGATTTCCATTATTTTCTTATACACCAGTTATATTAGCAGCTCTACAACTTCTTTTGTTTCTTCCACTTCCCATATTTTTTTTTCTTTTTCTCTTTCCCTCATTTTACTTTTCCAGCATATTGACAGATGCCAACAACATAACCAGTATGGGAATAAACAAAACATAGGATTTTTAAGTGATCAAAACTTATCTACTGCAATGGAAAAAAAAAGATTCAGAATAATATATGAATGGGTTAGACAATTAATCATTACTATAAGTTAATTCAGTTAATTAGTAGGTAAAAGTATTGAATCCAGAAAAAAAACATTTTTTCCAAATTAAACACATTCTTTATGTCATTTAGCAACACGACTTGTTTTTGCTTTCCTCGATTTCCTTTTGACTTCATTCTCTGACTATATAACAAATATTAAAACATACATTCAGAATTAGTTTTAAACAATTTATAGTGGTCAAAGTTTTCAGACTTACAGTATTATGAATTTAAGGATGACTAAGAAACATAGCATGGTCCAGTCACAAGAGCTATGATCTCTGAGTCGGAAGCTGGATTTATTACTAAAAGCTGAATGACCTCAAACAGGCCATTTTAAGTCCGTAGTGTTATGGTTTCTCAATCTATAAAATGGGTATAATATTTATTCTGTATATAAA